>NC_045793.1:25888200-26203366 GCF_009873245.2 Balaenoptera musculus | reverse complement strand
ACTCTCAATTACTGAGCCAAGGTAAATCATATTTTGAACCCTGTGTCTGGAGTGATAAGATACCATGATTGTTAGTACAGTCAGACCATGACCAGAATGGGGGAAAAGGAATGGTTTCCCAAAGAAAAATCCATAGGACAGATAGGGGCACTGGATAAATTGATGTTAGCTGGACAGTCAACCCAATTGGGGTCTACTGCATCTCTTGCCAAGACATATTACATTATCTGTCCATTCATAAAAATACAGAAAATATATTAGTCCTTTATAAGAGCTTAATAAATAGGAATACAATTAATGTAAATTGAGGTTTAAAAACTTTTAGGTATATGCAACATGTCCATTCTTAAACTTGAAAACGTTGGTTTTAAAGGAAAGTATTTTTAAAAAGCATGTTAAAAGCAGTTGTGGAATATTCAATAAATGGTGTTAGAACAACTAGGTAACCTTCTGGAAAGAGTAAAAGCAAATTTCTTTCATAACTTGCAGCATAAGAAAATAGGTCAAAGATATGAATCCTGAAATCATAAAAATAGTAAATAATCCATGGAAGAGTAAAAATATATTAATGAATATTTTCTAAATATGAAATAAAACCCTAAATTCAAAACAAAAAATTTGGTAAAGTTTACATTAAAAAAAACTTACATTGACAAAGAAAAGCCAAAAGAAAAATAATTTGTTTCTTTAGAAGATATAAAACATTGGTATATCAATGAGAAATTCTTCATCAATCCAGCATGAAGAAACGTGAGCAAACAGTTGGGGGGAAGAAGGAAGGGAGGGATGAAGGAAGGAAATAAAGAAGGAAGGAAAGACAGGGAAGAAAATTCACAGAATGAGAAATATAAATAACTTTCAAACATATGAAAAGATTCTCAATTTCACTTATCCCAAAAGATATATGAATTCAAACTAGGATTCCACTTATCTGCTATCAGGTAGATAATGTTCAGTAACATACTGTATTTACAAAGGTATGTAGAAACAGGACTTTCAGACATAGAATATAAATTGAAACAATTTCTATGGAGTCTAACTTAGAAATAGCGGTCAAAATGTAAAATACACATTCCCATTGAATGGTTAATTCCATTTCTTAAGATTTGCCCCATATATTAACTGATGTGTGTGAAAATTGGCACTTATTCAAGGATATTCACTGTAATCTTATTTGAAATAGCAGAAGACTTCAAAATGTGTGATGATGGTTTAGTGATATAATGGGATATTATGCAGCTATGAAAAAAATTTTGAAACTGAGTAAGCTCTCTGTACTGATATGAAATGATTTTACTTTTTAATGAGAAAAAGTAAAAATCAAGGTACATGTATTATGCTAGCTTTCTATAGCTGCTGTTGTAACAATTAAACGCAAATTTAGAGGCTTAAAACAACATGAATTTATTATCTTACAGTTCTTCAGGTCAGAAGATTGGCATGGGTCTCACCAGGATAACTCAAGGTTATCATGATAACAAGGTTATCATGTTGTCAGGGTTACATTCCTTTCTGGAGGCCAAAGAGAGAATCTGTTTTTTTGCCAACTTCTTCAGGTTCCCCACATTCATTAGCTCATGGTTCCCTTCTTTCATCTTCAAAGCCAGCAACATCACACCACTCTGAATCCTTCTCTGTAGTCACACCTCTCTCTGATCACAGCTGGGAAAGGTTCTCTGATTTTAAGTATTCATGCAATCAGATTGGGCTCATCTGAATAATCCAAAATAATCTCCCCATCTCAAGTACATACCTTTAATCACATCTATAAAGTCCCTTTTTCTATGTAAGGTAACACAGTCACAGGTTCAGGGATTAGGGATGGACATCTTTGGGGGCCATTATACTCCTTCCATTATACACATTCATGTGAATAAAATGCTAATGCTTCTTTTTAAATGATAAAAAAAATGGTCCTAGAATTTTATGAAAGATCATTAATTATGGTTGCCTGAGGGGAAGAAGAATGACATAGACCTGAGAGGGAGACTTCTCCTTGTGTTCTCTTCTGTACTGTTTGCATTTTGAATTATGTAAATTATTATCCTACAAAACCTACATGCTTTTTAAAGGATAAAATCAAGCCTCTTTGCAAAATATATAAAATGAAGATACATGCCGATTGATTTCATCCCAATCTGGGACTGTGAGCCCTAGTATTTGATGAATAATAAATGTGCCTTAGAAACACCCTGGGGCACTTGTGAAGGAGAATCAGGGGTGAGGGGGTGAGGGGAAGAGCTTGAGTGTGGCCACCAAAACATGGCAGGAATAGCAGGGGCTGCTTCATTGACCTATTCCTGCTGTTAAAGTCTCCCCGTATTTTTATGTCAGCAATTCCACAAGAGCCTGAAGAGAAACTTGCGTTACAGCCAGCCATAAGGGAGAAATAAAAAAAGGGAGGGAGATTCTGCTCCTTTTATTAGCATTATCCCTTTCAGACTCAGTGGTGGTGGATGTGCTGATTATAAAAGACAGACTACAGGGGGCAGAATGAGAAAAGCTAGCTCCTTTCTCAAGTTTTTAATACTTGAAATGGTGGCCTGGAAACACAGCTTTTTATATAGGAGGTTAAATACCACTGATACAGTAGCAAAAGATCTCCTTATGGAAATTTAGTTAGTTAAAATTGACTAGAGATATTTTTTAATAAAGAATGAAGTCCCTTCCAACCAATCATTAAGAAAATGAGAAATAATTGACTAGAAATTTAGGCAAAGATGCCAACGGGAAATTCAAACATGTGAAAACCTTTTAAGGTTAAAAAAACACATGAAAAGTTTAGCCACAATGTTGGCGAAAATTAAACACAAATCAAAGTAAAAAGAAACTCCATTTCACACTTAACAGACTGACAGTTTTTAAAATTTGGCAATGCTAAGTGACAACAATGTGGCGAATCTTTAACTTTTCAGTGCAACTTGACAAAAACTAGTAAAGGTTAACACACGCATACACTGTAACATGGAAACTCCACCACCAGCTATGTACTGATGAAACTGGCATTTGTCAACAAAGCGATGTACAAGGTTGTTCATAACAGCTTCAATTTGTATATGAAAATAATAGAAACAACGTAAATAACCAGCAAAGTGAAAATAGATAAGGGAATATAATATAGTACCTAATGGGATACTGTATCAGAGTGAAAATGAATGCACAAAAGGAAAGAATATCATCATGGATTTATCTTTCAAACAATGATAATTAGAGAAAAGCAACCTTCAGAAGACTATATACAGTGTGGGTCCTGTCTTACTCTGCCTGGCCTGTTACATCAAAACACCATAGACTGAGTGACTTAAACAGCAGACATTTATTTCTCATAGTTCTGGAGGCTGGGAAGTCCAGGGTCAAGGTGCCAGCAGTTCAGTTCCTGGTGAAAGCCCTCTTCCTGGCTTGCAGGCAGTGCCTTCTCATTGGCTCGTCACATGATGGAGAAAGAAAGAGATGAAGCAAGCTCTCTGGTGTCTCTTCTTATAAGGACACTAATCCCATGGTGAGGGTCCCACCCTCATGGCCTCATTGAAACGTATCTCCTAAAGACCCCATCTCCAAATACCATCACACCATCACACCATCACAGTGGGGATAGAGCTTCAACATATGAACTCAGGAGGGTGGGGGTGGGGAGAGGGACCCAATTCAGGCTATAGTAATGCCCTGTATATTAAATTTAAAAATCTACAAAAAATTCCATATTATCAACCTTGGTAGTAAAAATATGAACACTTGCATGGGAATGATGAACACCAAAGTCAGAATGGTTATTCCCCTTGGAGATTGGGGCATGGCGGTTGGGAGAGGAGAAACAGATCAGTAAGATATGCTTGGGGAAATTCAGAACTAATTAAAATGTCTTATTCTCTGTTTGATGGTTGTTTTGAGTATTTATCATACTCTTAACATCTTTTTTTATGTCTAAAATATTTTAAAATGTTTAAAAAACACAGAGCTTTCTATTTTTATGTACAGCTTTGTCTCACATTCTAATTTTAGTAAAAACCAATGGAACCAAACACAACTGTTTCACTGAAAAAGAAACTAAAACATATATACTGAGATTGTTTATCTTTCAGTGAGAGAAAACTCACTAAATGGTGACTTAACCAAGACCAAGATATCAGTTTATGTTTCTCATATGTTACTGAAGAGGTGAACAGTCCAGACACAGGAAGGAAGATGAGTCCACAATCATTACATGACACAATCCTTCTGGTTTTTTGCTCTCCATCTTCAACATATTTGGCTTTCACTTCTTGGCCCAAGTTGGCTATGCCAGCTCCAATCACTACATCTATATTTCAGCCAGCAACTAGAAGGGAAAGAGGAGAAAGGCATGCCATTTCCCTTTATGTATACTTAACAAGAAACCTGAACACGCTATTACTACTTTCATCCTATTAGCCAGGATTGTCACATGGTTATGACTAACCACAAGGGAGGCTGGAAAATAGTTTATTCAAGGTCACCATGTGCATTGCTCTCAAATGTTAATTTCTGTTGTTGATATTACTTTTATCAAAAGATTTATTATTATTATTACAGAAAGGAATATTTTGGGTTATTACTGATCTGTTTATTGATTACTATACCAGAACCATATGATTTTTAAGTAGTGAAACACTTTAAAACATTGAAAGTGAAACACTTTAAAACATTGTACATGATACATTTAAAATACATAATATATAACACATTTTTATCTTCATGTGAAATATTTACTATTCTTCCAGATGAAATTTACAATTAAATTACAAGTTCTTTTTCTCAATGCTTCTCCATATAATTTGAAGGACTGCATATATTTTGGGGTTAAGTTTTTTTGTTTGTTTTTGTTTTTGTTTTATTAATTTATTTATTTATTTATTTTTGGCTGTGTTGGGTCTTCGTTTCTGTGCGAGGGCTTTCTCTAGTTGCGGCAAGCGGGGGCCACTCTTCATCGCGGTGCGCGGGCCTCTCACTATCGCGGCCTCTCTTGTTGCGGAGCACAGGCTCCAGACGCGCAGGCTCAGCAGTTGTGGCTCACGGGCCCAGTTGCTCCGCGGCATGTGGGATCCTCCCAGACCACGGCTCGAACCCGCGTCCCCTGCACTAGCAGGCAGACTCTCAACCACTGTGCCACCAGGGAAGCCCTGGGGTTAAGTTTTTGCATCATTTATTGTAGATATATCTCTTTACCTATTAATGTATATCAGCATATATTAGCAAAATATATAGTTTTTTTCATTAAAATATTTGGTATCTCTTTTTCAACTTCAGAACATTAAAATTTTCTATAACTATATTAATTTTTGTTTAAGATCTGTCAAAGACTAAGATCCATGCTAATATCTCTCTCCTACCGTTATATTTTTGTAAATTTCTAGTACTACTATTTGATCTATATAATTTGATTTTTAGCACATAAAAGTTCATTAAATCAATTATTCCTTTTATTAGTGTGAAGCAAATCTCTGTCATTTTTAATGTCTTTTGCCTTGAATTCAACTTTTTCATAAATCATGGACATTATGTTTATAGGTTCCTGATTCACTTTTGTGGCCCCTTAATTTCCAACCTCTAATTGTTCTAGATGGGTTTCTTATGAGAAGGCTATAGTTAGATATGTTTTTAAAACAATACATGTATATAAATATTTCCATAACCTATGTGCGGTTATAGTTCTTTCACATAATTGTATTTCTTGCTATTTCCTTTGTTTCCTCTTTTGCTATATGAATTATGCCTTGGTCTCACTCTGATTTGGAATTCATGCACTTGTAGTTCTTCAAATGATTTTCTTTAAGTTTCTCAAAAACATTATTCAGTGTATACTTCTCAAATTAATCAACCAATAATAGGTCATCCTTTGCCTATTCTTTACAAAAGAGTATAAATCTAAAACCCTTTATTTTTATCCACTTTTCAACTTCCTATTGTTCTTCTTCTGCCAACACAAACTTAGTCTTTCTTGTAATAGACTGGCCATTTGTACAAACATAATTTCTATTAAATTTCATTAAATTATATATTTACTTTTTAATTATCACATTTTTGTAACCATCATTATGACAATTACTTTAACCTTATTTTTAATCATTTTCAATATCCTCTATCTGCCTTCTGTCTCACTGTATTTGTATTCGTGTGCTTTTTAAAATTATTATTTATTTATTTATTTTTGGCTGCGTTGGGTCTTTGTTGCTGCACGCGGGCTTTCTCTCTAGTTGCAGTGAGCGGGGGCTACTCTTCATTACGGTGCACGGGTTTCTCATTGCGGTGGCTTCTCCTGTTGTGGAGCACAGGCTCTAGGCGCGCAGGCTTCAGTAGCTGTGGCACACAGGCTCAGTAGTTGTGGCTCGTGGGCTCCAGAGCGCAGGCTCAGTAGTTGTGGCACACAGGCTTAGTTGCTCCATGGCATGTGGGATCTTCCCAGACCAGGGCTTGAACCCGTGTCCCCTGCATTGGCAGGTGGTTCTTAACCACTGCTCTACCAGGGAAGTCCCTGTATTCTTGTGCTTTTAATCTTGGTTCATATTTTGGTTGGCTGAAGTAAGTTTTTCCAAGGTCACCAAACGCATATATTTCTGAAATAGTTTATGTCTAGAATTGTCTTCTATTTCTATCTTACATGAAAACAATCCTCAAGAATATAAAATTCTTTGCTGGTGATCTTTTCATCTTAAATTTGTACTGATCTGTGGTTCTGAACATTTTTTGGTTTCAAACATCTTTAAGAATTTGATGAAAGGTGCAGGCCCCTACGTAGAAAACAAGCGTTTATTCAAAATAGTAGCAAAATGTAACAAAGTCTTTTATAATTCAAGAGCTGCCTGAAACGCATACCTTAATCTTCAAGTTAAGAATTTCTGAAAAGATGTTTCTAAGGGTCAAGTGAAACTAATCTTCCAGTCCTTTGTAGGCAACATGTTTTACCTACCTAAATATTTATTTGCAAGATTTTATCTTCATCATAAAAATCCATTACTTTTTCATTGTTTATGTTGGGTTGGAGTTGTAATTTGGATTGTTTTTAATTACTCCTGCCCTGGGCCCTAGGAGTAGGACCTACTTTATAACACTGCATCAATGGCTCTCTTGCCCTCTGGCTTTAAGCTGGATTCTACTCTACATAAGGGAGCACCAGTAGGAGGAATGTACCCCCCAGGCTCACTCCCTCCATTCTGGGTTGTTTGCTGTAGGTTGGGTGCCTCCGTCCATGTCCACTACAGCCCACAGCTCTGGACAGTGGCCTCTCTCCAGACAGATACTTTCTTTGTGTTCAGATAGCTACTCTCTCACTTCCCTTCAAGCCTAAGGTGACTGCACAAGTGTTACCAACCAATTCTCTATCTATCTCTCATGATTTCTGTTGCTTTACGACCTCTGTTGATTCATGCTTTCTATTTACTGCATTTTCTCTATTTGTCTTTTAGCTTCTGCCCTTTCTTCTGTCGGCTTCCTTCTCTGTGTATTTCATAAAGGAGGACAAGAACTGCCAGTCAGTATCTACCACAGAACAACCTCCTATCCCCTCCCAGCCTTCAGTGGCGGATATGGGAGACAGGCAGCAATCACTGCCCCAGTCTCCTGAAGACAGGTAAGTGGAGTCCCATGATAGAGTGAAACATTTAATAAGGAACCTCTCAGAGGTAGCCTAAAAGCAAGGTAGAAACACTATAGATGAAGAGAATAGAGCTCGTAACTATCATACAACGTTCTTACTAATATATCAGCTTAAGTTACTCTTTTCTTCTGTATTGATCTAGAAACTCCTGCATTGGAGTTCTGATGTTGCACACCGATGTAACTTCTCTCATCCTTCCAAGATTCCGACCACTCCTCCAATCACGCTCCCTACCGCAGATATGCGCAAACACGTACACTAGAGCGCACACATTACCCTCAAACAGAAAGGCCTCCAGTCTTAATTTATTTCTGTGCCCTAAATTTAAAACTTTCTGTGCCTGTGTAAATGTACAACTTTTCATTTAACCTGCTTTTTCCTGTGTCAGGGAATATAACGTTTGGAGCAGGGGCAAGGGAATGTGTCAGTTTTTTTCCATTGATTTTACATGGAAACCAGAGAAGAGTTTCTGAAGCATTTGAGTGATTTTTGTTCGTTTCCTTTTGTGATTTGCATTAGGATTTTTCCAACCATAATTTGATTATTGCTTCCATTCCAAATCTTTGGCTTTCTTTCTCCAGTAAATGGATTATTCTTGTTTTTATCCCTATTCTCTGTCTTCCAAAGTAAAAATGGTGTTTCTCATTATTTTCTTGTTTAATCCTTGATGAATTTCTTTGAGAATCAATTCTGCTGCTTACAGCTGCCAATGAAGTTTTTAATTCCATCATCATGATTTCAATTCCTTTCAGACTTTCTCACTCCTTTTCTCATTTTATTCCCTTTTTATCTCAGTTTTGTTGCCCTTGCCTCTTACTTTGTGGATTTTTTAAAAGTTCCTCCCATTGTATTTTATCTCAGTAATTATTTTCCTGTGACTCTCTGCTCCAGCTTTATAGATAATTCATTTTCATTAACTTCCAGGTACCAGTTTTTGAAGTTTCTTCTGCTCATCAACTTACTAATATTTTTTTAGAATTATGTTATTCCCTCTCACTGTGTAACTCTCTTCTGAGACTTCACACATTTTGTTGTTGTTTTTTGTTTAGTTTTCTTCAAAAGACAAGGGCTCTGACCGTGCTCAGAATCTGCCAACTGGCAGAAACTTTGGATTGCCTGTGTCCCTCCTCCTTTTTTCACTTGGGTGCTGTTCAAATCTTGTTCTTAGACTTACAGCTGGAGAAGTGGTATCACTTCCTTAACCCAGTTCTAGTAGGCAGAACTCCTCACCTCCTGCATATCTGCTGGACCATAGTGGACACTTTCTGGGAGCTTACAGTCTCTACCATGATGCAGGCAACCGGGGAAACAGGTTTGACAATCTTATGCAGCAGAATGTTGAGAGGGAGTGACATAAAACTGGAAACAATAAAGGCAACATAGAAATATTTTCCATGTAATAGAGGGAGGACTACCCAGCTTTCTGACTGGTACAAATCGGTTCCTATGAATTAGTGGGCAGAAAGTAGGAGAAAGCTAAATTGTCTCTTCTATATTACTTATAGATGGTGGTTTGCTCTTTTCATGAGATGAAGCATAGGCAGGCCACAAATAGTTTTTCTCCAACAACTTCCATCATTTATAGTAAGTGAAATTTCTCTGAGATTTGGGCATTTTGTTGGTTTTCAGAGTTAGTTGATATTTGAATTTTCTTTTACTCATCTTGAGTTTCAAATGAAAATTTGAAAGTTTTCAAATGAAAGTTGATGTCCGCTAACTATACACAACTTTTAAAGGAATTGAGCTGATATTCTTACAAAAAACAATGTATTTGTGCTGGACAAGTTAGATAGATAGATAGATAGATAGATAGATAGATAGATAGATAGATAGATAGATAGATGATATAGGTATAGGTATACATATAGATATTTTTCTTGCTACCAACTACTTTTATTTAAATTGTGTTTGGCTCATAAAAACTTCATTACTTTTATGAGTAGATTTTGAATATTTCCTACGACATGTTATCATGCTGGAAGAGCTTGTGGTTTTTAGAGTAGCATGGTGTACATCTAGACATAGCCCACTAAAGTTGTCGCAGTAGGTTTTATATGTAAAAGTAATTTAAATAAGTATTATAAAAATTGCATGAGATTTGTGAGTAATCTCAAGATATATGTTTTCACTCTGCTTTTGTTGGCAACTAACTCTGTAAGCTTGAGAAGATTGTTTAATCTACAGACTTATCAATGTCTCCCCTCTGAAAAGTAAAAATATCTCCCAAAATTATTTTCCAGAATTGCGATCACACAGAACATAGGGAAAGTAAAGCGGTTGACAACTGCAAACTACAATAATTGATGCAATCGTCATTTATTTCAGATACCTCTAAGTGACATTATGTACCCATAATTTGTTTATTTACTTGTTTAATGCTTATCGCTCCTGATTAGAATCTAAACTCTATAAAGATAGCCTTTTCCTGTCATGGTCTCTTCTGTATCTCAAGACCTGATACTACTCACTATCCCATAATGGGCACTGAGTAATTGTTGAATAAACAAATGGAGGAGCCATTAGGGTATTGGTGAAATAAACATAAACAGTTTACAGTCCTTGACCTGCTGAGTCTCACATTAGCCATAATTATAAATTTAGAACATTCTGCATAAATGTGTCCAAATGAAAGCTCATAAACATAAAGTAAAATGTGCTCATTAAGAACTAATTCAAATTCTGAGAAATAATAGGCCCAAGGTACTTAGGCCAACTCCTCTTTTTTTCTTGGAATAATTTTACTTTGACTTCAGTTTCTTACTTAAATGTCCACTCAACTACTCTTTATTTAAAAGAAATACATTATCTGGTTCTTGCAAAATGTATTCACCATATATAAGCTACTGACTTCTTAATATGCATGATTCTTCTATGCTATAAACCCAAGAAAGACTTGAAGTTGAATATCAGACTTACTCATACTATTTTACTTTGAGTCCATATTTAAGAAAGTATTTTTGATCTGAATCTAACTCTCCTTAAGTGTAAACAGCTCAGAATCTTTATTATGCTGGGAAGTTAACAACTGTCCTTCCCTCTTCAAATCGTGTCAGTTGTTTAAGAGATCTGTTTGTTACATATGTAAATGTTTAGCAGTTTGATATGGAAAAGTAATCTCAAATTTTAAAAAAATTCCAGATTAATTAAATAAGAATAATATGTCATCCAAATAAGTAATGTAAACCAACATGTCCTGCAGACAGATTGCTGTGTTTCCAGACCCTGACGCTTACTTCACACAATTAATTATCCTCTCTAAACCTCAATTTCCTTATCTGCAATTGAGAATAATGTTAATACTTACCTCCTAGTGTTTTCAAAACTCAAATGAGAAAATGCAAGTAAAGAACTATAGTTCATAGTAATTGCATTTTTGAGTGCTTACTTCCTGCCAGGCACTCTTCTGTGTGTATATATATGTCATTGATTTAATCCTCAGAAAGATCCTTTTAAGTAGGTGCCACTGCTATAATCCCCAGTTTACATGTGAAGAACTTGAAGTACAAAGGGTTAAAGTGTGTGTCCATAGCCAGATAGTCAGGTTAGGATGTAGGCATCTTTAGTGGAACATTATGCTACCCACCACAGGCACTGAAGATAAAATGCACAGTACAAGGTGACTGATTAGGTGAGAAAGGAGGAAGTAAAAGGCGTGGAGGATGATTTGTAGGTTTGTACCTGGCGGGAATAGATAAGTAGATTATTACAAGTGTCTAAAATGCTATATGTAGAGCTAGGAGCAAAGGGCTGTGTTATCTCAGAGTAAGAAACAACTAACTGCCTCTAAAAATTGGATCCATTTACCCAGAGGAAATGGAAATGTCCTGGATCTTCAAGGGTTACTAGAAGCTTATCAGGCAGAGAACTATGGGAAAGGTACGTTAGAAACCAACTGGGCAGTGCCAAGGAACATAATACAAGCTACCAATTCCCTGTGCAATTCTAATTTTCTGTTTAATCTAGTTATTCAAGAGCAATGTTAAAATGGAGTTTAGCTTGATCTTGAATTCAAACCCAAAGCAAATTGTGAGCTATTCCAGGGACACCAAGACCAACATTACATATTCCATATGCTCCATTTCACTACAAATGAACAGCTTTACGACCCGACTCCCTTGAGAGTCTTCAAACAGAGATTTAATTAGAAGGAATTAGAGAAACTCATCCTGAAATAACAAAGGCAGTGGTAGCCATAGAAAGACATTACCCTGGTGAGAACTTGGTGTACTCACTACAGATACTGTTTACAAAAGAGGCAAATGAGAAGATTATCTCTGAGGACAGAATCTTGCAGTATCACAAAATGTATTGGTATATATAAATTTATTTTATGATGATGAATGTTTCTAAATGTGTTTATTTTATTAAAACTTATTTTCTTAATTTCTGCATTATCTGTGGAAACCTATCAGAAAGACAGTTGTAGGAGATATAGCAAAACAGAAGAGAGCTCTCTGAAAATGATGATTGCTCTTTCTGTAATTATGAGTAATTTATTATAATTAACAATCTGCATTATATTAAGTTGCCAGTGTTTATAATAAATATTTATAAATGTGATCTAAATTTTTGATTGATAAATGACTGATACACCTATTGATGATTTGATCTTTATTTAATACTGTTGATATAATTTTCTAAGTTTATATGATCTCTTCAGAGCCAAGTATTCATTATGTAAATAGTGCTAAAATACATATATGCATGAGGTTGCAATTGCTATCTATTCCAGAATCTAAGCTGTATTTTAGGAATAACTGATTTTTGTCTAACAGAAGAAATGAGGGATACTTAAATGTCTTAAATCACTTTTCCTCATATATAAGGTGGAACTAGCTGTGGGCCGTTGCATTTTGTAATCTTTGGTCTAAAGAGCTCTTGCCTAGAGTTTTTAATTCCTAGGCATGTAAATGTCTGAGTCTGACCTAACCCATATTTGAAATGAAAAAGTTTTTCAACTACTGACTCATCAATGAAAATTAGGGTTTGGTAGAAGAGCTAATAGGGTGCATGGTAAGAAATAAGTTAGGGGGAAGTGGTTCTTAAGATGGATGATCATAATGAGAAATAAAGGAAAAAGAAGGAAGAGAAGGGAAAAAAAGAGTGGTAGCACACACACAGAGACATACACACAGGACCTGTTAATAATTAGGAATTATACATGAGCTTTCATATTAAGCAAATATTTGAGCATTTACTATGTGCCAGGCACTGAGGTTAGATACAACAGGGAGCATGTGTCTCTGCATTCATAGTCTTATATTCTAGAGTGGAGAGACAGACAATAACAAGAGGAAATTAGTATTAAGAGAAAAATAAAGCCGATAAAGATCATAAAGAAGTGAGAAGGGAGTAGCACTTTTGGAAGCTCTCACTGATAAGGGGTCATATCAGCAAAGATGTGACGTACTAATAGCAACCCATAAGGGTATTTGATGACAGAAAGAATAGCTACTACAAAGGTCCCGAGATGCCTGCAGTGTTCCATAAAGAGTGGGAAAGCTAGAGGGCTGGAGTGGATTAAGTGAGGAGGAGGACTGTAAGAAATGAGGGCACAGGGTTTATAGGATGCTGGATCATGTAGGTCTTGTCAATTGTACTAAGGACCTAGGACCTGTGCCATGCAGTACTGTTGTCACTGACCAAATGTAGCTCTTGAGCACTTGAAATCTGGCTAGTGTGACCAAATATTAATTGAAATTAATTTAAGTTAAATTAATTTAAATTAAAAATTTTAATTGATACTTGATTCAGTTATTGGGAAGCTTTTAAATATGTTTCAAACAGCTTGAATGTGTGAGTATACTTTTTTAATTGTAAATTTAATCACTTCTAAACATGAATCAAGTATTTTCAATTAAAATTCAGTGTCTTACTTGAGACGTGGTAGATATATAAAATACACACTGATGCAAATATTTAATACACAAAAAAGGCTTGAAAATATCTGAATTTTGACAACCATAGTAAATAATCATGTTGATTATAGGTTGAAATGACAATATACATAATCTGATTATAAACCATCCTAATAGGCAGAGGAGTATTATTAACTGTGTGAAAAGTTAATACTGATACATTTCTATTGGGATTATATATTAGAGCACTTTCTGGGAAATATATTGAGAAAATACAGCAAAAACTTTATTAAGCAATTTCAAATGTAGAAATATGTCATACAGGAGTAAATATCACAAAAATAAACTATAAACATGCTACTTGCAATTTATTTTAAAAGGAACCAAACTAAATAGCCTCAAATAGGGGACAAATTAAATTAATCATGATATATTCATACAGTGAAATACTAGGAAGTTGTTTAAATTATAAATGTATGTGTATCAATATGTAAGGGTGGTCATAAATTATAAAGTTGGAGAAGCTGATTACCAGTCTGTACATATACATTTTATAACATATTATAAAATTACATAAAATACAAATTATAAATGTAAATAATTTCATATTTAGTTTATCATATTTTAATTTAACTATATATTTTAGCTGAATTTCTATCTTTCTGAGGGGTACATGCGAAAATTCTAACAGTGGTTTTTTTTTTTAATTATAATAATATAGGTAATTTTTAATTTTTTTGGTTGTGCCATGGGGCTTGCGGGACCTTAGTTCCCCAACCAGGGATCGAATCCGGGCCCACGGCAGTGAAAGCGCCTAGTCCTAATCACTGGACCGCCAGGGAATTCCCTATGGGTAATTTTTATTTTCTATACTCTAAACTTGCATACATTTTTGTAACATAAAGATGTTAAGACCGCAGTGATAATCAATAATGTGAAAAACTGTTTATTCTTATTTTTTTGCTGAGAGACTTTAAAAGTACAATTTGGAAAAAATGCATATATGTTTCAAAATCACAGATCATTGCTGAAGTTTAATGGTCTCCTTTCAGTCACGGAGATGAAATTTTAATAGGTGACATCACTGGTAATGATCCCATATTTTTATAGTTGAATGAGTTTTAAAACACATCTTGTTAAATAACTTTCACCTATATGTCAATGAAGTACTAAGGAAACATTTCGAACACATTACTATGTAAGCTATTATTCGATAATTAATATAGGTTATATTAAAAAAGAAATTAAAATAACAGAAAAAAATCAGTTTCTAGTTCAGAAGAATTCCCTGGTGCCATGAGCTCCACCTTAAGTGAATCTAAATTCTGCTAGGCTTAAATAGACTGCTTTATTTTATTTTGTTTCCTGTTGCTGGCTGTGCAAAGTCCAATTTTTAGATGAATAAAATATCATTATGACTTTTTCCATGGAAAAGTTCATTCAAGGTGTGGAACATATTATTAAAGATTACAAGAGGCATAAATGAGCAGAGTACAAGGAAAGGACGTTGATGTGGCCTTGCCGACAATTTAGAGAGAAAAAGCGTGTGCAGGTAAAAAGTGGAAATGGTTGATGGAGATCCTTGAAGATCAGCACTGAGGCCTTATGAGACCTCAGTAAAAACCTGTGAAGGCTGCAGATCAGGGGAGGAGTCTTGACAGTCTCTCTGGAGATTGAGGCGATCACTACTAGAGTCATTGAAATTAGTACGACCTAAAGACCTCTTTTAGACCTGGGGGTCTGCGTCTCTTTATGTGTCAGCATATGTGCACGTGCTCATGCCCTGCTCAGCTTCACAAGCCCAACAATTTTACAATAGGATAAGCCAGCGCTTAAATAAAATGCTACTTTTTATTTGCAGTAACTCCCTTCTTAGTGTGCTGGTGATACAGGTCAGGGATCATAGTCAATCATAGACCTCCCATAAAAGAAATACATACTTTGTACATTAAAAGCCTGTGCAATTGACCTTCAGCTTGACCCAAACAATAGGACGGTGGGATTGCTTATACTAGGATGTATCTTTCTGATTTTCTTTAGGTAAACACTAATGTCCATCTTCTAGGGAAAATCCTTTAAGATTTTGCTTAAGCCCTTTTTTTTTAAAAAATTTATTTATTTATTTATTTTTGGCTGTGTTGGGTCTTCGTTTCTGTGTGAGGGCTTTCTCTAGTTGTGGCAAGTGGGGGCCACTCTTAATCGCGGTGCGCGGGCCTCTCACTGTCGCGGCCTCTTTTGTTGCGGAGCACAGGCTCCCGACGCGCAGGCTCAGTAATTGTGGCTCACGGGCCTAGTTGCTCCGCGGCATGTGGGATCTTCCCAGACCTTGGCTCGAACTCGTGTGCCCTGCATTGTGCAGGCAGATTCTCAACCACTGCGCCACCAGGGAAGCCCTGCTTAAGCCCTTTTGATCTCCTTTACCATAGTGGTCTTTTAAGAGAAATCACTCTCTTTGAACCATTCTCAGTGAGTTATATAAACCATACTTACAGTGTAGGATCAGATACAGAATGTATAAATGGCACCAAGAACACATCTTAATCTCTCAATTTACTAAATTATTTTGAAGGTTATAAATATGATAGCATAGATTCCACTCAAACCAGCAGAAGTGTTTAATTAAAAAGAGCACATAGTTTAAATTTTAGTCTTGTTCCATGAACTATTTTTACCTTTTTCTGTGAGATAGAGAAGAGAGAAAAAGAAGAAAGAAAAAGAGGAAATGGGTCTTTCAATTCTGAATATGTTTGTGTCATTTGCTTGTAAAATGCAGAATAAACTTGGGGTTTAAAAAGTAAAAGAAATAGTATTTGCTGTAGTTCTTGTTATGACATGAGGCATCAAAATAAATGACTTTGCCTAAAGACTGAATGAGCCATAGCACGATCCCCACAAAAAAAAACCACAGTAAATTGCTCAAATAATCAAAAGACTCAAGCACTGAAGATCACTGAAAAAAGACTCAAGAGTTTTCAGAAAGGCCAAGGAAATGCTTCCATTTTCAGTCTCTAATATTAAAAATGATCTCTGTCCTTGTAAGCTCCAAAAAAGCTGTGACTCCAATTCTATGGCCCAATAACCTTGTTAGCTGCTTGAGAGAGTTGGGTCAGACTTCTCACCCAATCCACCATTAATTTTTGCTTTCACCATGACAACTTAGTGCTGGTTAAAAGGGCTCAAAAGGCCTGTTAGCAGAAAATTAAGGTAATGAGTTCTTCATTTTCCTTGTTGAAGTAGTTCCTAATCAATTCTCTCAGCTATGACCACTCAATCATAATATAGTTTTAAATAGATTGAATGTCTCACTTAGGAGCAAATAGGAGTTCAAATGAACTCTATTTCTGTTTGGGCCATTAATAACAATAAATCCACTGCAATATCAAGGACTTTATATAGATCCTTCTTGTGGAGAAGCGCAATGCATTTCACATTCCTTGAAAAATATATTGGCAAAAAGTTTGCTCAGAAGTAGCTAAGAGCTAATATTGAGTGTTGTGTTACTCAATATAATTATTTCATATATACGTCCTCTCTAGCTATTACTCATCTTATTTAGTGCTTTAATCTAAGCATGTCAAATATAGTCTCAATATCAACTTTATTCAACCTTTTCACACATGAAATTTTATTGAATATTTTTTATCAATACATGTAGATTATTTTATTCGTCTTTCTCCCTCCCTGAGAAATAATGATACAGTCTATTAAAAGACTGTGCCTCTTATGTAAGAATCAATTATATGTGGAATCTGAAAAACCTGAACTCATAGAAATAGAATAGTGGTTACTGGGGGCTGGGGGATGGAGGAATTAGGGAGATGTTGGCCAAAGGGTACAAACTTCCAGTTAGAAGATGACTAAGTTCCGGGGATCTAATGCACGGCTTTGTGATTATAGTTAACAGTACTGTGGTGTATACTTGAAAATTGCTAAGAGAGTAGGTTTAACTGTTCTTGCCACAAAAAAGAAATGGTATTTATGTGATGTGATGGTGATAATCATATTGCAGTATGTCAGTGTTAGCAAATCAATACGTTGTACATCTTACCCAATGTTATTTGTCAGTTATACCTCAATAAAGCTGGAAGAGGTAAAAGAAAGAATCACTTCTGTATCGATTATCTCCATTCTTTTCCTCTAACACAACTTCTTTGTCTGCCAAAGTCATTAATTATCTCTTCAAACCAAATTCTTCACTCTCATCTCTAGTCCTTTGTTAGATTTCCCTCCCACTAGATTTAGTAAAGATTTCTCATTTACTTCATAAATGTTTTGGTCCTGAACATCGCCTTTATCCTGCACTCAGTTCCTCCTGTGGGTTCTCTTCTGCACGTACTCTACACCTGCTTCCATCTCTGCTGAGAGCTGAATGTCCTCTGCAGTTCTCTTGTGGCTGGACCAGCACACAACCCCATTTAGAATATTCCATTGATTCTTGGTCATTTCAGCAGTTTCAGACTTGAAGTTTTCTGATTTTCAGTCAGGCAATAGTTTCTCTGAACAAAGTTTTAGGTACAGATTTCCAAGAAATAATAATTTAAAATATCTAAACTGCTTCACTGGTTTGCAGATAATTAGAAATGTAATATGATCTCTAAACTTCTGGGAAACTACTTGCTCACTTTGAAATATCAGCTTCCAAATAGGTTCTTCTATCTCTATATCTAAATATTATTTTAGAAATTCATTCACAAATATAAAATCCCTTTCATAGCCATTTATTCTTTGACATAAACTGGGAGTACATAGAACTAAAAATGTCACATATATTTAAAGGCAGGTAGTCTGATAAACCAACAATTTTACATTCAAGGTGGATAATATGTTTGCTTATTTAAAAATAAATCAATACATCCATCACATACATACGCTTGAATAAATTTGATCGATTATTCAGCCATCTCTCTGAGTATCTAAGCATTTTTTAAAAGCTTACTCTCAAGTATTCTCTAATATTCTTACTCATTTCCTAATTTCTAAGGATATACAATTTATTGAGTCTAAGCCTCTTACAGATATGTGTGTTGCAAAGATATATGTCGAGGAAGCAGGGAAGAGTCTCCAAAATACAGATTTCTTATGGGAAAGAATGGAATCTATAAAATTAATTTTTGGGTTTTTTTTTTTTGTTACACAGTTTTGAGAGTCGTGTTGCACAGTTTGTCTATTGAATGGACTTCAATTACAGTTGGTATCTTTATATGACACTTAAAGATGTTTATCAACTCACAACAGAACTGCCCTTGGTTTTTAGAATAACCGTTAAAATATTAGAAGAGTTGAAGCTTGTTTTTAGCATGACCATTCCTCACAGTCTGTGTTTTTCTCTCTTCATGCTGACTGACCATTATCTGTTTTTTCCCTTACTCCATCCTTCCACAAATATTCTCAATCTATTCAGGACCCTGAGATTTACATGTATTTATTTATTCAGAAAGTATAATTTGGAACGTTTTAAATACCCTTTGACTTACTGATAACACTCATTATATTACCTTCTACTATAGGCTATTGAATTTAACAAATGACCCAAAACTTCACCTAAAATAACGTAGCTCGAAGAGAGAAATCTCACATTTTAGTAAAGGGATTTGAGGACGGGGTGGGAAATAAAGGAACTCTACTATATATATATATGTACCTAAAGCTAATCTCAGCCCTAACTTGGAGCACACATGATTGTTTAAGGATAATACTTCAGGGAA
Source organism: Balaenoptera musculus (assembly GCF_009873245.2). Classification (NCBI taxonomy): domain Eukaryota; kingdom Metazoa; phylum Chordata; class Mammalia; order Artiodactyla; family Balaenopteridae; genus Balaenoptera; species Balaenoptera musculus. Next base: position 26,184,194 of record NC_045793.1, on the reverse strand, counting down.
AATATGTCACTCCAAGCACATTTTTCATATCTCATGAAAAGATATAGATCATTAAACCATGTAAAAGGATTTTAAATCTCTCAATTTAATATACCAGTTTTTTCATTTGTGAAATGAGGGTAAACATATAGGCTAAAGTATATATTATGGAGCTATGAACATGTAATAAGTGACCTTAAAGTGCCATATTGCATGAACAGTAACAAGGCATTAATCTATGTTAACCAAAATATTAACCTAAAGTTTGTTTGCTTAATTAAGAGAGCATTTGTCTTTTCAAGAGTTTTCTTCCTTTTCTTCACTTCTTTTTCTTGCCATAAGCCTAATCTCATAATGTCGAAGCATGTTCTCAGTAAAGTAAAAGCAAATGGCCTATGATAGAAAATGGAAAATAATGAAATAAAAAGATTAATGACTTTGCGCTTCTTTTCTGACATAGCACATTATATTTTACATGTGTCTGGGTAAATACTGCTAGCTCATTTCAGAATGCTTTCATGAGTGTGGAGGAGAAGCCCAGGGTGCCTCTTCCAGCTTCGGTGGCTTCCAGCAGTCCTTGCTTATGACCACATCTCTGTCTCAGTCTTCACAGTGCCTTCTCCACCTCTGTGTGTGTGTGTGTGTGTGTGTGTGTGTGTGTGTGTGTGTTTAGTCTCCGTCTGCCCACATTTAGAATTTAGGGCATTTAGAGCACACCTGGATATCACAGTATAATCTCCCTATCTCAAGATTCTTAACTTAAAATACCCTTTTCTGTTCTGAAATAGAAGGTTCCAGGGATTAGGTGTGGATATCTTTTGCCCCTGGTGTGTGGGCGTGGGTGGAGGCAGAGAGGGAGTTCATTTTAAAGCTTGCCACAGAGATATATATTGTTTAGATTATTCCCCCCAGTTCCATGTGGAACCATAAGCCCTATGTTTCTGTAATAGAATCTTAGTTGTTTTCCTCCAATTTCTCCAATTTTCCCCATCTCTCCTCAGCAGTCATTCTTATTTCCTCTAATAGGAGGAGAGAAGGGCTAAAGGTACCACCTTAGTCTTTTTCTCTAATTTGGAGAAAATAAGTGTGACAGACACAGAGTTACATACCTGACATACATCCCCTCTTCTTTGTTAAAAGAATTCATTTTGATTTTAAAGATGATGCATCTGGTCCCACACAGAGAATCATGATTTGTTGAAACCAACCACAGGGCTGCCGTCCTCACCCTTTCCCAGACTTCACGCACCCACATTCGACCGGTGGTATAAAGGAAATCAGTAACGGTCATTCCAGGAAAGGACTGTACTTTCCTAGTAACAACTTCAAGCTCTGAAAATATGTATCCAGGGAGACAAGAGGTAGGCAAAGGGGAAGGATCTAAAGTCAAACCATTTTGACCCAAACTGCTGCTTTTCACTGGTTAACAATTTTGAAGTGTATGGTTTAGAAGTGTTATGATCAGTTTACTGGCAATGAATTTCTTTTGCTTGTGTTTCTAATTGATATTAGTCTTATTAAGTATTTGCATTAAAAAATTTTTATGATCTTAGCTTTACTCTTCCACATTTAGTTGAGATAGTCCGCTTGATTTTAAATGGATGTATTTGCTACTGCTTGTGTTGAGGGCAAAAAACCAAAAAGTGCATCTATGTGGTTTTACGCCTCACCCAGTTTTGGAAATATGCCATTACAAACAAGTATACCTTTGAGCTGTGATAAAGGAGATAAAGCAATTTTCTTTTGATGCTCAGAGTTTTTAAAATATTGAATCCTACTAAAAAATCTAGAGATGGTGCTAAAAATTGAACTACTGTCCAAACAGAAAGCTAAATTCCTGAATAATGATATAGTGTTTGGATATTCATCAAGAAATGCAGTCTGGGGAATTCCCTGGTGGTACAGTGGTTAGGACTCCGCCCTTCCACTGCAGGGGGCACAGGTTCAATCCCTGGTGGGGGAACTAAGAACCCGCATGCTGCGCAGTGCAGCCAAAAAAAAAAAATTGGTATAAAAAAGAAATGTGGTCTGAATTGTCATTTTCAGAAATAAAATCAAACAGTAAATAAAAGGTAAACACAAAGTTAAATTCTATAATTTGGAGCAGTACGAGGGCAACCTAAAGGGTGTGGTGTACATATAGTCTCTTCCCATGTTGCCCTCCCAAAACTGGATCAAAATTTGGATCAAAAAAATTGGATCAATAATCCAATTATTTTGTAGTATCTGTCATGGGATAGTGAGGTCTTAATGATCTAGATTGCTACTGTTGAAATACAAGTGCTCTAGTTTGTATAATAGTGAATAACCATATCTAATTGAACATGCCTATTTTATTTCCTGTTCCCTTAAAACAATAAAAATCAGTGAGAACTCTCTAATGGCAAAACGTCAAATGATGCTGATAAAGCAAAACTGAAGTGACTGGGGAAGTCCAGAAATTGTAAGTTAAATTCAGAAGGCTTTACATTTGCTGTGTAAATTGGCTGATGTGGCAAATCACGCTTAATGCTGACAACTGTTAAAAATAATGATAAATGGAGACCAAAAATAAGCAGGTAAATGAAACAAGCAAACCAGAGTCGCTGAGCTCCTAATAGATGACAAAAAGTTCTGACGTGTGTTGAAATCCTTTGAATGGTAAGAAACGTGGGAGGGACGATGGAGGAAACTGATGTACTAATATCATGAGTTTGGATCCTGAGTGTGTAGATCGTTTCCACATTAATATTTTATCCTTCTAATCTGCCCCAGGTTGCGTATGAAGTAGTATTAAGATACAGATTATATACTTTTTTAGATAAATACTCAAATTTATAAACTCCTAGACAAAAACTGGTTTGAAAGGGAAATTGTTCAGTCTTATTTTTAAAAGCAAATTTTATAGAAATATCCCAAAATAATTGGCACACCTTAATGTTTTTCCCATTCCATCCTGAAACTGCCTAATGTTTCCAAATACTGAAGTTAGAAGTCTTGTCTTATAGGTCTTGAGATTAAAAGAGCATTCCAAGCCCAATTCATACTGAGACAACTATTGTACCTGGTCCAAACACCGTCTTTCACATTCATGGCAAAAAGAAAGATATTTGTAGGAGCAAATGAATGGTTTTATGAGTCAATTCAGCATTATAATAGGAATTAATGATAAACTTTCTCAATCAGTTCTAAGTAGGCTGTGTTGCAGGAGAGTGTATCAGATAACAGGTATACATGTGCATAATAACCATTTTAATCAGATTGATTAAAAAATAACTTCATTGGGGTGATTGCATATTTCTACCTGCTAGATCAAATGTCTGTGAAATGTCTATGAATGCACTTTGTAAGCTTCAAGTTGGTTTATCAATATGAAAGAGCATGTGGCATGAAGGAGTCAGGACTGGTTTTCTCTGCCCAGAAACAGCCTTGCCCATTTGCTCTATGTTGCTAAACGAATATTACTACTTTTTATATATGTCATGATGTCAGAATTGGGGAAACAATAGAAAAGCTAACATAGGATTGCAGAATGGATTACCAGCATCATAAACAGAATACTGGATAGCAAGTCCAGAATTTGGCTGAGAGGACAAGACTGGTCATTGCTGCTAGTAGGTATCAATAAAATTTATTTTTGCATTTTGATCTTATATCCAACCATCTTGCCAAACGTATTAATTCTAATGATGTTCTATAACTGACATCTTTTTTATGAAAAGAATTCCATTATACAAGATAATGACAGTTTGGACTTCTTTTTTCCCTTGACTAACCATGTATCTTTTTTTTTTTGTCTATTTAACTTATATACTATTATCTGCTGATGCCGCCAGTAAAAAAGGAAGTAGATATGATGATAGTTGATATCTTTGCTTGTCACTGATTGAATGAGAAAGCTTTCAACAGTAAAGACATTTTTGCTATAGAATATTGGTAGATAATTTAACACATTTAAGAAGGTTCCTTTTCTCCCTAAATTACTAAGCATTTTAATCATGAATGCTTTTCCTATATCTTTTGAGATAAGATTATCTTCCTTTCATCTGTTACTATAATGAATGTCATTTATAATTTTTTTAATAACCACTTTTGTATTGCTGTAATGATATTTAAAGTTCCTAGATTTGTTGTTTTCATATTTTGCTGAAGAGTTTACAAATAATTTGATGTATATATTGTTTACCTTTCATATATCATCCTCCTTGCCTGTTTTTAAGGTTCTAAGTTAAGCCAGCTCACAACTGAGTAATGTTTTCTTTATTGCCCATGCTCTGCAAGAGTCTTTAGGACACTCATCTCTGACATTTCTTGAGGCTTGCTTTATGACCACGTACATGTTCAGTTTTCACGTGTGTTTCTTGCGTGCTTGAGGAGAATGTGGGTTCTCTCACTGTTGCACGCAGGGCTCCATATAGGTGCATTAAATTAAACTTACTGACTTTCCTGTTCAACGTTCAATTCCGTCACTAATATATGCTGTTGTTTTTAAAGTGATTCTTGGCATGACTACGGTAGTGAATTTGGCAACTTCTCTTTATGGTTCTATCAATTTTGTCTTTACATATTTTGATTTCATTAGATGTATTCAAATTTAGAATTTTTATATCACTCTGGTGAATCAAAAGTTTTATCACTATGTGGTATATCTCTTACTCATATAAAGTTCATTGTGGATTAGGCCTCATGCTTGGGTATAAGGTGTCTTGGAGATACAGATTGCTACAATATGGTGGTGACAACTCAATATACAGTTTCATTGTCATTTCTTTTTGTTTTCTTTTTCCAATATTTATTGATTGATTGATTGATTGATTGATTGGCTGCATTGGGTCTTAGTTGCGGTACACAGGATCTCTTCGTTGAGACAGGCAGGATCTTTTGTTGCGGTGTGCCGGCTTCTCTCTAGTTGCAGTGTGCGGCTTTTTCTCTCTCTAGTTGTTTATTTATTTATTTGTTTATTTATTTATTTATTTATTGGCTGCATTGGGTCTTAGTTGCGGCACACAGGATCTCTTCGTTGAGACAGGGAGGATCTTTTGTTGCGGTGTGACGGCTTCTCTCTAGTTGCAGCGTGCGGCTTTTTCTCTCTCTAGTTGTGGCGCACAGGCTTAGTTGCCCCACAGCATGTGGGATCTTAATTCCCCTACCAGGGATCGAACCCATGTCCCCTGCATTGGAAGGCAGATTCTTTACCACTGGACCACCAGGCAAATCCCCGTTGTCATTTCTTGAAGGAACAGTAGAGAGGGAACGAGGAGGCTCTCTAGTTTCAGCCTGGAAGGGACTCATGCCACTTCTGCTCATGTTTCATTGGTCAGAATGAGTCACAGGGCCATTGAGGGTCAACTAGGGCTCTGTCCCATGTCATTCTCCCTGAACCTGACAGAGGGAAGCTCCATCTCTGAGCTTTCTTAACTGTGAAGGTATAAAAAGGAAAGATGGAACATTATATATTGACTTTTAAAGCTTTCACCTGGAAGTAACAGACATTATTTCTGCTCACGTTTTATGGGCCAAAGAAAGTCACATGGCTATGCCTAACTTCAAATGGAGTGGGCAAATACATTTTTAACAAGCCCCGGGAAGAAGACAGCTCAAAATACTTAGTGAACATAAATGTTGATTAGCATATTAGTTAAGAAGTAATGATTATGTGGACTGTGAAAGTAGGAGAGATGGACATAAATGAATGAATTCCTTTTAATGTATTTGCATGTACAAGCAACAGAATTTGCTGAGTGATTAGGTAATGAAATAAGTGACATTTTCAGCATGCTGCCTGACTGGGTGGTACTGTCAGTTAGAGTTATGTGGAAGAGTGGGGAGAAACAGGTTGTATTCTCATTGAGGCAGCAGGGAAAATCAACTTTGTCTTTAATTATAGAAAGTGAAGCCAAAATAATGGGTTGTATAAACACTATACATGTTTTTAGTTCACTGCTTCTCCTTTTCGTAGTTTGGATATGCAAAGCTCTCTAAGAAACTGTAAATAAGAGGAAAAACCCTAGTTCCTGAAGTAGACATATGAGAAAGGAGCTGTTTAAAAAAGGATTCCCCCGTTATGCCCAAAGCCAAACCAGCGTCTATTGTTTGCACTCACAGTTCAAAGTCCACTTTTTCTGTGACTCTTTTAAGAGGCTCTTGTCAGTTTAAATTTCTTGGCTGTCAGGTACAGTGGTGATGTGTTGCATCTGGCTGTGTCAAGCGCATCACTTTATTCCTGTTCATAATGAAGGGAGTTCAGCTGGAAAGTCATGCTTTGGGAAAGACTTCAAACCAGCTAAAATCCAACCTTACCTTTTAAAAAGATTCAAATTAAGTTTGACGAGAAGCATGGCATCCTGGACCATTCAGATGGCAATTAACTGACAATGTTCAATTGATTACACCTTTTATTATGATTATACAGAGACCTCTGTTGCATATTAAAACTTCCAGGATGTTAGCTATCCAAAATTTAGGTCTCCTTTATGTCCAACTGCAGAGGTATATCATTTGACATTTGTCATAAAAGTATTTATTCTTCACATAAAATATCATAGATGTCTCCACAATGCTTAGAAGAAAACTTTTAGTAAATTCAAAATTATTCTTTTTTTTTTTAGTTCAAACCTTACTTTCTAGCCTTATTTTCTCCCAGACTACTACATAGGTTGGTACATGCCAATATCCACATGCTCTTAATTTCAGTTTATCTAGGATTAAACAAAAAACTAAGCTGAAAGTGTTAAGAGAGCTCCGGTTCTGTTTCTCTATCATCCTTTTGGCCACACCTTCCTCTAGGGCACTCTCACCAAGCTCCCTCTTGTGGTAGCTCTGCAACGTTCCACCCAAACAGAAGCATCTCTCCCAGCAGCTCCTCCAGAAAAGAAATGAACCTCATAGAAGTCAAATATCCGGAAAACACCTTCTGTAGTCTATTTTACCCAAACTGGGTCAAATTTTTATACGAGAACCATTCTCTGTGATTGGAATATGAGAGTTTGGCTTTATCCAGTTAAAGTCACTGTCAGGAACACAGAGTGGGGGTGATTGAGGTCAGATCCAACCTAATGTCATGGCTGAGGAAGAGGAACAGAAGTTCCATCACAGGTGATACAAGTACAGTAACTACATATTATTCATTTTTTTAATCTTGCTATATAGTATTCATAGATATTCAACAACAATTTAAAGGGTGAAAGGACTATAGTCCTTTACATTTTAAACTTTCGTATTACACTAAATAGTAAGTTTAAATTATGCAAAGGAAGAAAAATGGATAAAGGCCATCACCACTGAAAGTATATTGAACAAAACTGGAAACTTGTCTTCATCATGTTTCTTGCTCAGTGTACTCCTTCCCCTTTATTTTGCTGCCCAGCGCTTTCTTCGTAGCTTTCGTAGCTTCCCTATTCCCACGCAAAGCCTTCTTTCAGCTACGTGTTTACTGTTGACTCACGAGGTGACTTCTGTGAATTAGGAAGTTTCCATTTTATCCAGGAGAATCCAGCCCTACTCAAAAGATGCTGGGATGCATGGCTCTATAACTAGAGAATGAGCCAGATTTCAGCCCCCACTCTCCTGCAGCTCTCTGCCATGACCCTTGTGCAATGAACATTCTATACAACCGTTATGTTTCGGAAAAGTAAACAACTGCCTGACTTTTTTAGAACCTTATCCCTCACATAATATTTGCATTTTAAAAGAAAAGAGGAGGTCAGATCAGTGCCCAGTGTGTGTACATATATATATATATATATATATATATACACACACACACACACACACACATAGAGAGAGAAAGTGGGAGTCATATACATATTATATGCATTGTATATGGTATATATAATTGTATATATATACACATATGCATATATTATTATATACATGATATCAGTGATAGCATATACAGTATTATATACATTGTATATATATATTGTGCACTATATATTATATACTGGTATATAAAAATTATATCCTAAATTATATATAATGTATTATATCTAATTACATATTAGATATATATATATTACGCATTATATACATTATATATTATGTGTGTTATTATATACATTTTATGCTATTATTAAACATTATATATACATATGGTTGAAAAGAAAGAAATAAAATACCTTTATTCAGAGACAATAAGATTGTGTAGGTAGAAAAGCCTAATGATTCTACCAATAAGCTACTAGAAATTATAAGTAGTTTATGAGCACAGTAGGTAAATATACAAAAGTCAATCGTATCTTTATAAACTAGGCAACAAATGAATTGAAAATGAAGTATAAATATATCATTTGTAATACCATTAAAAACAAAATTATTAAGAAGAACCTTAGTAGAGATATGCAAAGCCTCTACTCTAAAACCTACAAAACACTGTTGAAGGATATGTTTTATGTATGTAAATGGAGAGAGCTTACCATGTGCATGGGTGAGAAGACTCAATATTATTAAAATATTTATTCTTCTAATATTGTTCTATATTTTCATTGTAATCCTAAAAGGCTATTTTTGGCAAGGGGAGAATTGGCAAGTTGATTCTAAAAAGTATATGGAAATACAAAGGATATAGAATAGCCCAAAATATATATATATATATATATTGAAGAAGAGCAAAGTTTGGGGACTTAGATCAGCTCAATTCAGGACTTACTGTACATCTCTGATGGTCACAATAGTGTGGTACTGGTGTGAAGACAGACAAACAGATCAATGGAACAAGACAGAAAGTCTAGAAATAGACCCACACTTACACTATCAATTAATTTTCGTCAAAGGTGCTCAGCCAGTTAAATGGGAGAATAAAATCTTTTCAACAGAAGCTGCTATAACTAGTTAACCATATGGAAAAAAATTATTTTTCCCTATTTCACTCCATCCAAATATCTTAATCCTATGTGAATATCAGCTCTAATCATAGATGCCAGAGTTATAATTTTCCAGAATGATACATTGAAGGGAATATCAGAGAACGTCTTCACAACATTGGAGTAACACTAGATTTCTTGGAGGGTAAACAAAAGCTCTAGCTATAAAAGAAAAAATGAATATGTTGAAATTGATTAAAATATAAAGTTCTGACCATCAAAAAACATGATTATCTTGCCTGTGTAAGGAGGAGGTTACAGCTGGACTGGGGCAACTCCATGCTTATATCCGGGATACCTGGAAGTCTGGTACTGACCCTTGGCCAAGATAAGGATGAGATGTGTTGATAAGTGAATTATATTGTGCTCTTCAAAGTTTGAAACATCTCTGGAGACACGCAGTACTAGCGTGTATATGTTGTATACTGAAGTATAGATTGATAGTTTTCAAATGACTTAATCAGTTATACCCTGGCTTTAGCTACCTGATAAGAGGAGTGTGAAAGACTCTGTAGCAAACTCAGATTTGGGCTCCCATGAAACTGAGATGCCTCACACATGTATCTTGGGTTTCATAATCCAAAGAAGAAAAAGAGCTGGGGACTGCTCCTGACAGTTTTCAGAGCTCTCTGTGGTTGCCTGTGTTTTCTTTCTCCTGTTATGCTTTATTGGATGGTATGAAATAATGCTCAAAAGTAATTTTTACCAGTTATTAACCAGCACCATAGTTAACTGAATATTACAGCACCTTTTGTTGCAGATACATTCCTTTACCATCCTTGAGTTTTATTTAATCCTTAGGTAAATACACCCTATAAAGCCTTTTGTAAAAATTTTTATTGAAATATAGTTGATTTACAATGTTGTGTTAGTTTCAGGTGTACAGCAAAGTGATTCAAATATATATATATATTTTTTTTTTCTTAGATTATTTTCTATTATAGGTTATCACAAGGTATTGAGTATAGTTCCCTGTGCTATACAGTAGGTCCTTGTTGGTTATCTATTTTATATATAGTAGTGAGTATATTTTAATCCCAAACTCCACCCTATAGAGTCTTGTGAGTCCTTTTATTTACAGGCCTACCTCGTTTTATTGTGCTTCACAGGTGCTGAGTTATTTACAAATTGAAGGTTTTGTGACAACCCTGCATTGTCAGATGATGGTTAGGTTAGCATTTCTAAGCAATAAAGTATTTTTTAAGTTATGTACTTTTTTTAGATGTAATGTTATTACCCACTTAAAAGACTGCAAGATAGTGTAAACAAAATTGCTATATGCACTAGGAAACTAAAAAATTTGTGTGACTCACTTTATTGTGATATTTGATTTATCTAACCCACAATATCTCTGAGGTACGCCTGGATCTGATCCTGAGTAATAACTCCTCTCCCGTTGCTGCACCACTGAATATAGTACTTTAGATAAGAGCATAGACTTGGCCTACAATTTCTGCTTTGAATCCTTATTATTCCAGTTACTAGACGTGAGTTTAGAGACCAGTTGTTTACATTTCTAAGCTTTGTTTCCTCATCTGTATAATGAGTGTAATTTTAGTACCAACCTTGTGGGTTTGTTGTGAGAATTAAATGAATAATTATATGTAAGGTGTTTAAAATTGTGCTCAAATAGCTATATTTTTATTGATTGCAACCACCATCAACACTTCTGCTACTAATACTACTACAACTACAACTATTACTGTAATCATTATCTTATTATAGATTTGGGAATTGTTCACACTAGCCTTTTGTTGAATTTGATCCTCTACTGTCTGTTCTAGTCTGACTCCAAATTATATTTATGGAATATTTTGCCCCTGACTTTTTAAATTCAAAGTTACATTGTTAAAAGAAATTACCATTCAAACTCAATTACCCCAGCAAAATATGTGTCTTGGCTTTTGTCCTCTTAACTGTGGTACTTAAAATTCTCTATCAAGTATGCATGCAACTCATTCTAGGCTATCTTACCTGTATTTCCAGCATAGTTTACAACTCAACTCCATTTTCAGAGGAACAAAATAAATTCTGGATAGCTTAAAATGAAAAAGTGGGACCAGATGTGAACTAATTTTGGAGGATATGAGAAAACTTTCACTATCCTAACTCAGATAAAGGGTAGGAATGTGTCAAAAACAAACATGATCTAATTAAAAATAAAATAATCTTCCAGTATTTTCCCAGAAATGGATAATTTAAAATAAAGAGAAGATAAAAATATTCCTCATAACAGCTTTAATATAGTTTAAATTAAGAGCAGAGAACCCAGTATTGCAGTTGCTGTTGTATAATGTTAATACCTAAAACAAAAGTCAAATCAGTGGTTAGTACATAGATTTGCATAATTACAAAAAATATGTCTTAGATATTTGTTTATAAATCATATGCTATTGTATTTATGATTTAATATATTATAAAATATGTAATAATATAAATTAAAAAAGGAAGATAAAGTATTTCAAATTTTGTTTTATTTATTAAGGATTTAAAAAACGTTTCCCTCACAGATACTATGATAGAAAACGCTTTGGTAATTTTGAAAATCTAGTAAAGCTCTTTGAGTCCACAAATTCAAGGTTTGATTCTTAGTTCAGTTTATATAAATAACTGATTTTAATCACTGTTGCAGGTAAAAAAAGATGTCATAATGAGGTTATTTTCAAACTGAAGAAGTACTGTCAACTGTGCCTACCACATCATGATATTAATATTTCAGTCACACTCACAAATTCTGTCAACGTTTTTACTGAAATTGATTTGGTAAAATTTCATTTTCCCTAATACCCAGTACTTCTTTTAAGCTGATAAGAAAATGCTGCCTTTTAATATTGTTAACAAGTAGATTGAACAACCATAGAACCATTCATTTGGAAGATTTTTAAATATGTTAGAAATTTTATTTCTGAGTTTGAAAATCTGAATATTTTTATAGATGACACACATTTATTTTCAGCAACAAAATTGTGTAATGCAAATAATCACTGAGAAGCCATATCAAAAATTTTTACTCTATACCCCAAGTTTCTTTCAAAAACTCAAAAACTACCAATTCACTGTTAAAGTTCTACTGTACTTTGAAGGGTCACATTTTCTCTTTAACATTTGCCTGAAACCATATGCGAAAATTTCCACGTATTTGGAAAACTTCTTTTTTCTCTAAAATAAAAAATGTATAGCTCAACTCTTAAGTTTTTGTGACAAAGCAGCCAGCACATTTCTAAGTAATACATGTGATATTCAAGGTCATATCTCTTCTCATTATGAGCTATTTTAAAGATTTTATTATGTATTAATTTTTTAAATGAATAATACTGACATAGTAAAGCATTTGGTGCACTGCTGCCTTTATTCTCCTTGCTTTAATAGCTTGGCTATAAATAATGTAATGAATGCATTTCATGCATGATGCAGCTTCCTCAACGTTGTCTTCCACTCATTTAAAAAAAAACTGCAGTCAAGGTAATCAGTCTATGGTGGTTACATTTACATATTTTTTCTAATTAATTAAAAGAATTATTTACTGTTGAAACATTATCCAATGCATATTCTTTTGAGAGGTTCACAGACAACAATAATTTGAGTATTTTATCATCTATTAAATTTCCTAAGGTAGGACTTGTTAGAAATATGTTCTTCCATCCAACTATATAGCAAACTCCCACACTAAGTAATTTGATCTATTAGTTGCTTTTCTAAATCTTCAGCAATATTTTCTATGTATCTTTTAACAGTAGTTTCTAATAAAAGAACACATTTCTTTTAGAAATGTGATCAGATTATAATGATCAGATTATTTTTCGTGTATTATTTACAACAAGTTTCACTGTGAAGGGAATAACAAGTGTTTCTCCAATTATATCTGATTATTCTTTTTCAATACTAAGAATTCTCAAAAAAGACTTCTAAATATTTACCATTATGTTGACATTCAGTGATATTTTATAAAGTATTGTACTGAGCATTAATGTTTTTAAAAACCACTGAAACTATTGTAGATGTTTTTATTCCTATTTTGTATGCTTAGTTTTAAAATGTATCTTGTTATTCATGATGAATTCATATGATAATTAATATCTAAAAGTAAAATATTTACTTAAGGTATTGAACATTTTAAGAATAATGTTATAAATCCATGTTACAAATATTATCTTTAAGTGTGAATGTAGAGAACAAACTTCTGTTCGCATCTGATTAGTTTATCATTGTTTTAATCTTGTGCTGTGACTAATGAAATGACAAGCTAGATTCAGAAATGTCAGGTCTGTCAATTTGACATACAGAGTGAGTGAGAATGCTAGTGACAATCTATATCAAATATTAATAAAGAGAAAGGGGTAGAGTTATTTGAAGAAATTATGGTCAGAAACTTCTAAAAATTGATGAAAAACATTAATGTACACAACTTGGAAGCTCAACGAATTTTACGTAAACTCCAAGAGATCCACATGCATCATAATAAAACTGATAAAAGTCAATGACAAAGAGTCTTGAAAGAAGCAAGACCGAAGCAACTCATATACAGGGATCCTTAACAGAATTAACAGCTGGTTTCTCATTAGAAACCATGGTGGCCTGAAGGTAGTTGTCTTAGTTTGGGCTGCTGTAACATAATACCATAGCTAGGGTGGCTTACAAACAACAGAAATTTATTTCTCACAGTTCTGAAGGTTGGAAAGTCCACAATCAAGGTGCCCAAATATTCAGTGTCTGGAGAGGTTTTGCTTCCTGGATCATAGATGGCAATCTTCTCACTGTGTCTTCAAAGAGAGCTTTCTGGGGTCTCTGTTATAAGGGCACTAATCCCAATCATGAGGACTCCATCCTCATGACCCCACAAAGACCCCACATCTTAACACCATCATATTAGGGGTTAGGGTCTCAATATATGAATTTTGAGGGCCCATAACAGTAGTAAGATGACATATTCAAAGTTCTAAAAGAAAAAAGCTGTCAACCATGAATTCTATGTCCAGCAACTATCTTTCAAAATTAAAGGACAAAATAAGCATTCTCAGAAGAACAAAAAGAGAAAGAGATAAAAACTATAGGGCTATTAGACTTTCCCTACAAGAAATGCTAAAGGGAGTTTTCAGGCTGAAATGAAAAGACATAAGAGAATAAGTAGAACCCACAAGATATATAGGAAAAAAGGTTTTGTATACTATTAAAATTTAATCAGTATTAATTCAAACTAGAGTGTTAGTTTATTGTTGATTAAGATTCCCAAGGCAACCACTAAGAAAATAACTCAAAAATAAATAATATAAAAACAGTAAGAGAATCTAACTGATAGACAAGAAGATATCTATTTAATACTTATAAGGGGGAATTAAGGAACAGAAAAAGATATAGCATAGAGAAAACAAACGGCAAATTGGCAGAAGGAAGTTCTTCTTTTCAGTAATTAACTGTAAATAGATTAAACTCTCAAGTTAATAGATAGCAATTGTCAGAATACTATTATTCCCCCTAAGATCAGGAATAACAAGAATGTCTGCTATTACCACTCCTATTCAACATTGACCTAAAATTCATATGAAAATACAAGGGATCCTGAATAGCTAAAATGACCTTGAAAAAGAAACAAGTTGGAGGACTCACACATGATTCCAAAACTTGCTACAAAGCTATAGAAATTAAAAGCATGTGGGGACTTCCCTGGTGGTGCAGTGGTTAAGAATCCGCCTGCCAATGCAAGGGACACTGGTTTGATCCCTGGCCCGGGAAGATCCCACATGCTGCAGAGCAACTAAGCCCATGCACCACAACTACTGAGCCCATGTGCCACAACTACTGAAGCCTGCACACCCTAGAGCCCATGCTCCGCAACAAGAGAAGCCACCGCAATGAGAAGCCCGTGCACCGCAGCGAAGAGTAGCCCCCACTCACCTCAACTAGAGAAAGCCCACACAGCAGCAGAGACCCAACACAGCCAAAAATAAATAAATAAATAATAAATTTTTAAAAAAATTTAAAATCCCACATTAAAAAACAAAAGAAGCGTGTGTTACTGGCATGAGCGCAAATGAATATATCAATGGAATAGAACTGAGATTACAGACAGAAACCCACATATCTATGTTCAATTGATTTTAGACAAGGATGCCAAAACTATTCAATGAGGGAAAGAATAGTCTTTTCAACAAATGGCACTGGGACAATTGGATATCCACATTCAAAATAATAAATTTTATCCCCTTACCTCATATTATATGCAAAAATTAACTCAGAATGGATCAAAGGCTAACTATAAAAACTAAAATTATAAAACAGAAAGAAACATAGGTGTAAATTTTCATGACTTTGGATTAGGCAATACTTTCTTAAACACGACACCAAAACCACAAGAATATTAAAAGATAACTATTAGAATGGGAGAAACTATTTGCAAATCATGTATCTGAGAAGGGCCTGAATATACAGAGAATATTTAGAGCTCCACAATAAAAAGATAAATAACCCAATTTAAAAATGGAAAAAGGATTTGAATAAATGTTTCTCCAAAGAAGATATACAATGACTAATAAGCACATGAAAAGACATTATTTAAAAAAAAAACAAGGGCTTCCCTGGTGGCGCAGCGGTTGCGAATCTGCCTGCTAATGCAGGGGACACGGGTTCGAGCCCTGGTCTGGGAAGATCCCACATGCCACGGAGCAACTAGGCCCGTGAGCCACAACTACTGAGCCTGTGCGTCTGGAGCCTGTGCTCTGCAACAAGAGAGGCCACGATAGTGAGAGGCCTGCGCACCGCGATGAAGAGTGGCCCCCACTTGCCGCAACTAGAGAAAGCCCTAGCACAGAAATGATGACCCAACATAACAATCAATCAATAAATCTTTAAAAAAAAAAAAAAAAAAACAGAAAATATCAAGTGTTGGTAGTGTCAGTAAGTATGTGGAAAAGTGGAACCATCATATATTGATGGGAATGTAAAATGGACAGCACCTATGGGGAAGTTTGGCAGCTTCTCAGTAGGTTAAATATAGAATTACTATATGACCCAGTAATATCGCTCCTATGTATATACCCAGGAAAACTGGAAACATATGTTCACACAAAAACTCGTACATGAATGTTCATAGCAGCATTATTCATAAGAGCCAAAAAGTGAAAACAATCTAAATGTCCATCAAATAGATTAGAATAGATTAAAAAATGTATCTGCACAATGGAATATTATTCAGCCATAAAAATGAATGAAGAAAGTCCTGATACATACTGCAGCATGGATGAAGCTTGACAACATTCTGCTAAGTGAAAGGAGCCAGACACAAAAGGTCACCTACTGCATGATTCCATTTATATGAGATGTCCAGAATAGACAAATCCGTAGAGACGGAAGATTAGTGGTTGCCAGAGGTGAGGATGAATTGGGAGGTTTAGGGTTTCTTTTTGTGTCTAAAATTAGATAGTGGTGAGGGTTTCACAACATTGTGGATATACTAAAAATCGCTGAATTGTATACTTTAAAATGGTTTAAAAAATAAAACTATCCTCATAATTACTATCCCACATCCCCCGAAGTACATTTTCACAATCTCACCTTTGGGAGATAACCCTGTCCAGAAGGACCCTATTGCAATGAAAGACGCTCCTGTGTATGCTGGTCCATTAAATCCCACCATTGCAAATATAATTAATCATCTGCCCAGAGTAAGGCAACTGGACAACAGCAGCTGTGAGCATAGAGAAATGATGATGTGGTCAGCTCCCAGACACATTATCAGTTAACCTCTGCACAAGGAAGACATAAAATAAATGCAGGAATAGAGGTAATAAATGCAGGAATAGAGGTAACGTCAAAGTGCTGCAGGAAAAAGGCTTTACAGTAGAAGCAGCGTTTTATAGGAAACTTGAAACTTAAGGGAAATGTAATATGAAGTAAGGAGTGGACATCAAAAGCGGAGGCAACAGCATGAGCAAACATGGAAGAATGGAACAGTGACTAAGAGGTATGATACAAAGAATACAGGTTTCCCCTGCTATCTGAAAGGAGAGTGTTCCTATGAAAACTTTTGTAAGCTGAAATGGTGTAAAGTGAAGAAGCAATTACCTTAAGACACATCTGGATAACGGGTGCACATAATAAACTGAGATAAAGCACAGACGGTCACAGACACAGTTCAAAGCTATGGCAGCTCGAGGCTGAGATGCTGAGTGCAGTTCCCAGGGAAGGAGCTTGGCGGGGCCACTCTCACTGCTCTGGGTGTGTGCTGCCTCTAGGACGGCTGGCTGCAAAACAAACGCGTAAAAGCAAAAAGCCTCTTTGGATTTCTTTCAGTTAGTGAAAACAGGTACTAAGGTAGGTCTTCCGTAAAAGCAAAGTGGCATAAACAGAACTTTTGAAAAGCAGGGAATACCTGTGTATACTGATGCAGGATCGGTACAGCTCATCAGAATGGACTATGAACTTATGGCAGCATAACAAATTCAAACCATAAATTTAGATTGGTCCTCATTACTATTATTGTTATTATTACTATCATTATTATTATTTTAAGCAAAGAATACAAAATTACCATAGCCTCATTTCTTTTGTAGAATGTCACTTGTGGGGATGATGACCTGCCATCAGTGACTCTGTACCAGAAAATTAGGAATATTTTGGATCTGAAAATCTGAAATTTTTGCCATATCCCAGTATTTTTATAATTTGGATTCTCATCAGTTTTCAGGGAAAAAAAAAAAAACAACACATTCAATCACTTTATGCTTTCAATAGGAAAAATTACAGACACCTGGGCTTTCTTACCTTATGCTCACATTGACAAAATCATATTCTATTTTAAGGAAAAAGCAATTTCAGTGCCTGGCATCCCTTGTTTCCTTTCTCTACTCCCCAGCTGTCCAACCTTCCAGAAAACTATTTACCTTCAAAATCAGGATGAAACCAAATGACTGAATACCTTGAAAGTTACACTAAGAGGTTAAATTCCTTACATAATGATATTCAAGAAAGTTAAAGAGGAAGGGAGTGATATGATTATACAGGTGGATGATAAGAAAATTTAACAATGTGAAAGGCTAGATTGTGGGGCAATATAGGAAATGCATAGGAGGGCATTGCGTGGTCAATGTGAGCGTTGATGAGTGTATGAATTAAGGAACCGGCACAAATGGGAAGGGGAAGTGGAAGTAGGGACCACTGCACAGGTAGTTTGGTAGATGATTGGCTGTAAGACAATGAAGACAAAGAAGTCAAGTTTATAAGCCAGGGTGTTGGGAATAATGGAGGGACTATTATACAAAGGAGCGATGAGAGGAACAAAGGCATATTTCAAGAAGATAATAATTTTGATTCTAAAGCATGCTCAGTTGAATTTTCAGTGGGAATTCCAGTGGTAGGTACCCAGCAAATAATTGTTAATTGGCATCTGTTACTCAGAAAATGAATTAGAAAGATGATTTTGGATTTGAGACATATCAGCTTAGAAGCAATATTTAAGTCTATTATAGTGGAATAGAATATTTAGGAAAAGAATTCAGTAAAAAAAGTGTCCTCCTATCTCTAAACCACCGTAATATGCTTATGTAACATAAACCCCTATAACCATAAAAATGAATCCCCGAAGTGCCGAAACTATTCCAAGCAAAAATCATAGACTATTCTGCTTCAACTTGTCTTCCTCTCATTCCTGTTCTGTTTTCCCATGGATCTGAGTTGGTGGACCCATATGTCATTTACACAGCTTTACTTGGGGTGTGCCTTTCTGGATCTTCCAAATGGATAATACAACATGGAATTTCTCCCTGATTTCCTTCAAGAATTTAGCTCTCACTTTCCCTGATGGCAGTTCTTTCTTCAATTTAATATTTGTTGCAACATTTCCCTCTCTCTCCTTTTTTTTTTTTTTTTAACTGAAAATCTCCTTGAATGCTATTCATTAAAACCCTGATCATTCTCTCTTGAACCTACACCAAGCAAGCTTTTGTTTCCAACATTTGAACAAAATTTTTCTTGTTAAGGTCATGAATGACTTCATAGTGCAAATCCAAGGATAATTTCTAAGTGTTCATCTTCCTTGACTTTCTCAAAGCACCTGATACAGTTCACTCTTGCAAACCTTTCCTTACTTGGCCTCTGGGAGGGACACATCATTGTTCTCGTGCTGTCTCACTGTCTTCACTTTTTCAGTAGGCTTCATTGGATTCTTCTCACCAGTACTCCATTTGGGGACCTCTTCTCTCCTCTTCACTTCTCCTCTCTTCTCATCTACACTCAACCACTGGTTATTCCATTCAGACTCATACTTTTAAATACAATTTGGAAACTGATGACTCCCATTTTTACAATTCCAGACCCAACTTCTTCCATAACTCAAGACTTTTATCCAACTTGCTACTTAATATCTCCACTTATATGTCTAATAAACTCAAATGTATCTTAAACTGAACTCAATTCTCCCCTGCTCTGTTTCTGACTCAGTTTCTCTATGTGAATAGATGTCACCAACATTTGCCTAGCCGCTCATGTCAAAAACATTGGAATTATCTCTGTTGCCTCTTTTTTTCCCCCACATTCCTCATCTACTCCATTAAAGTCCTTCAGTTATACATTTAAACTATTTTCTGAAGTCAGATCTTCTTACCACATTTGCTGTTCCTCTCCTAAACTAGGTCCTCTTATCTAGTCTAGGCCATCATAATAAATAACTTTGATTACTGATATCATATTCTACCTGGTCTCCCAGCTTCTACTCTTGCCATACTCATTCCACCACC
The DNA here is from genome assembly GCF_009873245.2 of Balaenoptera musculus. Lineage (NCBI taxonomy): Eukaryota > Metazoa > Chordata > Mammalia > Artiodactyla > Balaenopteridae > Balaenoptera > Balaenoptera musculus. The sequence goes on along the minus strand of NC_045793.1, from coordinate 26,164,648 downwards.
CCAAACACACACACACACACACACACACACACAGTTGACTCTCCATATAACAGCCAAAGCGACTGAAACAACTTCTTTTGTTGAACATGCCTCTCCCTGCCTGAAATCTTCCCATAGAATATACCATAAAAGCAAAGAATCTACTGTGGCTTTGAGGTCTTATATAATCCAACTCCTAACTACCTTTTTGTTCTAATTTCCAGCCACTCTCCCTCCATCCAGCTAACTTTTCAAAAATGTCAATATACATTCTTTAAGCCTCTGTTTGTCCTGCTGCCTAAAAATACCTTTCCCCAAATATTCACCCTGTTTACTCCCTCACTTAATTCAGGTCCCAGATCAGATTATAGCGCTGGAAAAAACCCTCATAGATACCGTTTAATCTTCTCCCCTTACTTTGCTTTATTTTTCCTTTTTCATTTTTTTTCTGCTTTATTCTTCTTTTTCTTTTTCTTTTTTTTTTTTTTTTTTTTTAATGTTTTCCTTTTTTTTTTTTTTGGCCGCTCCAAATGGCTTGCAGGTTCTTAGTTCCCTGAGCAGGGATCGAACCCACACCCCCTGCAGTGGAAGCTCAGAGTCTTAACCACTAGACTGCCAGGGAAGTCCCTCTGCTTACTTTTCTATACAGTACTTTTCAATATCTGATATTTTATTATGGATTAATTTTTCCTGTCTTCCAGACTTTAGCAGCATGAGGACAGAGAATCTCTTGCTTTGATCCCTACTTTATCCCTAATACCCAAAATCATGTCTGCTACAGAGAGGGCTCTCAACTTTTTGTTGAAAAAATGGAGGAACAAGAGAATTATCAATAGAGTGAATTAATATAAAAAATGTAATGAAAAGAGTCCACTTCATTTGAGAGACAAGAGGCCTTTTATGATTTTAGAGAGGGGAATGGTAATAGGGGAAGAAATTAGAAGAAATTGAATGTATTTTTGTGAATGTTCCCAGAGCACTTGGAGGAGGAGGTAATAATTTTGAGGATGCTAAATATGCTATTTTAGATAGAATAATAGATAATTTTAGAAAAAAAATGCTTTCAGTAATTTGTTTAATTTATTTAAATTTATAATTAATTTCTTGTCACACTGGATTATTACATCTGTAACAAAACATTAAAACTTGAGGTAAGCAAACATTATTTTGAGTTTTTAACATCCAAGGCAATCCATGGGACAATTGTCGAAGGGATAATATCACTATAAGTCTCTCTTCAATGTAAGTTTGGACACTAATCCAAAATATAGAGCTTAAAGTATTAGGTTTTTATCAAGTTCTTAAATAGGAATTCTTGTTCTTAGAATGTGACAGAGATGTAAATTATTGTTTTTCTTCAAAGGGAGAGAATAGTCACTGATGAGACTGAGGGACTTCATGAACATGTCTTAGCTCAGAAGAGCAAAGTAAATCATAGAATTTGGTAAATTAGTTGCACAAAAAATTTCATATACCCGGAAGAGTACAGATTACCAGGAACGTATAAACTGCCCTAATGTAAATAAATAAATGTATTAGGACTTAGTCCTAAGCCTTTTGACACTTTTTCTGGTCAGTGCTTTTTGACATTACAATGAGTCATGAACCCTTCCTGCTGTCATTCACAATGAACTTTTTCATAACCTTTAATTTCAGCCATTCTGGAAATTTTGCCACTGCCACAGGGAGCAGTCATTGAGTTTATAAGTATCTATCTTGGGAGCAAAAATGACAGCATTATGAGGGAAAGAGCAAGTTACTTGTTATAGCAATGTTACTCCTCATCTATACATCCTCCCTCCCCCAAACACACACACAAACACACACATATTAGCAAGAAAAACCCAAAGGACTATAATTACACTGAGGCGAACAAATATTGACTTCAAAAACAGCTTTATCAATGCATGTTTCAAACGGAGTACAAGACCACGTGATGTTTGACTTTGCCCTGGTTTTGCCCCTCAGAATAAAATCATTATGATTAGGGCCTCTTTCTTTGGGCCTTTGATTCTCACTACCATTAACTGCTTGGGTGCTGGCACACTGGAAATGTAGTTATATCTAAGGCAACTTCATCAACTGAAAGGCATTTTAATTTTCTTCTCAAGACAAAAATATTACTGCACTATTTTTGTATCTGCTCATTAAACAAATCAAATTTTGTTTGAACAGTTACTTCATATCACATTATTAAAAGATCATGTTACAGCACAAGCTGGTCATTTTGGGACAGAGGAAGCAAATTAGATTGTAATTCAATGCAGGCTGATAGGTTTTAGATCAAAGACTGGTTCCTGGCAATTTTTGTAATTATGAAACTATCTATAAACATGAGGCTGGCGATACTTAATTAGAACTCAGCATGGACCACTTTCTCCTGGTGTGTATAGAAATGTGTCACTTTTAAATGAATAAACATGACTTTAGTAATGAGTTCTTGCATTAAATATTATTCTGATTATTCTTTTAAAAATCACTTGTATTTCAATAAGTTCAGTTTGTTAGATCATAGTGTTCATGGGAGTCAAGTCCCTAGTATGGACCAGTTTGTTTCCCTTTGCTCCACGGTTTTAGATAACATGCTAAGCCTGGCTTGTTAGTACAGATTATTATGACTGGTCCTAAGGAGGATCAGGCTAAAACTTTACATCCTTTAGGGCAAACTCAGCCCTTTGAAAGGGAAAGAAGAGCAATGTTCACTATGGAAGATCAATGTGTCCCTAACCCAGATAAAGTTTTCCTATTGTCATGCCATGCTTTACATGTTTGGTATTCACATTGTATTGGAATGGAACTGTGACTAAGAGAACATTGTGAAATGGTTCACTGGGAAAGGAGTTTTTTCTTTGTTATATGTTCTTTAATCAGAACAAATACTTTGGAGCTAAGTTAGAGAAAGCCGTGTCCCAGTTCCTATTTTGTCTGGGAAATATAATATCAACACTTTCCTGAGATGCTGGTATTCAAACCAGTTTTTATCCTCTTTTATAACACTTCCAAATGCCGAAGTGCCATGCACAGTGTCAGTAATCATCCAAAGTAATTTTTATTGGGCATCTAGTATACAGTGCTTTTGGCTCGTGGGAAGAAAGCATCTGTAATTGATCAATTTGTATTTATTTTTTAAAAATCAAGATAATAGTCTGTGACCTCAAGTGCATAGTCTGTGATGCTGGGTTGAAGAATTAACTTATGGAGGGGGGGGTGGAATAGCAGTTTTAGATGATTTGGGGTTTAGAATAGAGTAGAGAATGGAGAAATTGGGAAAATAAAAAGATGAGAGAGGTGAGGGAATCTGGAAAGAGCATGGCAACGGCACTGCATACTTTGTGAGTCTCCGTAAAACTCTTTGTAAAAATGGGTAACCAAATAGCAAAACCCCAAAACCAAGGTATAACATTTACAATTAACTAGGTGACGTAATATCCTCCATGAACTCCAAAATACGAGTGGGAGGGAAAACATCTCCCACAGACTCAAGATGCCCATGTGTGTTAGTATCTGTGTGGGAAGGAGCAGAAAGAGGCTGAGGTATGGGACAGATCTAAGAACAGAATCCAAAACAGCCAACATGCCTGCACTGGAATGCATATCAAGCCAAACTAAGAACAGCAGCTTACACAAAGAGGGGTTTAGATAAATCCAGTAGCTGGTATGCCAGGGGCTTACTGTAGAGTGTGAAAGCTGGAGCAGTCTAGATCCTATGATTTCAAATCTGACCAGCCAAAACTACCTTCCTGGACAGGGCTAGGCAATGGGAGGAAAATTCTGGAATATGATTAGAATTAAGCACAATGGGGACAACAGAAAGGAAGGAAGAGAGGATTCAGATAATGATAGAGAAGGGAAAATCACAGAGAGCCATGAAATCTCAGAAAGCTGTTGTGAACAACACCTCTCTCTAAAACCTTAGGAGAACTAATTTACATAAAAATAAGCAACAAAAATGGTTGAAGTCAAATTCCATGCAATGTTACTATAAGAAAAAAGAAAATAAAAAACACATCCATGAGATTAAAACCATCTTAATATTTTTCAAAATGAGCTAAAAAATTAAAATTGATACAAAATATAAAGGAATGACATAAATCAAAAATTTTAAACTCTTAAATAAGATGATGGAACTTAGAAAAGAATTATAAATAAAGGAAAAAAATTCAGAAATGAAGAATAAATCAGAAAGAATGAGAGAGCAAATGAACACAAGAGATAATGACTTCAGAGAAAGAAAACTGTGAAAAGAAACAAGATATTAAAAATTAAAATGAAATAAATAGATGAAAATTATTCAGGAGAAAAAAACGTATATTGAAAATACATGGAAAAAATTAATGTAGGGATAATAGGAATAGCTGAAGAAGAAAACCAAAGCAAGAGAAAACAAATACTAAAAATAATTAAAACTTCCTTGAAATTAACAACAAAAAAAATTGAAACTACATATTCTCTGCATACCAGAGAATATTGACTAACAACAAGCTATAACTGGTAAAATTACTGAGTTTTATAGAAAAGGCCAAAAAAATAGGGATCTAGCTAAAAGAGTATGTGATGTTTAAGAGAAAGACAGTTAGATATGTGGTAGATTGTTTGCAAAAATGGACCAATAATTCTCATCTCATTTCCGACTCTGAGGTAGTTCTCTCTCAGTGAACCTGGGTTTGCCCATGTGACTTGCTTTGGCTAATGAGACTTAAGAAACTTAATAAATACTTGCACATTGAAGTGTGCCGTCTCTTGTGGCTCTTTGGAACCCTACAGCGACTCTGATGATGTCTGGGTTAGCCTACTGGCTGAGGAGAGACACATAACCCAGTCACCCTCATCATCCCATTTGACAGCATCAAAAGCCAGGCACTTGAGTAAGTTTCCTGCAGGTCAAATGTAGGACGATTTGAACTCCAATAAGGATAGCAATAGCAATGAATTCAAATCCATTGTTATGGACTGAATGTTTGTGTCCTCCCAAAATTCATATGCTGAAATCCTAACGCCCCTAATGTGATGGAGTTGGGGTCTTCGGGAGGTGATTAGGTCATGAGTATGGAGGCTCATGAATGGAATTCGTACTCTTAGAGACTCCAGAGAGCTATGTTACCCTTTCCACCATGTGAGGACACAAGGAGAAGTCCTCAGTCTGTGAGCCAGAGGAGAGCTCTCACCAGAGCCTGACCATGCTGACCCCCTACTCTTGGACTTTCAGCATCCAGAACTGTGAGAAATACATTTTTAGAAGCCATTCAGTCTATGGTATTTTGTTACAGGAGCCCAGTCAGACTGACACTCATAAAATATGTTTAAATCCGTGAATTGATAATGGTGCAAAAAAAGGATAAAAGAACTAATTAGTTACTTTCAGAAGGTGTTTGGGGACAAATTCATCATTGTGGGAAATGGGAAATAGAAGGAAAAAAATAAAACATTTATCTTGCCTTACCGATATGATTGGGTACCAAAATAACAGTTGAGGGAGACCCTCTATGTATTCCATCCAGACAATGAGAAATAAATGACAACAATGGAATATCACCATTTTATAACTCCCATCAAATTAATGCATCTAGTCATAGCATTCACAGCTGCTGATATCACAAAAAAGAACAACCAAATAGCATGTGCCTCCTAATGAAAGAACACAATATAATTTGCAGTGTTGCCAAAGGGACTGAGTCTGAGTCTAATCAAACCTCTGCATCAACTGCCAAATTGTGGGAAATACAAAGGACAGGCATATTCAGAACTACAGGTCAGATGGACCTATTTTTACAAAAAATAAATTGTAAGAAAATGTAAGGATGGAAGGAAAAAATGTAGAATAATGGTGACTTAAGAGACATATCCCAAAATCACCCCAACCCCCCGCCCCCCACAAAAAACCCCTAAAAACAGGAAAGATTAAACAGAGTTTCTAAGGATGTATACTTGAGGAATGCATCTTCAGTGACTTAACTTGTTTAGGAATTTATTGAGTACATGCAATTTGCAAAGCTCTGATCTAGTCCCTAGAATAACAAGGTAATAAGACTATAAAGAAATGCAAAGAGATGATTACTATAAGAATTTTTAAAATGGCTACTTTTGTGGGGTGGGAAGTGATTATAATGAGATGGAGCACATAGAGGACCTTCTGGGGTTCTGGACATACTTCAGTTTCTTGACATGAATAGTGTGTACTAGGGTGTTGGTCTTATGATAATTCATTAAGCTTTATGTTTATATTGCATATTCTTCTGTATTTGTATCTTACATTTTAAAAGTTAAAAAAAAAATAAATTCTATAGGTTAGGAAAAGTAATTCCACGGTGACACCTAGAAATAAAGCATGAAATTGCCATTTTTATTTTCTTGACCCTTTCTGTCCAGGGCGACATGGTCCCAGTGCACGGTCCCCAGGCACCCAGAAGTGAGCTCTTATTTCCAGATTGATTACCTGCTTTAGTTTTCCTTCTGTATCTCTAGGGATCAAAACAGAGACAGACTAGCACATATTAGGTGCTCCATAAGCATTTGTTGAATGATTAACATCTAGGTTCAAAGTTTTTAACACCTCTTAAAATAGTTAAATCTCTTTTAGTGTTAGCTGAGGAAAAACTGTTCTTTGCAAGATTTAAGAGGAGCTGGCCTCTTAAAGGCTGGCCTCTTTGAACTCTTCATCATAATAAGATATCCATTAAGGTGCTTACATGAATGTGCAGTTCCTATTTTCCTGATAAGTTTCCAGATCATCTTTATTATATTACCTTTTGCTAACATAAATAAAAAAGACTAAATCGTTGCTGTTGTAAAATTTAGGTACATCAAATGAATCATGGTACAAAATGTCCCTGATTCAAAGCTAAACAAACTACAGCTGAAATCCTGGTGAGTATGCACATCATAGGATCAGAAAACAACATTAAGCCAATGATCAATGATCTGTAATTACTTAATTTTAAAAATGTAAAGTGGCTTACTTATTTTCAATTTAATGCTGGGACGATTCACTGTCAAATCATTATTTTTGTTCTCAATTTCCAATATCATTTCATATATAAAATTTATACACAGATATGAGTTTTGTTATTCAGGTGCATTGGGATTATAGACACTATTCCCAGACTCTTAAAAGCGAATAAAAACAAAGGGCAATATACACTGGTAAACTTTAACCTTTTCCCTTTCTATTCCCATACTGAGGCTGATAATACCCAGAACAAAATGGTAAGAGATTTCAACAGAAGTACATGCTTTTAATAGCCTTGATCATACCCAAAGTTTCAGTTTCCCACTTCCTAGAAATAATGGAGTAAGGGCATAAATGGAAATTAAATGGGGAAAAAAATCAAAGCAAATGTCAGAAGGAACTTTTCATAAAAAATTAGAAACACTTTAAAACATAGAAAAAAAAAAAAAAAACCCTACAAGCAAGGTTGTTAAAATCACTAGAGCTATTCAAAAAAACAATTATACTAGATGGCATCCTGAGGGGACCAGAGAACCTAAACACAAAAGGATAAACCTCTACAGGTTGAGTGATCTTCACATATTAAGCCTTTCCTTGTTCTCCCAAAGGTTCATTTGTATTTAGATATTGGTTACTGTGTGTCAGTCCACAGATTAGGTAAATACATCTTGCTTCTACAGTGAGAATTACACAGCATAGGAAAATAATGGAAGTATACATAAAAGCCTTAAAATGGCTTTGATTACTTGTAGTTATTAAAAGGCCAGGAAGGGGTGAAGCCAAGACCGTAACATCTTTGAGTCGTTGCTAGCCTTTGATTTTTTTCATTCTAAGTGAACTTTCTCTTGCAATTTGTCTCTACCGTAAGTGTTGTAAAAATGAGAGGCTCACAAAATGACAGGACTGGGAAAAATCACTCAAGTCCCCTTCGGACGGCTGATCCATTTAGTAGGTTTCGGCTCTCTGTACAAGGTTATGCAATTTCTGAGGTAGAAAGACACCTCTCAGTTTCCCCAGATACGCAACCTGTGTTTCAAATCTATTAGAATCCCAATTTTTCTGATGTCTCATAGGCATGACTCCAGTAGCAATGTAATCTGTGTTCAAATATATCCTCCGCGAGGACACTGTAACTTCTTATTGATGGCATGTAGAGATTCTACTAGGTTTTTGACACAGTTCAGTAAATACCAGCAATATTGTGTTAGGTATAGACCTCTCCCTAGTGATTTCTTCCTGGATTATTTGTTTACTTACAAAATAAAGGTGATCAGAATTCTACTTTGAAAATTATGTGCTTTCTTTACTGCATTTCTTTCTCTTTGACGTTCATCTAAGGCATCCATCTTTCCAGGGTTTCATTAAGTTTCCCTAGGGATATTTAGAGTAAGAAATGAAGTAATATTTCGCTTTTGGCATTCAAGATAGGATTTTGTAGTGAAACAGTGGCCCTCCTAGCAAGGGACATTTTCTTGAGAGGAGATTTTCCAGTTTCTTTGATAATCTTCAGTACATTAAGAGTTAAATCTGGAGGCCTCAGTTCACAGAGTTCTCCAGTAAGAATAAAGTGGTCGTCTGGGACCATGAGGTCACCAGGCTTCCTGATCAAAGGGAGGAGGAGGCTAAGATGTTGGTGAAAGGCTGAGAAAAAAAAAGAATAAAAACAGACTATATCTGGCCCTAAGGCTTGGTACAGAGGGCGGTGAAAGAGGCAGATATGAGGGTCAAGGCTTATCACACACGCTTGGCATTGTCTGGGGACAGGGAGAAGTAACAATTAAGTAACCGAGGGAAAAGGAGAAGTCTTGACCCCACTCCCTGTTTGGAACCTTCAAAGGAGGCTGTCCTCATTACTAGAGGTTCAGGTTGAAGTTTAACATACAGTAAGTTCTTTGTCTCTTTCTCACCCTTCTAGAGCTAAGCTTCAGGTCAGGCAGACACCTTATAGCTGATTATACTGGATCCAACAGCTGAGGGCAAGTATTTTAAGACCTCTGAGCTTCAACTTCTACATTAATAAAAAAAAAAGAGATTGGGCATAATCCTTTTTGATCTGCAGCTTTAAAATCTGATGATGGGTTTGCTTAAAAAAAAAAAATCCGTGGTCTTAGTTTGCTATTCAAAAAGATGTTTCTGCTAAACCTGTATTATTTCTTTTCTCTTGTATCTCCCTATTACTTATCTTTTAACAAACAATGAGAGTTAGCTGGATATATTGAATGATAGTTTTATTTTGTAAGAAAGAAAAAATGTATGAAAGCTATAGAATCACAATTTATAGTAATAAAGCAAACAACATTTCTTCAAGAATCTTATAAAGTACAGAAGTAGAGATGGGTCAACAAATCACATAGACTGCAGAGAAAATAAAATAGGATCTGAGCAAAAACTTATCTAGATTAAGAAAAGTTATAAATGGGAATGTCTAAACATACTTATGTTTTACCACCAGAAATAGTTTTCCTCTATAGACTACGTACTCTCCCCATGTGGGGAGAAATAGTTTTCCTCTATAGACTACATACTCTTTCCATCTGGGGAGAAATTGTTGTCCTCTATAGACTACGTACTCTTTCCATTTGGGGAGAAATGGTTGTCCTCTATAGACTACGTACTCTCCATTTGGGGAGAAATTTCTCTTACAAGAGTTTTATGACCCGGGGGGGGGGCGCAGGCAGGGACTAGCATCCCTACCTTTTCTTTCTATCACTCTCACCATTTCCATGCAAACAAGAGAAAAAGGAAAATCAAATACTATTAGTATTGGATTATTTCTGCCCCCAGGCTAAAACATTTTCCTAACTACAGCAGTGACTCTTTTTCCTTAAATGTCTGCATGATTGAGTTGTCATAAGTCTACCTTGTAATCTACTCAAAATAAGTGATATATTTCAACAAAACCTAAGGGGTTCCTCCATAAATATCTCCTGTTCATTTAATGCTACTTAAGCACTTGGCTTATCTTATTATCATTACAGCAACAAAAGACATTTCCTAATGACCACATAATTGAACTTGAGGAGCATCTCTGGACCCTGCCTCTGCTATGAAAGTACAATTCTCGTTCTCATGACTTCATTTGTCCTTCTCTTGGTCCTTGGAATTTCAAGGAGGAGAAAAAGACATGGCCTTCCTGGGGCTGCAGTTATCTGACTCATACTTACTTAAAATAGCACTTTTATCCACCACTTGTCCTGGTCACAGCAAACATTGATGGAGATACACTTAATTGAAGGAACTGAAGGCTAATTAAGATAAATGTATAGACAAAGTAAATGAAAATTTTATGGAGGAGATAAAGTGGGATTTAAGACAGGAAAATCAAGGTCACAATCTATGGTTGGTTATCATCGAAGAAGGGAAAAAACATCAGATAACTGAAATGATACATATTTTATAGGAAAAGAACAATTTTTGGATGACCACCAGCAAAGACAGGACATATGGTAGAAAACCTTCAGAAATTAAATACCTAACCTACAGAGAAAAAAATGAAATAATTCAAGAAAAGTCATTCACACAAGCAGAGTAAGATAGCTAATGCAATTATTTGAATGATTAAGAACAATTACAGACAAAAATACTTGCTGTTGAGAAAAATAAAGAGATTTTCCCCATAATATCCAGATTGACTGGCTGCATTAATCTAATTCACAGGATTGATAAATCACTTAGCTTTGTTTTTATCAGCACAGCCTTGGTGTCCTAAAGCCTTAAGCTCTGTAGGGTATACTTTAGACTCATTCTCTTCAAACTGAATCTTTGAATCAATTAATCACAGAATGCTTACTTATTCCACTCCATACATTTGTGTTTCACAAATAATATCATTTGTGATTAAAATGTATTTTTCATATGTCAGTATACCAAAGCTCAACATGATTGTTTTTTCAAAAATTTTAGCTTAATACATAATAACATATTTATTAAACATCAATTAACTATATACTAGCTCCTTTTTCACTTTAGTAATGACCTTTTTTGGGAAACAAACAGTGTAGTTCATTTTAAATAATTTATCTTTTAGCTAGGTATTCCTACATAACCCATCTTCACCTTCTCCAGTCTTAAGAGATGATCCTTTAATACCCAAATTGCCTCTATCATATTTGATCAGAGGAAGCCAAGTCTTTGCCCCTATTTTTGAGAAATCCCAATAAGTGCATTTGTGTTATATGCAGCCTGATGCCGCTTATTTCCCCTCTTCCAGTCGTCCTCTATTCTGTCAAGTTCAGATACTGTCTCTCTCCCACACTGTGTCATCCTAAAGGACATCATCAACCCTTGTCTTAGCTCTCCAAATAAACTGTCACACCTGGCTATCACTTGTAGTAAAAAATTCACCAAAATCTTGGGCATAATAGAAAGGTAAAGCAGTGCACAGAGTAGATTAAGAATAAAGAAATGGATATTCCTAATCGTGGACCTTCACAGGTTCTCTTACTGGATGGATGTGGCTCTCAGCTCAAGCCTACCATGATTTCAAAAGGCCAGTTCACCAACCACATAGGAGGCCCCCCTCTCTCAAGTCACGCTGCCTGAAGATTAGACCCTTATATTTCTGAAATTCCTAGTGAGAAAACAAGCGTTCTCCTTCATGGTATTATGCTATTTCATTGTTTTTATTTACCTGAATGTAAACCATGTCACAGATGCAACTTCATCTAAAAGAAAACAAACTTTTCATTATTATGCATATATTCATCAATATTCAGCTTATCCTTACCTCTGAATGTTCACTTCCAGACTAGGATAGTGGCCTTTACATTAGAAAATCAAAAAACCTATGAAGGCCATTCCCTTCTTCCCCAAAGTTAAGGTAAAATCTGCTCTCAAAATTGAATTCAAAATGTCATATTCTAGAGAACATGAAAAAAAAATTGACAGCTTTAAAGCTGCTGGGTTTTTCCCCACAGCTATTTAGGTTTGAGTAAATTCTTGGATCTCATCCCTGCTATGGTACTCTTACTACATTAAAAATAATTTACTAGCTAGTTAGTATCCAGTTATTCCTAAAATTAATCATCGTACAAATGAAATCAGTAGACAATTTCCCAACCAACTTGCATGTGTAGTTCAGTAACATGTCTGAGTTTATGGATGTTTTGACAGCGTCCTTCCTTAGCCCCATATGTTGGAAACTTGAAAAACACAGGATGCATAATTGACTTTAGTTGAATATTGCTGGAATGTATGGAGCTATGAGTCAGATAATTTGTTATCTAACTGAATCTCACCTTTAAAACACCATGTGGGAATTGTGCAGAGCACCTTAATTATTTTAAAGCATAGAAAAAAGCCCTGTATACACCAGACATTGAATTGTTCACTTAATCTCCTTTCTCCCAAAAAAGAAAAAGAGAAACCATCCACAACTTTCACATAAGACAGTGAAGTGCAACTAATTTAAAATCTTAGATACTTTTGAAAAAAAGCCAAATATGTAGTCTTGTCATCTAGAACTAGCGCCCACCCCACATAATATTAAATTTTCCAATTTACATGAAAATGAAGTAGGGATTTACTCAGTGGCAGAATCTAATTGGTTCTAATCAAAAATTTGGAAATAAATTTTGGTTGGAAATTCTTTTACAGTTAGCACAGAATACGATGGCCAAGTCCTCAAAGCTCCTGAATGTCATATCCATGATTTGTGAGAGCCTCGAATAGATTAGGTGCAAAGATAATAGGACAGTATTTGTAGAGTATTTGCTTTCTGTGTCATGATGATTAGAAATTTCTTATAAACCAGATCAGGAAAATGAAGAAACTATGATGTTAATATCAAGAGGGGAAATTGTACGAAGAACCATTTATTTTAACAATGAGGAGTTTAAGATGTTTAATTATTTACTATATACAAGTATACTTCCCAAATATCCAGTTATTTTTTTTAATTGATTTTCTCAAACTAGTTTATGCTTACACATAGCCCAATTCAGGCTTTTCTTTTCCAGCAATCTGTTGTAGATTTATGATGGATTTATAATTTTTCTCTCCATAGCTAGTTCTTTCATTTCCTTATACCCAAATTTCCCTAGAAAATAATTATCCAATCTGGCCCAAACCCTGTACCATATTTTGTAGTTTATTATTCTATATACGACATGCTGAGATTATAGCTAGCTTGTTGACAGCGAACAAGCTCCTGCCACCACCATTTATTTTCTTCATGCATACGTTTATTTATTCATTCAACAAAAGCTTAATGAATGAGAATGATGGTTCTGGTGGGTTTATTTTCCGCACTTAGAAAATAAACATGAAAAGAACAAACCATATCTGCTTAGAGGAAGCTCATCATTTACCAAGGGATTCTTACTGGTTTAAGTATTGAAATTTTAATGTATTAATTATACAGAGAATATTGACATTTTATTATTAAAGGTGCTAATAATGTAACTGGTTAATGGGACAAATTAAATCACTTTTCTTTGTTCTTTCTAGAAATTATGACTCATCATAACCGAAATAGGTTTGAAAAAGTAGATAGATAGACATGACTATTAGGTAGCTGTGTTCTGTTAGGGTAGGTTAAGAACTCAGTACTTGACTGAGATAGTCAAACTGTCCTGAGCTGTGGGGACATTTTATTAACCCGTTCATTGCATTTCATTTTTTCTGATTCATTTTATTAACCTCATGACCAGGAATGTTTTATTTAAACTTTTAAAATTTTGAAATAGTTATAGACCCAGACCCACAGGAAGTTGCAAAAATAGTGCAGAGAGGTTTTGTGTACCCATCACCCAGATCCCTGCAATGGTGCCATCTTATATAGCTATAGAGCATTATCAACTGCAAGAAATTAATTGGAACAGTACAATAAACTGTACTACAGACCTTACTCAGGTCTCATCATTGTTTGCATGCACTCATTTTTGTATGTCTTTTTAACTAATTCTATGACAATTGATCACATATATTTGCTTTGTATAACCATCATCATAATGAAGATACAGAACTGTTCCATCACTACAAAGTGCTTCACTCGTGCTACCCCTTTATAGTCACACCCTATTTCCTCTTCCCTATCCCCTGGCAACAGCGATGTTTATAATTTGCCATTTCAAGAAGGCTGTATAAATGGAATCATACACTATGTATGATTTGAGACTAACTTTTGTTCTGGCAGCAGAATGCCCTTAAGAGTGAACCAATTTGTCTCACATATCAGTAGTTCATTCCTTTTTATTTCCAAGTAGTATTCCATTGTTTGGATACACCACGGTTTGTTTAACAGTTCACACTGAAGGACATTTGAGTCATTTCCAGTTTGGGGCTATTACAAATAAAGCTGTTATGAATATTCATGTACAGAGTTTTATATAAACATAAGTTTTCATTTTCTAGGATAAATGCCCAGAAGTACAAGTGCTGGGTCATATGGTAAGGATATGTTTAACTTACAAAGAAACTGCCAGACTAATTTCCTGAGTGGCTGTATCATTTACATTTCCACCAGGAATATATGAGAGATCCAGTTTTCACACCCTCACTGGCATTTGACATTATCAGTATATATATTTTTTAATTTTAGCCTTTCTAATATATATGTAGTGGTGTCTCATGGTAGTTTTAATTTGCATCTACTAATAACTAGTGTTGTTGAACATCTTTCCCTATGTTTATTTGCCATCTGTATATATTCTTTGATGACATGTCTGTTGGAATCTTCTGCTCATTTTCTAATTGGATTATTTGGTTTCTTACTGTGGAGTTTGGAGAGTTCTTTATATATTCTGGATATGAGTCCTCTCTGATATGTGATTTGCAAACATTTTCTCTAAGTCAGTGGTTTGTCTTTTCATTTTCTTAACATTTTTCATAGAGCAAAAGCATTTAATTTTAAGGAATCCAATAATTGAGTTTTTCTTTTATGGATCATGCCTTTGGTATCATATTGAAGAATTTGTTGCCGAATGGTAGGTCATGAAGATTTTCTCGTATATTCTTTTCAAAAAAGTTTTACAGTTTTACACTTCACATTTATATCTGTGGTTCATTTTGAGTGAAATTTTGGGTAGAGTGTGGGCTTAAGTCAAGGTTCATTTTGGGGGGAAATTGATGCAATTGATCCAACACTGTTTGTTAAGAAGACTCTCTTTCATTGATTTTTTTTTCCTTTGTCAGAAATCAGCTGGACGTATTTTTTCACATCTGTATTTTAACTAACAGAAAAGTCAAAAAGAGAAAAAGTTCATGCTCACACCAGCTATGTGGAGATAGGAAATATAGTCTTTATTACAGGTGGGAATGTATCCAGCTGAAAACTGGGGTGTATATTACTATATAAGAAGAGGGTAATGAATATTCAGGGACAATTAGAAGTCTCTACCAAAGCAGTCATCATTGAAAAACAGAAACAAGATTCAGCAGTTTGGCAGGTTTTCCTTCCCATCAAAGTCTGGCAGAGAAGTGACATGGCTGACATCTTTGGGTGCTGAAGGTCCCCAAGTCCTTTCTGCCTGCTTCACTATGCAAGCTTTAGTATTTAATTCCAACCCTTTGCCTCCCTCTCCCCCTAATGCTATGCCAATTGCAGTTTTCTAGACTTGATTCTACTAAACCACCCTTGATTTCTTTCAGGTTACTGTTTCACTCATGGCTCATGATCTCTCTATTTCTGACTCAATTCTGGTCAAGTTTAGGTGATATATTAGCTAATAACTCTTCCCTAAAGTCCGGCATTTTGGGATCTTGAGATTACCTCTACTTAGATAAAACATGATAAAACTGCTCAAATGGAACAGCCACCATCCCTGTCTTCTAACCCTGAAAGTTACAAAGGAGAAATGAGCGATGCAGTTGGAAGGTAGAGCTGGATTGAATCTAAAGGCAAGTGTATGTTTGCACTTAATTTTACTCAAGTGCTGGGGAAACCTCAGGCTGAAGCTACAGGGAGGTTGAGAGAGCAGAGATTTGCCCTTTCTCATCTTGATTGATAGTGGTTTTGTATCACTTGATATTTAAATGGTACCCAAGGGATCCCTGACATGTTTCACTCAGGTGAGAAACAACTAAACATTAGAAAATCTTCCTTGTTTAATTGTATGCTGAGTCCTTTGTGGTTTCAGGAGAGAGCTAGGCTGGTCAGCGTATAGTTGATTTGACACCAAGGTGCAGCTAGAATGGGAGCTTGGCTAGAACGAGGAATGAACATTGTCAAAAGATGAATCTGATTGCCTTGGGCTCATTGCATGAAAAATTGACATTCCTGTTACTTTATTATGTGTTTCCTTTTAAAAGTGTTAAGTTTTGTAAATGTGTGCTAAGCTTTCATGAGTGACAAATAGGTGGATTGATACTTAGAATTCTCAAGGGTGCCCTGGAAAGATGATTGTAGCTCTTTTCTTTAGCATTGCAAATGTGAATATTTATGATCCAAAATCCTTTTAAATTGCAGAAAACTGAGAAGTTAGATCAACCAATAATAACTATATCAGCTTTAATGCTGGTTTATATGAATATGTCAAAAAAAGAACACCTCACATACCTACCAGCATCAGGTATTAAATCTTGTCATTAATGGCAGGTGCATTTTGACACATTTATCATTGAGCTTTGACATAAATCCAGAGAGGGTGTTTAACAATCAACCTTAACTTATATATTTCACTCTACTAAAAAGATGTGTTAGGTAAAAGGAAGCAACATTAGCACTGCACTTGTGGGAGGTAAGTGGTTAAGAGTGTGGGCTTTGAAGTCAGACAGACTGAGTTCTAATTTTGACACAACTATTTAATAGATGGTAACCTTAAGTGAAATGCTTAATTGTCTGTGCCTCAGTTTTTACACATGTAAAGCAGGGTACTGTTATCAAATACCAAATACAGTAGTTATAATAAAGGAGATAATCCATATAAATTGTTTAAACAATTGTATTAACTGTTTAAACAATTGTAGAGTATTTTATTTTTATCACATCATGCAGTATTTTGCAAATATTTTGTTCATTCATTTACTCATTCAACAAATATTTAAGTACCTAAGTACTATTTACTCTAGTAAAATAGGATTTAACAGTAAGTAAAACAGAAGAAAATCTCTGTCCTTGGGAAGTTGTTTTTTTTTAATGCTTACTCTGAGCATCCAAAGTTTTGCTTAATTGATTTATTTTAAAATGGCTCATTTTTACTGCATCTGAAACAATTGGACTTAACTTGCACATTATCACCAATTGTAATCACAGTCTCATCTCTTCAGAGATGATCCAGAGAAGCTAGTCTCAATTCTAGTACTGATGACTTGATTTAATAGGCAAACACCCCTCTTACAAAAGAAGACCTTTAGAAGGGCGCTTGTCTATGGATTTTGACAGACACAGGTGGTAACACCAACTTCATTCCTTAGCCCTTGGCTGTATAATAACCGTTTTATCCATTCAACATGTTTTTAAAGAGAATGGGACAATGTGTCACTAGCTGCATTCTGTGCTGTCACTTATGCTGGATCAGAGTAAATGCATTTGCAACTTTTCTTAAAGAATTTAAGAACAAAAGTTATTTAAGGGAAAATAAGATTTAAAGCCCTCAAAAGCACAACATTAACTACATAGCACCGTTTTTCTTCAAGAGACCTATTTTTAGAGCAAACCATATGTTGTTTTATTTTTGATAGAAATGAGTCTTTTCTAGAGCTGTTTAATTGTACTGGCAAAATTTGGCAACTCCATGGGACTTTGATTTCCATAGTAACATCTTAGTTTCCTGTTTAACATATATAAGTAATCACTTTTATAAAGAATAAAAAACTCATTTTATCACCATAGCTTTAATGTATTAATATAAGATTTGGCACACATTAATCATTGTTCCTTTTCATGAAAAATTTCAATGGCCCATTGAAGTGATCAAAATGATTGCCAGGAGATCCCTCTCTATCTATTGTTCGTGAACTGTACATGTATTTTGAAATGGGGTGAAAAACATAGAAGTTATTTCTCAGGTCTTATTATAATGTTTCAATTTCTCCATATAGAATAAAAATTATTCAAAGATGCATCTCACTTCTGCTTGTCCTCTTGTCACATCTATTCTTCTCACTAATTTTTCCTTCTTTCTTTTTCCCTTGCCTCCCCATTGCTCACTTTCCGAATATAATAGAAAACAGAGAGCCAGGCACACCTAATTTACACAGTAATCAGAGGAGAAAGCTCCATTGTCCTCTTATCTCAGGCCCCAAAAGCAGATGTATATGTGGCTGTCGATCAAGTTTAATGCTTTGTAAACTATTCAACTATTTAACTTTTTATCTTAATATGTTACCCAATGCAAAAACTATCTCCTATAGTCATTTATTCATAACTAATTGGCACAGCTATTTCTCCACTGATAGCTTCAAGAATCATACACTATTCCCAAAAGCAATGTAACATTTTGCCTTTCACTAGCAAAGCAAAGCAGAATCTACTGAATTCACAATAATCTAATTCATGAATTCAGATACCTTTGATCCAAAACTTTTTTTTTTTCTTCTGCTTGAACCATCTAGATTGGCTGTATCTGTAGCACCGAGGTGCTAAGAAATTGGGCAGTCCTCTGTTTTGACGAATAAATATTGACAGTGTTAACATCACTGATAGTCGAAGATGTTTTATTCTGGCAGGGGGCAGGAATATTGGGGTAATCAGCGGAGTCTGTAATCTGATGCTCATTCAGGTTGCCAAACTATTTTCACTGAAATCAGATAATTTAGTCTTAAACCAGTCACATCAGTCTTCCTACGTATTCTTCTCTGCCATAGATCAACAAGGGAATAAGTTTATGTGTGTAGTTGACTTCATCAGGTCAGATTTTGTAGGTTATGGAAACAGAACTGCCTTCAGCATTTTAGGTTCCTTCCTTAATCTAGAAACCCATGTAGAAGGAAAAATGATAGGGTAACACACTGCTATATTTAACATTGAGATGATTCTGCATAGCAATATTCACGTCTAGGTTGAAAATATTGTTATTGTTCTGCTGCGATAGCCAAAGAAGAGTTTTGACCAAAATATGTGAGTGAGGACAACCATCTTTGGCCAATCAGCCTCCTATTGCCCCTGCTCAGTTCAACCCAAGCCCGAGAAACAGGTGTCTTATTTGGTGGGTTCCTTGGCTGGATCTCAACTTTCTTAACATCTATGAGCCTTCAGTTAGGAGTTGATGATACATACATTTGAGTTTATCAGACTTATGCAATTGTGTTTGAATCTATATCATTTGAAAAACTAAAGCAAAAAAAAAATAGGCTTTAAAAATCTTTTTCCTTTTAGAAAACAGAGGAGCATAGCTTCAACAAGTAGTATTGGCAAGAGCTACTAATGTGAAGGGAACTATATAATCTATTTTACTTGAGTTTGTTTTGACCTTGCTATTTTGTGCAGTTTTTTCTTTTTTTTTTGGTCTTATGATATTTTCAAGAAAATTTGGCAACTCCATGGGACTTTGATTTCCATAGTAACATCTTAGTTTCCTGTTTAACATATATAAATAATCACTTTTATAAAGAATAAAAAACTCATTCTATCACCATAGCTTTAATGTATTAATATAAGATTTGGCACACATTAATCATTGTTCATTTTCTTAAATGAAGAAAGAGATTGTGACAAGCAGTCATTCTAAACAGTCTCCAGAACACAATTTCAAGCTACTGGTCCAAAGTATTTGGCACATTAGGCAATAATTTATAATCCTCCATTAGACCCTGCCATTTGAAATCACCACAGTTTTGTTATTTTATCTTGAAAAGAAAAATGCAGATAAAACCAATCATTCTGTCATTCCCTGCTCTGCATCTTAGTGGAGATGATGGTGACAGATGAAAAATCTTTGAAAGAAGGATTGCCTGTGTGTATCAACCCAAACGTAACTTGTTTTGCATTGTCAGATAACAATGCTGACTGGAGTGATGAGAAAATAAACATGGACAGGGGCATCAGTGGAAAAGTCCATCACTCAATTTCTACCAGTAATAAATAAATGGAGAAAAAATACATATTCATTACATGGTTGAGAGACCCGAAGCCCATAACATTTAGAAATGCAATTTCCAAACATCCTGTGAGCATTTTCAGAAGCTGTAGCTGAATATCAATAGGGTATTTGTTCATCCTCAAAGTCATGTTGTTATTATTTTTTCTTCCCCATGTTTCAGCATGTCGTACTTCCTTTGCTGATCCAGTTAAACATAAACATTGACAAGGAGTGGGTCAGAGCTACTATAAAATTGACAGGCCTGTTAGGGATGAGAGAAATTGGTGAAAGTAGGTATCTATCATGGAGAGACACACATATTGAGGTTAAAGCATTTTTCAAACCTTCCCAATTAGAGAAGTTTTGCTGTTAATCAGCTGACATTGTTATTAAGTCAAGATTCCCAAAGTTTTGCAACCATCTTAACAAGACGCACTGAAGTGAACTGGAATGATGAATGTCCGATAAAAGGTCATAAAATCACTGGAAACACTTGTACATTTTGAGGATTGTATTCTGGATCTAAATATATAAATTAACTGCATTTTTGGACTGATCTTACCAGGTTAACCAGTCAGTAGTCAGACCAACAATCAAAACAGAGAAGTCAGGCTTTGTGATTTGTATCCAATCTTCTCCAAAATCTGGCAATTGAGTGACACGTGAAAGCAGAATACTTAATAGACAGTGGGTATACTTTCAATTTTTACTTAAGATGAATTTATTTTCTCTACCTACTGTTTCATTTTCCTCAAAATGAAAACAGTCAACTGCCTCTCAGGATATACATTGAGTATATAACTTTTCCAATCTTAATGTTTACAGTATTATTCTCAGAATTTCCTTCTACTTCTTGCCTGTTTTGTAACGTGGAGCAAAAGAAATTGTCTTAAGGTATAGAAGTTCCAGAGAAGTCAGTTGAATCTGGAAATTAATCAGGATGCTTTTTTTCGGCTCTCCGACTTTTGTTTGTAAGTACCCCATGATATTGGGCAATGCAAGAACTAACCCTACTTCCCACTTGGTCATCTGTCATTATGATTTTTCACAGGAAATGTATGTTTAGGAGCATTCAACTTTGCCAACATTCGGCTGAAAGGTCCTTGGCTTCTCACCTTGCTCTTGCCACAAACCATCTCTAGGTCAACAGCAAGACAATTGGAATTGTGAATATTGCAGAACTTTTTGTGTGTTATTTTCTTGACTTATAAAATTAAAAGACCAATATGAAGGTTTTCAGATTAGATATAAAAGTAATCATTATCAAAGAAATTTCCAGTGTCTTCCATGATAGAAAGCAAATCACAAGAATTTTGCTGTCTTTTAGGTTTGAAGAAATAACAACTCAGTCCAATAAGAAATAGGCTCTAATCTCTTCATTCCTCTAGATTAATGTCATATGTTGGGTATAAATTGCAAGGAAACTAAAACTCTGCATATAACAGCAGAGGTTAGAGAAGGAAGGGACCCTCAGAGATGATAGGATTGAAACCCCTTACTGGAGGTCAGAGAGGTTGTAAAACAGTCACTTGAAGCAGAGCTGGAACTCTACCACCTGTCTTCTTTCTCAAGTATGCTTACTGGAGATATTTATCCAAGAGTGGTATTAATTCAGATTCCATTAACTTGAAGTATGTTATCATTTGACCTGGTCTTTATGTAGTTCCGTTTTACGCTCTCTCTCAAAAAGTGAAACATAAAGAGTATTATAGAAAATATGTTTAACCCATTTGAAAGAGCTATGTTTAATGACTTTATCACATTAATTAGTTTTGTATAACTAGATGTTGCTACTTACAGACCATAGAATCATAGGTCACGATCTGAAATGATCTTGAAAGGTCATCTGGTTTAGCCCTCTGTCTCCTAAGAAATCCTCTTCTGTTCCTTTTGCAGTAAAATCTGCTGATGAAAAGAGGTCAGTTGATACCTAGAAATATCTTGTAAGCAATTAGTCTTATTGTCATGATTATTGTTGTTTCTCTGGGTATAACAAGACTGCATTCTTAAAGTATTCTATAATTCAGATTTTCTCTCAGATGTGACTCTCCTGTCTCCCATTTAGTGCCATTTGGAGGAGTCTTACTATGTGTATGTCTGCTTTTTCTCAGTTTTACGTACAGAATTATGCCCTAACTTGTCTAAGTCATCGTTGCTGTATTTTTGTCTATTACATTTAAAACCTGTAGTTGGTTTTGTTTTATAAGTGATCAAGGCACTTTTATTTTTATCTGATAAGTTCCTGGACCATGCTGTTAAAATATGTTGTACTCTATATGAATGACAAGTAGCATAAATCCAACATGGAAAATATATATAGTTATAAGTTAATGAGATTGATGGGGTGTGTGACTTGGGAACACAGTGTTGTAATTTTATAACCATCCCTTATATGATTATAGATTTATTTCCCCCCAAACAGTTAATATTTACAGGAAAAACTGCCCTTCAATCTTTTTGGAAATAGAGTTGCTGATAAGTAAATTCAGAAATATAGCACTGCATAATGCTTTGCAATCATCCTATTCCAGGAGTGGATCACGTAAATTGGACTGGACTGGTTGAGCTCATAAAAGACCTTCAAGCCAAAGAGGCAAAGAAAAAAAGCTGCCAAGGCAGCTACTTGTATTTGCTAAATGATTTTTGCTTACTATTCTACATATAAAGTTAACCCCCTTCTTTAGCCACCTGTCCTTCTTCCCGTGCACATCTGAAAGAAGGGTTGGAAGGAAACTTGAAAGATAGGCTGACCTTCCATATCTGTTAGGCAAATGAGTCCTGCTTTACAAAGTGAATTGGTACAATGACCGGGAAAAGAGAGAGACAGTGGAATGAATACAATAAGCTAGAGTTAAATAGGAATTTAAGACTATTTCTTAGTTATGTTTGTGTAATTGTGATTACCCATGATCAGGGTCTTGGATTACAAAGTAAAGGAAAGACCAATGTAGAGAGTAGCATAGGGAGTAGGGTTGGTGACGAGAGAGAGTCAGTGGCTCTCTTGGATGATGATAGGGCAGAACCCTGCAGCATAGAGAAGTTGATCATGTAGGAGTCTGTGATTATAAAGCTGTGTCTCTGAAACACCTAAAGGCCTAGGGTGCAGGATGCCTTTTTCCCTTGAATTGGCCTTCGACTCAGAAGCGTTTGTTCTGTATCTGAATACGCTACTTGGCATCTATATGTCACTGCGTCACTTCCCTAGGATGGGACTTATTCTCATTAATATTAGATTATCTCCACACCCTTACCCCCTAACTGTCCCTCTAACACCTCCGGCTGTGCGATGGTGTTCTGCATCTTCACTGTTCAGTATTGCAGCCACTAGCCACTTGTGGCTGCTGAGCACATTAAATGTGACTGGTACGACGGAAGAACTGAATTTTTAATTTTAATTAATTTAAAATTGAATAGCCACCGGTGGCTATGGCTTGGGAATAGCATTGTTTTGGCAATGTCACAAGCTATATTAGTTTTGACAACCTGAGAACATAAAAGGTGCCCACCTCTAGGGGGAGCTCGAGACCTTCGCTCATACATCTGACTTCTCACCAAGGATAAAAACAATTCCTAGTCAGAGCCTGGCTACCCAATGAGATCATGTGTTACTCAGGGTTGAGAATACAGATTAGAGCACTGAGCACTGAATGTGGAGCAAAAAGATCATGATGACAGCATATATGTGTTAATATCCACACATGGATATTAACAGGAGGCAGTCAATGCCTGAGGCCCAGAAGGGAGAAGACTTGCTGGCTATCTCCCACGAGCCCCCTGAGTGCACTCTATCTTTTCTTTCCTCTCACCTCTATTCTAGGACAAGAGTAAGATATTTAGAAGCCATACACTCTTAAAGATTATGGTGCTTCATTCATGGATCACTGTAAAGGAAAACAACATTAGAGAATAAACTGAATGTAAAAGGTCAACAAAGTTTTTTTCAAAAATGCTGTTGCGAGGAGCTTCAAGATGGCGGAAGAGTAAGACATGGAGATCACCTTCCTCCCCACAAATACATCAGAAATACATCTACATGTGGAACAACTCCCACAGAACACCTACTGAACGCTGGCAGGAGACCTCAGACTTCCCCAAAGGCAAGAAACTCCTCACGTACCAGGGTAGGGCCAAAGAAAAAAGAAAAAACAGAGACAAAAGAATAGGGAGGGGACCTGCACCAATGGGAGGGAGCTGTGAAGGAGGAAAGGTTTCCACACACTAGGAGCCCCTTCGCGGGCGGAGACTGCGGGTGGCGGAGGGGGGAAGCTTCGGAGCCACGGAGGAGAGCGCAGCCACAAGGGTACGGAGGGCAAAGCGGAGAGACTCCCGCACAGAGGATCGGTGCCGACCAGCACTCACCAGCCTGAGAGGCTATTCTGCTCACCCGCCGGGACGGGCAGGGGCTGGGAGCTGAGGCTCGGGCTTCAGTCTGATCCCGGGGAGAGGACTGGGGTTGGCGGCGTGAACACAGCCTGAAGGGGGCTAGTGCGCCACGGCTAGCCTGGAGGGAGTCCGGGTAAAAGTCTGGAGCTGCCGAAGACGCAAGAGACTTTTTCTCGCCTCTTTGTTTCCTGGTGCGTGAGGAGAGGGGATTCAGAGCACCGCTTAAAGGCGCTCCAGAGACGGGCGCGAGCGCAGCAATAATCACGGACCCCAGAGACAGGCATGGGATGCTAAGGCTGCTGCTGCCGCCACCAAGAAGCCTGTGTGCGAGCACAGGTCACTCTCCACACCTCCCCTCCCAGGAGCCTGTGCAGCCCGCCACTGCCAGGGTCCCGTGATCCAGGGACAACTTCCCCGGGAGAACACACGGTGCAGCTCAGGCTGGTGCAACGTCACGCCGGCCTCTGCCGCCACAGGCTCGCCCCGCATCCGTACCCCTCCCTCCCACCGGCCTGAGTGAGCCAGAGCCCCCGAATCAGCTGCTCCTTTAACCCTGTCCCGTCTGAGCGAAGAACAGATGCCCTCAGGTGATCTACACACAGAGGCGGGTCCAAATCCAAAGCTGAACCCCGGGAGCTGTGCAAACAAAGAAGAGAAAGGGAAATCTCTCCCAGCAGCCTCAGGAGCAGTGGAGTAAATCTCCACAATCTACTTGATGTACCTGCATCTGTGGAATAACTGAATAGACAACAAATCATCCCAAATTGAGAAGGTGGATTTTGAGAGCAAGGATATATATTTTTTCCCCCTTTTTCTCTTTTTTGTGAGTGTGTATGTGTATGCTTCTCTGCTTCTCTATTTTGTCTGTATAGCTTTGCTTTTACCATTTGTCCTAGGGTTCTGTCTGTCCATTTCTTTTTTTGTTTGTTTTTTGTATAGCTTTTAGCACTTGTTATCATTGGTGGATTTGCTTTTTGGTTTGGTTGCTCTCTTCTTTCTTTCTTTTTTTTTTATTACTTAAAAAAATTTTTTTAATATTTATTTTTTATTTTCTTTTTAATAACTTTATTTTACTTTATTTTATTTTATTTTATCTTCTTCTTTCTTTCTTTCTTTTTTTTCTCCCTTTTATTCTGAGCCGTGTGGATGACAGGCTATTGGTGCTCCAGCCAGGCATCAGGGCTGTGCCTCTGAGGTGGGAGAGCCAAGTTCAGGACACTGGTCCACAAGAGACCTCCCAGCTCCACGTAATATCAAACGGCCAAAATCTCCCAGAGATCTCTGTCTCAATGCCAAGACCCAGCTCCAACCAATGACCAGCAAGCTACAGTGCTAGACACCCTATGCCAAACAACTAGCAAGACAGGAACACAACCCCATCCATTAGCAGAGAGGCTACCTAAAATCATAATAAGGCCACAGACACCCCAAAACACACCACCAGACGTGGACCTGCCCACCAGAAAGACAAGATCCAGCCCCATCCACCAGAACACAGGCACTAGTCCCCTCCACCAGGAAGCCTACACAGCCCACTGAGCCAACCTTAGCCACTGGGGACAGACACCAAAAACAATGGGAACTACGAACCGGCAGCCTGCGAAAAGGAGACCCCAAACACAGTAAGTTAAGAAAAATGAGAAGACAGAGAAACACACAGCAGATGAAGAAGCAAGGCAAAAACCCACCAGACCTGACAAATGAAGAGGAAATAGGCAGTCTACCTGAAAAAGAATTCAGAATAATGATAGTAAAGATGATCCAAAATCTTGGAAATAGAATGGAGAAAATACAAGAAATGTTTAACAAGGACCTAGAAGAACGAAAGAGCAAACAAACAGTGATGAACAACACAATAAAGGAAATTAAAAATTCCCTAGAAGGGATCAATAGCAGAATAACTGAGGCAGAAAACGGATAAGTGACCTGGAAGATAAAATAGTCGAAATAACTACCACAGAGAGGAATCAAGAAAAAAGAATGAAAAGAATTGAGGACAGTCTCAGAGACCTCTGGGACAACATTGAACGCACCAACATTCAAATTATAGGGGTCCCAGAAGAAGAAGAGAAAAAGAAAGGGACTGAGAAAATATTTGAAGAAATTATACTTGAAAACTTCCCGAATATGGGAAAGGAAATAGTTAATCAAGTCCAGGAAGCACAGAGAGTCCCATACAGGATAAATCCAAGGAGAAACATGCCAAGACACATATTAATCAAACTATCAAACATTAAATACAAAGAAAAACTATTAGAAGCAACAAGGGAAAAACAACAAATAACACACAAGGGAATCCCCATAAAGTTAACAGCCGATCTTTCAGCAGAAACTTAGCAAGCAAGAAGGGAGTGGCAGGACATATTTAAAGTGATGAAGGAGAAAAGCATACAACCAAGATCATCTACCCAGCAAGGATCTCATTCAGATTTGACGGAGAAGTTAAAACCTTTACAGACAAGCAAAAGCTAAGAGAATTCAGCACCACCAAATCAGCTTTACAACAAATGCTAAAGGAACATCTGTAGGCAGGAAACACAAGAGAAGGAAAAGACCTACAATAACAAACCCAAAACAATTAAGAAAATGGTAATAGGAACATACATATCGATAATTACCTTAAATGTAAATGGATTAAATGCTCCAACCAAAAGACACAGACAGGCTGAATGGATACCAAAAAAAAGACCCATATATATGCTGTGTACAAGAGACCAACTTCAGACCTAGGGACACATACAGACTGAAAGTGAGGGGATAGAAAAAGATATTCCATGCAAATGGAAATCAAAAGTAAGCTGGAGTAGCAATTCTTGTATCAGACAAAATAGACTTTGAAACAAAGACTATTACAAGAGACAAAGAAGGACACTACATAATGATCAAGGGATAAATCCAAGAACAAGATATAACAACTGTAAATATTTATGCACCCAACATAGGAGCACCTCAATACATAAGGCAAATACTAACAGCCATAAAAGGGGAAATTCAAGACTAGATATCAATTACAGGAAAAAAACTGTAAAAAATACAAACACATGGAGGCTAAACAATACACTAATTAATAACCAAGAGATCACTGAAGAATTCAAAGAGGATATCAAAAAATACCTAGAAACAAATGACAATGAAAACACGATGACCCAAAACCTATGGGATGCAGCAAAAGCAGTTCTAAGAAGGAAGTTTATAGCAGTACAATCCTACCTTAAGAAACAAGAAACATCTCAAATAAACAACATAACCTTACACCTAAAGCAATTAGAGAAAGAAGAACAAAAAAAACCCAAAGTTAGCAGAAAGAAAGAAATCATAAAGATCAGATGAGAAATAAATGAAAAAGAAATGAAGGAAATGATAGCAAAGATCAATAAAACTAAAGCTGGTTCTTTGAGAAGATGATCAAAATTGATAAACCATTAGCCAGACTCATCAAGAAAAAAAGGGAGAAGACCCAAATCAACAGAATTAGAAATGAAAAAGGAGAAGTAACAACTTTCACTGCAGAAATACAAAGGATCATGAGAGATTACTACAAGCAACTATATACCAATAAAATGGACAACCTGGAAGAAATGGACAAATTCTTAGAAATGCACAACCTTCTGAGACTGAACCAGGAAGAAATAGAAAATATGAACAGACCAATCACAAGCACTGAAATTGAAACTGTGATTAAAAACCTTCCAACAAACAAAAACCCAGGACCAGATGGCTTCACAGGCGAATTGTATCAAACATTTAGAGAAGAGCTGACACCTATCCTTCTCAAACTATTCCAAAATATAGCAGAGGGAGGAACACTCCCAAACTCATTCTATGAGGCCACCATCACCCTGATACCAAAACCAGACAAAGATGTCACAAAGAAAGAAAACTGCAGGCCAATATCACTGATGAACATAGATGCAAAAATCCTCAACAAAATACTAGCAAACAGAATCCAACAGCACATTAAAAGGATCATACACCATGATCAAGTGGGGTTTATCCCAGGAATGCAAGGATTCTTCAATATACGCAAATCAATCAACGTGATACATCATATTAACAAATTGAAGGAGAAAAACCATATGATCATCTCAATCGATGCAGAGAAAGCTTTCGACAAAATTCAACACCGATTTATGATAAAAGCCCTGCAGAAAGTAGGCATAGAGGGAACTTTCCTCAACATAATAAAGGCCATATATGACAAACCCACAGCCAACATCGTCCTCAATGGTGAAAAACTGAAACCATTTCCACTAAGATCAGGAACAAGACAAGGTTGCCCACTCTCTCCACTATTATTCAACATAGTTTTGGAAGTTTTAGACACAGCAGTCAGAGAAGAAAAAGAAGTGAAAGGAATCCAAATCGGAAAAGAAGAAGTAAAGCTGTCACTATTTGCAGATGACATGATACTATACATGGAGAATCCTAAAGATGCTACCAGAGAACTACTAGAGCTAATCAATGAATTTGGTAAAGTAGCAGGATACAAAATTAATGCACAGAAATCTCTTGCATTCCTATACACTAATGATGAAAAATCTGAAAGTGAAATTAAGAAAACACTCCCATTTACCATTGCAACAAAAGAATAAAATATCTAGGAATAAACCTACCTAAGGAGGCAAAAGACCTGTATGCTGAAAATTATAAGACACTGATGAAAGAAATTAAAGATGAAACAGATAGATGGAGAGATATGCCATGTTCTTGGATTGTAAGATTCAACATTGTGAAAATGGGTATACTACCCAAAGCAATCTACAGATTCAATGCAATGCCTGTCAAACTACCAATGGCATTTTTCGCAGAGCAAGAACAAAAAATTTTACAATTTGTATGGAAATACAAAAGACCCCGAATAGCCAAAGCAATCTTGAGAACGAAAAACGGAGCTGGAGGAATCAGGCTCCCTGACTTCAGACTATACTACAGAGCTACAGTAATCAAGGCAGTATGGTACTGGCACAAAAACAGAAATATAGATCAATGGAACGGGATAGAAAGCCCAGAGATAAACCCACGCACATATGGTCACCTTATCTTTGATAAAGGAGGCAAGAGTATACAGTGGAGAATAGACAGCCTCTTCAATAATTGGTGCTGGGAAAACTGGACAACTACATGTAAAAGAATGAAATTAGAACACTCCCTAATACCATACACAAAAATAAACTCAAAATGGATTAAAGACCTAAACGTAAGGCCAGACACTATCAAACTCTTAGAGGAAAACATAGGCAGAACACTCTATGACATAAATCACAGCAAAATCCTTTTTGACCCACCTCCTAGAGAAATGGAAATAAAAACAAAAATAAGCAAATGGGACCTCATGAAACTTAAAAGCTTTCACACAGCAAAGGAAACAATAAACAAGACAAAAAGACAACCCTCAGAATGGGAGAAAATATTTGCAAATGAAGCAACTGACAAAGGATTAATCTCCAAAATTTACAAGCAGCTCATGCAGCTCAATATCAAAAAAACAAAGAACCCAATCCAACAATGGGCAGAAGACCTAAACAGACATTTCTCCAAAGGAGATACACAGATTGCCAACAAACACATGAAAGAATGCTCAACATCATTAATCATTAGAGAAATGCAAATCAAAACTACAATGAGATACCATCTCACACCAGTCAGAATGGCCATCATCAAAAAAATCTACAAACAATAAGTGCTGGGGAGGGTGTGGAGAAAAGGGAATGCTCTTGCACTGTTGGTGGGAATGTAAATTGATACAGCCACTGTGGAGAACAGTATGGAGTTTCCTTAAAAAACTAAAAATAGAACTACCATACGACCCAGCAATGCCACTACTGGGCATATACCCTGAGAAAACCATAATTCAAAAAGAGTCATGTACCAAAATGTTCATTGCAGCTCTATTTACAATAGCCAGGACATGGAAGCAACCTAAGTGTCCATCAACAGATGAATGGATAAAGAAGATGTGGCACATATATACAATGGCATATTACTCAGCCATAAAAAGAAACGAAATTGAATTATTTGTAGTGAGCTGGATGGACCTAGAGTCTGTCATACAAAGTGAAGTAAGTCAGAAAGAGAAAAATACCGTATGCTAGCACATAAGTATGGAATCTTAAAAAAAAAAAAAAATTGTCATGAAGAATCTAGGGGCAAGATGGGAATAAAGCCACAGACCTACTAGAGAATGGAGTGAGGTTACGGGGAGGGGAAGGGTAAGCTGAGATAAAGTGAGAGAGTGATATGGACATATATATACTACCAAACGTAAAATAGCTAGCTAGTGGAAGCAGCCGCATAGCACAGGGATATCAGCTCAGTGCTCTGTGACCACCTAGAGGGGTGGGATAGGGAGGGTGGGAGGGAGGGAGATGCAAGAGGGAAGAGATATGGGGTCATATGTATATGTATAACTGATTCACTTTGTTATAAAGCAGAAACTAACACCATTGTAAAGCAATTATACTCCAAAAAGATGTTAAAAAAAAAAATGCTGTTGAACTAAGCACAATGGTGGGTCTGCTTTTAGATAACCAGGGATATCCATGTCTCCATCCCAAGCACTTTTCTGTCAATCCAATAGCTATTGCCCTGTTTTGGCAAGACCTCTTGGTGTTTTGGGCAGACAGCCCAAACCAACCCTCTAGGGTCCCTGAAGTAAATGCTTTCTCTTGTTCTGTCTCTCACTCCTTTTCCTCTAAGTGTGGATCTGCCTCTTCCCCCATTCTGAATTAAAAACCAAAGACCTGGGATAGACTTTGGGGGAAAGTAGAGAAGGAAGAGCCAGTGACCATGGTTTATGTTGTTCCCTTAAGTCTTTGGTTCTTAAACTTGAGCGGCACATCAGAATCACCTGGATGACTTGTTAAAATGCCATCTGCTGGGCCCCATTCCAGAATGTCAGACTTAGTAGGTCTGGTGTGGGACCTGAGAACTTGCATTTCTAAGAAGTTTCTGGGTGATGCTTACAATGCTGGTCCAAGGACCATACTTGGAAAACAACTGCATTAGCTCTTGCTTTAGAATTTAGGGTCCAAACTCCAGCTGGTAACAATAAGTTGTCTCAGCTTCTCCGCCAGCTCCGTCATGTTTGTGTGTATGTGTGTATGTGCATATGTGTGTTTATATTCCCAAGGAACTCTTAGAGGAGCAGTTGTGGTTGAGGGCAAGATCCAGCTTTTCTGAATCCCCTGACCAAATGCAGCCTTTCAAATAATCTTCTAATGGTGCCCAAGAATGGGACCCAAATACTGCTTCTATTTTCTATTCTCTGTTCTTCTTCCCATGCTGCCATCTTTCATTAATTCTACTCTACATTGGTTATCCTATGACTTTTTATTT
Source organism: Balaenoptera musculus (assembly GCF_009873245.2). Taxonomy (NCBI): domain Eukaryota; kingdom Metazoa; phylum Chordata; class Mammalia; order Artiodactyla; family Balaenopteridae; genus Balaenoptera; species Balaenoptera musculus. The sequence goes on along the minus strand of NC_045793.1, from coordinate 26,133,046 downwards.
CCTGAGCTGTATTTCAGAGTCCAGGATATTGGTTAAAACAGAAAGAAGCCAACCAGCCACTCCTATAAGAGATAAGAAATCAGAACCATCCCCCATGACACGACATTGTCATTTTGTCCTGTGCCTATGTGGGAGAGGCAGAGCCTGGGGTGGTGGTTACTGTGTGGATGATAGGTCTGCAGGACCGAACTTTCTTCTTTGGCAGGGAGGAGTTAAGGTTGAATTGGAGGTCTTAGGAGGTAATGGAGAAAAGATAGGAGGCTGCCTAAGAGCAATTCCTAAACAGAGAATTAATGTTGGGACCTTGGTCATCACCTGCTCCAGTGGAGCACGTCTGTGAACGGGCTGCGCATCGGTGTCCCCTGTGGGGCCTCCTCAAGATACAGCAGCCTGGACCTCACTCCTAGAGGGTCTGATTCAGTGGGTCTCGTTTCGTAAATGAGACACCTGAGAAGATTTATTTATTATCACACCTACTGGCATAGATGGATTTGAAATTCAGTTGCCTGAAACAACCAGTGCTGCTTCCCACATCTGCTGCCTCTTTTTAACTTAGGTGACACTAATGATTCTCCCCCCGAAGAGAAAGATCTATCTTCTATCTTCATCCCGTCACTTACAAATGGCAGCATTGCTGGTGACTGACACTGCAAGGGAAAAGGAGTTTTATCCTTCTGACCCTAGCACAACGTTAAAAAGCTGTAGAAACAGGAAGAGTGTATCATGCTTACCTCTTCTCTGAGATTAGTCTACTTTTGTAAATAGTCCACATATCTTAGGGCTCCAAAGACACACTTTATAAAAATCCAGATGTTCACAGACACTGCAATCAATTGCAACCCTGGATAATTGCACTCTTCCTATCCAAGGGCAGTTTCAACAGGATATGATATATTTTGTTTTTAGTTGCTATAAGTACCAATATGTCAAGAAGTGCTGTTATAATAACCCACTTTATCCCAGCTAGTGGCTGACCTCCAGGGAGCTCAAAACATTTTGTTATTAGTTTCTTATTAGTTATCAAAATTAAGCTCTTCTGAAGGAGATAGAAAGTCTTATTACTTCCATTTTACAGATAAAGCAGTCAAGGCCAAAAGGCTAAATGATTGTTTTTGTAGCCTCACAGAATCTGGAGCCCTTGTGTTTCTGGGGTCAGGGGTCTAAGATCTAGAAATTAAAACAGAAACAAAGTCCTGCTGTATGAAATACTTGTCTCGTCATTTCCTAACGTAAAAGAGAGTAGAACTTTCTGGCAAACCTGTCATAATGTATTACTTGACTCACGGAATAACAGAACATTTTTCTTTCTCCTCTCATTTTTTGCTTTTGTATAAAGTAGATTTAGGCCTGAGATATTAAAATATCAACTTTTAAAAAGTTGAACATGTTTTTCTTCTGTGTACAGAATCAGCTGTATTCAGAAAAATCTCCCCGGATTTGGAGTTTTGTGAAAGCATAGATGGGACTTAGAAACTCCGTGCTTCTCCACAGATTTCGTCTTTATTCTCTCCTGTCTTTGTGACAAGTGTGGCTGTGTGGAAACACTGACGGTCCAGAGGAGGAAGAAGCAACTGTAGGTTAGGTCCTCCCGTTTGTCCCCAGAGCGTCCCGGACTTGCTTCTCACATAATACCCTCCACCCCAGCACACCCGTTTGAAGTTACCTCTTTACTTGTCTGAGTTCGTGGCAGGCAGAAACTGTTCCCTTATCTTTGGACCCCATGTACATAGAAGAGAGCCTTGCACATATTAGGTATGTGTGCCTGATCTATTCCATTTGCCTCGCTAGAAACCCTATCTTTAATACTCTGTCCTGTGCCTGGTAGGCTAACCCGTATGGAAGCCAGCCAGGCACTGCCTTGGGTTTAGCCAGTAGGAGGCAACTAGAGGAGATTTGAGGGCAGGAGAGTTAGGCTGAGGTAGGTCTTCGTCTGTCTCCCTCTTTCCTGGGTTGCCATGGGTAGTTCTATCCATCGTGATAAAAAAAAAAAAAGCCATGTGGCAATGTCCAAAAACATTTCATGACACTTTGTACAGAAATGACAGGCTTAAAAAATGAAAAGAGAAGAGAAGAAAACAAAACAAAACAAAAAAGGCAAACCTTTTAAATGCTATCCTTTCCAGAAACCTGAAATTTATACTAGGCTGAGTGTCAGACAACTATTTAAGGTAGTTAATATGGTTTGCTGTTAAAATACAGATTAATGAGACTTTTAAATAAGTTCTAACATGTTCATATTTGCATTTCACAATGCTTGTTTTTATTTATCAGTGAATTATACACATGTATACCTGGAAGAGACCTGCTTCAGGCTGATATATGATTAGTCGTCCTGAGCAGATAATTTTTTTATTGCTTTTTAGAAATACCTACAACTGCTCATCGTCACCAGTACCAGTCTCTGTGGTCAGGATATACTTGCTAGAGTCATAGGGGACTTCTCTGCTGTCCATGATGATTTGGTTCCAGGTTACTTAGAGTTGACAAATTTTGAATCCTTGTTTTATCTTACTCAATGCCATGTTAAAAACTGTATGATGATAAATCTCAAAAGGCACCCACAAATCAGCGATTATTAGAGATGAAATGTTTCCCAACTTTGAAACTCTGTAGGGATTTTTTGCTTTTCTTCTAACATCTATCACAATTGAGACCACAGATGGTGTCTTTATTTCTCTGTGTTCTTTGCAGCCCTTGGCCAGATGACTGGCACATTGCAGGTACTCAGCCCGTAATTGCTGAGGGTCATCTAGTCGCACCTTATGATTTAAAGCAAGAAACTTCTGCACATAATTTCTTAGAGATGGTCATTTAACTCCCATCCGAAACCTTGTCGTATTGCAAGGCAGTTTCAATCTGCCTTGATAATTTGACCAAATTCAATCCTTCTTCTAAGGACTGCCCATGAATCTGAAGTCAGTTATTTTGCATTTTCTCTTTACCTAAGTCTTCTCTTTTAACTTAACATACGTAATTCTTTTTTTTTTTTTTTAATTAATTCATTTATTTTTGGCTGTGTTGGGTCTTCGTTTCTGTGCGAGGGCTTTCTCTAGTTGCGGCAAGCGGGGGCCACTCTTCGTCGCGGTGCGCGGGCCTCTCACTATCGCGGCCTCTCTTGTTGCGGAGCACAGGCTCCAGACGCGCAGGCTCAGTAGTTGTGGCTCACGGGCGGGGCCCGTTACTCCGTGGCATGTGGGATCTTCCCAGACCAGGGCTCGAACCCATGTCCCCTGCATTGGCAGGCAGATTCTCAACCACTGCGCCATCAGGGAAGCCCCGTAATTCTTTATTTTCTTTTCCCAAAATCCTACCGTATAATGATTTCAATTCATGTTCATTTAATTATACTCTAATTTGTTACTATTTCTCTTCAACTATGACCCCAGATATAAACCTATAGGTTTGGTCTGATTAATATGGGATGTGACAAACTCTCCCTCTTATATTCTGAACACTATGCTTATTTTAATGCTGAATGAGACTCCATTGCCTCAAAAAAGTGAGTTATTGCATTTTAGTCACCTAAGTGAAAAGACAACTGTTAGCATTTTTGAGAAAAGACAGTGGCATGCCAAACAACACACCATTATCCAATTAGTCAACTAGAAAAGAGGTCCTTTTCAAGAGGGTTTTTGAGATCTGACTTCTCAGCAGAGCTTCTGTTGTTTAACTAGCCTTCATCCTGTGTCACAAAGAGGCAAGGTGCTGGAAAAAACACATCATGAATACATAAGTTTTTTTTATTTGTGCAAAAATGCATTCCATAGACCATTAAAAAAGACAATTTTGATAACATGAGGCAGTAACATGGACCGATAAGAGAGATGACATTTTTAGAATTCTTAAAGAATAATTAGTAATTTCCATAAAGTGGACTCACTGTCTATTACTGTTACAGCCAGTAGTCAAAGTGAACAAATTTTGCATGCCATATTTACTCCCTAGGAACCCATGGCATGATAATTATATCTATTTAGTTTTTTACTCCTTGCTTAAGGTACAAGACCAAAACATTGGTGGGAGAATGACCCCTATTATTCATGTGCATGTTTAAATGCAATTCTACTGATTGAATGGGGAGTAGTGAGTAGAGTAAGATTAGAGTAAAGTCTTCTCTAGGTTGCCAGACTGAGAAGTACATGTTATTGGCCCTTGAATTTATTAAATAAAAAAAAGTAAATTTATTAAAGGTGCGTTAAAGACTTTTCATTTAGATCAAAGAAAAAGCCAAGATAGATTCTTCATATCGTATAGGAACTATATATGGTCTTGGCCATTTAAAACTCTCTACTGTAATTTCATAGTCAGTTAAAACCTTTGTATACTTATAAGTAATTATATTATGGTATGAAGAACCTATAGAATTGAGGCTAAATAATAGTAAAATTTGACAGGAAAAACTACCTGAAATGCACTGTGTATCATGGACCATTTATGGGCGAAAGTTTCTCCAACTCATCCCTCCAATCCAATGGTTCGCAAACTTACTGAGCACAAGTACTCATTTAAAAATGCAGATTCTCAAGACCTATACCCTGAAATTCTAATTCGATAGGCCTCTAGCAGGGCTTCATAAACTACATTTTAAACCACATCCCTATGGTCCCTGATCAAGTGGTGTTCAGCCCACTCTTGGAGAAACTTTGGATTAAAACTATCCTTAAAGAATTTTCATTTTAGTTGGTTTCTGAAATAATTGTGTTCTGTTGACCATCAAAGTAAATTTCTAGGGTTAGTGGGTACTAATCAGAGAGGAGAGGTGAGGCAGATTTATGGATATTTAAATGACTTATTTTAAACTAATTTTAGACTTACAGATTTATAGATTGTTTTTAAAGGCCAGCTCTTAAATGGTCCTTCTGTGATGCTGAGCATGATGAAATGGTAATATAAATGTGTGGTAGAAACACAAGGACTGAGCTCCCTGTTTGCTTCTTGCTTATCTTGTAAAATGACTTGCCCATGTATATTTATATAAACTTTACATATTTTAATTTAGAAAATTGTCACCATTTACTGATATACAGTGTACACTCTTTTTTTGTATTTTTATGCTTCAAAATATGATGCCAGTCAGCTTAGTCAGTAGAGGGACCATACCATATTCACAGTATTTAAATTAAGCCCTAAAACTATACAATTTTAGAACATACTCTGAATATTTACTGCTAAATTTTCCATTAGAAAAACTATCTCTAGTCTAATAAATAATACATAAACTTTATCCAGCCATTAAAAAGTTCAAGAAAAATCTTTATCACCATGTAGCTATGTTAGTGACCTGTGCACAACCTCTCAACAAAATACCTCCATTAAATATTTCAGTTCCATAGTATGGCTGAATTTTGACATGCTTGAAGTGATTTTAAATATTTATTTAGCTTAATTCAGCATGAGTCATTTCATCCTGGATTCTAATGCTAACCTCAGAACATATAATGATTGAAAGAAGGAATCGTTGTTATGTATTCATGGTGAAAATTAAGTTAAAATATATTTTAACACACTTGTGAAATTCTAAAGCTGACAGCAATAAGGAATATACTACGAAGACATTTTCTCTTTATTATCATATTAAATATGCCACTTTTGTATTCTGTAGGTAGAATGAGCCCCATAAATATGGTAATTATATTTGAATACTATGCAGTCAGTGCACTCAGAAATTAAATATGTTGAAGCAGCCAAATTCTTCTCTTGTTGGTTATTAGTAAAGAGATAACTCCTCTGTGGGGGACAGCTGTCACTGTTAGTTTAAAATCCCTACTGTGTAAATTGGTGTAGGTACTTTCTGAAAAGTGAGGGTTTTTCTACGGTAGGCTATTATAGCTTCTTCATAAGCCAATCACATCAACCATCTATGTTCTGGTTCACTGACCTACTCCATAAAGCCATTATGGATGATTGTGTCTGTCCAGCAGCCCCAGGGCCCCATTAAAGATCTATCTCAGGTCTCAGATGCCTGCTGATAGAAGACACATATTCTCAAACTCCAGTTACAAGGCATGAACAGGTATAACAGTTTTTGAATTTGAAATTTCCATTTTACATAACACAATCTTGGTCTAGTTTTTGCTTCTTAGAAATCATCATAAATGTTGCTGTGGGTGGGGGGGAGGCGTGGGGGAAGTAGGGGAAAACTGGATAGGACTCAGACTATTACAACTTTAAAACACCTGAAAAACCTTTGTCTTAAATTGCACCTTGGATCCAGTATAGTGCTAATAAAGGTGCTTGTCAACTGACTATCCAAACACTTTCTCTCTCACCTCTGACCCAGAAGATTGGACCTGCCAGTGAAAATGCAGCAAGGTATCTACCAATTCTGCCTTTTGCTCTGCCAAGAGTTTCCACTGTAACAGACTCCAAGACTATAGACAACTTCTGCTAATGGCAATGCTAAGGTTGTGGGCCTAGTAAATAGCCATTAGGTAATAACACTGATCAAGACAGAAAGAGGATGGCTGGGCTCAGTTTGGCCTAAGGGGTGTTAGCCCAGCATTGTGGATTGTACATTTCTATTCTTGGCTCAATTAGTGATGGGTGATTTGACACTGAACTTGAATAATCTTCAGCTTTGGTCTTTCTGTCTGTAAGACATTATGATAATAATGTCTATATCTTAGGAAGGAGATCATGCACTAATTACTAAAGCAACTACTTGTGCATGAAAGAAACAATCATGGGTTGCCAACCTAAAAATATAATAAGAACACATTTACAAATGATTTGCGTGAACTTCTGAATAAAGTTACCCTGTATATAACAATTATAAAACTAGGTTGATTTGTGTGAACTTACCAGTAAGTTGTAAATACACCCCTCAAGTGGTCTTTTCATTCTTTTAAAAATTTCTTTCATAGTATTTGAAAATTTTCAAATGAGATATGACAGATCATAAACCATGAAGAAAAAGGCCTGCATTCTGTGTCTGGTCTTATGATGTACATGGATAACTGTAAAAATTGCACATTAGAGGCAACTCAGAATAAAAATTAAAACTCTAAAGCGAATAAAAAAGTTAGCACTAACTTGAATTTATCCAATATCCCTCATCAGAATACATTCCCCAGAGTTGGGAAGGATGGATAGCTCTCCAAGAACAGATATGACACACTAATATCAAATGCTAAATCAAAGGATTCCAGGAACAAGAATAGACTTGTGCCTAATATTCCAGCTGACCCCTGTAGTATTGTGTCCTGACTCTCAGGTGACACATTCTCTCCAATACATAGCTCTGTACAAGCTCCACACCTAGGTGCTATATGATCTCCACCAAGTTAGCTAATCAATCTTTGTCTCTGTTTCATCCTCTACAAACAGGGGTAATGATAGTACCAAACCCCCAAGGCTACTGCAAGGTTTGTTCCACTGCAGCACTTAGAAAGCTGTCTGATATAAGGGTGTCATAATCTTAGTGATTATAATTTTTATTATAATTATTGTAGTTGCTATTATCATTAGGTGACTTATCATCTCTCCCAGCTTGTAAGCTCTTTGCATCTCCACACAAGAAATAATATATGATTTTCACATTGTTCTTACTGAAAGAATAAGTGAATGATTGAATGAATTAAATAATGAATTTTTTAAAAAGCAAGGCCTTGAGAAACAGGGAGCTTATATACTAGCAGAAAACATAACTAAAGTACTATACTCATGCAGCCCCTTAATATTTATTATGATCTCAGGCAATATTCCCTTTATTTACTTATTCAGTCAATATTCCCTTTATTTACTTATTCTATGTTTCAGGCAGATAGGTATGTTTCTTAAGAAGGAAATTGACCTCTGACAAAGAGTTTTGATTGGGATAAAAGATTGGGGGTTAAAAATAATATTCCTGGGGTAGATTCTGAGGAGCAGTATTCACTTTAAAATAACTCAGAAGCCAAGGAAACAGAAAGTTAGAGATTAAAGTTGATCCGAAGACCCACAGGCCATTCCTGGGAAAACAACAACACAATATCAACAACGACTACAATAATCAAACAAAATTTAAAATACCGTAAAAGAACTGGGATAGGCCTCAGGAGGTAGATAAGTGCTATTGAGAGAAGCTGGAAAGAAAAAAAAAGTCAGCTCAGGGTTCAGCCTGGAAGAGGAAGTTTAGAGAAGAGGGAAGAATTCGTTGACATCGGGAGATGATCTGAGACCCTGGTGGAAATGTTGCAGGGGGAACAAATGCTCATTCTCAAAGTATTTCCTGTCACCAAATTTATCCCAGCATTTCTAGAGTTATTCCGGTCAGTGATCCATGCATCTTTAAAAATGCAAATCAAGGAGCCTGAGTGGGAAGAAATATTGGACATTCATACTTTAGTATGAATTATATTTCCTTCAACTCATTCTTCTCACAGTCACCTCATCTGCATAAATAGCAACCATCCTTTCAGCTACTTAAGTCAAAAACCCTGGAATCACCCTTTTCTCTCAACCACATCTATGCATCGGCAAATTAGTAAGATTTTCTGTTAAAATGTAGAGAGAGTTTAACCACTTTTCATCACCTCCACTGTCTTACTCAGCCCACTCCATGGTCCTGTCTACTCTGGATCATCCAAGAGTGTGTAACCAGTGTCTGTATTTCTGCCATTGCCTCCTTGAGGCTAATCTCATCTCATTACAGAAGTCATAAAGATGCAGTTAAAATTAAGACCCATATGTCATTCATTTGCTCAAGACCCTGTGAGGGTTTCCCATCAGTCAGGGTAAAAGTTCCAGTTCTTTCAGTGATCTACAAGGCCCTTCAAGATCTTGTTCTCCACCCCACTCCTCCCCTTTACCTTACCCTGCTCTAGATATGCTCATGCCTCAGGATCTGTCTCCTTCCTGTTCCCTCTGCCTTAGAATTCTCTTCCCCAAGACATTGTATAGATCAATCCCTCCTTTTCTTCAGGCTTTTAATCAGATGTCATCTTCCCTAGCTACCCTACCTAAAATTTCAACCCTGTACTCTAAAATGTTACTCCTTAACCTATTTCCTATCCATTTTCTCTGATTTATTTATTTTCCTCATCACTATTTATCACTATCTTACATACTCTATATTTTTTTCTTTTTTTAAAGACTGAGCATTGGGATTTTTATTTATTTATTTATTTATTTATTTATTTATTTATTTATGGCTGTGTTGGGTCTTCGTTTCTGTGCGAGGGCTTTCTCTAGTTGTGGCAAGCGGGGGCCACTCTTCATCGTGGTGCACGGGCCTCTCACTATCGCGGCCTCTCCCGTTGCGGAGCACAGGCTCCAGACGCGCAGGCTCAGTAGTTGTGGCTCACAGGCCTAGTTGCTCCGTGGCATGTGGGATCTTCCCAGACCAGGGCTCGAACCCATGTCCCCTGCATTGGCAGGCAGATTCTCAACCACTGCGCCACCAGGGAAGCCCACATACTCTATATTTATACATCTATCTTGTTTATTATTTATCTCTCACACAGAAATATAAATGCCTTGGGGACCAGGGTTGGTTTTTTGTTGTTGTCGTTTTTGTCCACTGTTATATTCTCAGCGCCTACAACATCTGCTACGTAGCTGGTCCTCAGTAAATATTCTAAATAAAGTGAATAATTAAACTATCTTAAATATATGTTTTATTACTTAAAATCCAACTGTAGTAGCTTCCCTAGGGACCTTTGATATGCCTATTTGATATCTGTGTGTATTGGGGACAGGGACAACTTTGACATCGAAAAGTAATTTGGGATTGAGGCATTGGAGCATGGCAAAGTATTAGTGGGTCCAAAAATGGAAAATGGGAAAAGAGGACCTCTGAATACCTAGAATGTATGTAGAGGCTGTTAGTCAACTGGATGACATCTTCAGGAGGTACAAAGAAGTTCAAGAACATTATGAGAAAAAAAATAAGTACAGAAACCACATCTCATCTATTTTATAATTTTGCTTCCTCTTCCTTCTTCCAGATTAGTGAAGATTCTTATTGAGCTCCAATGCTACTAGTACTCCATTCAGAAAATTGAAGTGGGGTACATGGGCGTTCATAAATTCTAGGATATTTGTAGAAAAACAGAGCTCTATTCATCATACCTCTCCCCTTGCCAACTCCAGCCCTTTGACGGGGAAGACCTCATTCTTGCTTCTCTTGCCTGGAAGATGCCAGTGGCAGGATCTGAGAAAAGGCCTTGTTGGGGTGGGCAAGGGTTAATAGCCAAGGACAACTAGAAGATATGCATGGATATGTGATAAATTATCCATGGTTTGTCATCTTTGGGGATGCTCTTGAAAAACTAATTTGCCCTTTCAGGGTAATATACTACAAAAAAAGGGAGAAGAAATACCCCCTAGAGATGACAATACCTATGGGACAAAAGGAAGAAGTCACGCTTTCACAGATTATTTGTGGAACTGCCAGATAAGGAACTGTTAGCTGAAGGCAGCTACACACTTATTCACATCTATCCTCCGTATCGTCTTATTCAATCCAGCCTCTGAATTGCACACACAGTAAAGAATAAAGATAGGAAAGAATAATTAAAATAGAGTCCCATTCCAGAACTCTTCCATTACTAACTTGGATTATCTTAATATGATTTTAAGCGCATTTGTGATGTTTATTATTCAGATACTGCAAATGCAGTGCTTGAAATTAGGGGAAACAAAACAATAAAATAAAACTTAGAAAAATTATCCAAAACATGGAAATAGGCAAAAATGGTGATTTTTTTTTTCAGCACAGTGCTACATTTGAATTTCTATCAACATGGTTATTTTATAGCTCTGTAAATACAGGGGTTAATTTGTCAATCTTTATCCAGTAGTTTCAAATAATGTCTGTCCAGTGAAGAGATAACCTCTAAGTTTACAGTTTATTACACCTTAAGACACTAAACTAGTTTTATATATAATCCTCTGATTTATCCCAATATTTATTTATATATTAAATATATACATCATTAGCTTCTCAAATGCTCTTTGTGCTAGTTTTAACATCTTACTGGTTCCCTAATTAATAAATGGATTGAATAAAATCCTTGACTTTTTCATTTTACCTCTTTATGAAAGTTGTATCAATATTTTTAACTCTTTCAGAATTATACTTTAACATTCTGATAATTTTCATTAGCTCTCAAGATCATCCTATGTTCTAGTGAACTTACCTAATGAAAGTTAGTTCATTGGTAAATAATCTTATATGCTTACTTCAAAATCTGATACATCACACGGATGATTTGCCTTTCCTGTTTTCTATAACCACATCACCCCTACCTCCTGTCCAAGTCATTACATGGCCAATTTTTATTTTTTAATAGGTCCCAATCCATGCTTGACCTTCATGACTTTGTAACAAGTTATTTGTCAAAGTTAGCTTTGCTAAAACTACTTCATAAGGCATTACACAATTAGAAAAATATTTAATAGGTCAAATTTCTTTTTCTCTATCCTTATCACTCTGAAAGTAGCCAAAATATAGTACAAGGCTTTACATTTATAATACACTAATTTCAACAGAGAGAAAAATATTCCGAATGTCCCAATGAAGGGTTAAATTAAATAAAAAATAATGGCACCCATAAGTCACAATATCATTAAAAGTTATGCTACAAAAAAATTTTTGTTAGAAAAAAACTGAAATAGAACATAGACAATATTTTTTCAAACAATAATTGTTCTTCTTTTTGCTACTATAATATGACACTATCCAAGAATAAAAGCAAGTTTCTGAACATTCATAGGCTTCATTTTTTCTTAAGGAAATCTTTTCTTCTAGCTAAAGCCAAATGTTTCTTTATTATTCATATCTCCATTAAAGGAGAACCATAATAAAAGAAAAAAGAAGCATTTCTAAACATTATTTTGTATGATTAGAATGTTCTATAATTTGATATTATTTCTTATTCATCCTTTCATGCAACCTTATTGTTATTTTTAGCAATTTTATTCTAAAAGATGGATGAAATACTGACATTAAATAAATGAAATGAGAAAAATTGGTAAGTTGCATAATAGAGTTTAAGAATGTCATTTCATCCACTTGCTGACTAAATAAAATATCAGTACACATTACCAACAAACACATGAAAGTATGCTCAACATCACTAATCATTAGAGAAATGCAAATCAAAACCACAATGAGGTATCACCTCACACCGGTCAGAATGGCCATTGTCAAAAAATCTACAAACAATAAATGCTGGAGAGGGTGTGGAGAAAAAGGAACCCTCTTACACTGTTGTTGGGAATGTAAATTGATACAGCCAGTATGGAGAACAGTATGGAGGTTCCTTAAAAAACTAAAAATAGAGCTACCATATGACCCAGCAATCCCACTCCTGGGCATATGCCCTGAGAAAACCATAATTCAAGAAGAGACATGTACCACAATGTTCATAGCAGCCGTATTTACAATAGCCAGGACATGGAAGCAATCTAAGTGTCCGTCGACAGACAAATGGGTAAAGAATTTGTGGCACATATATACAATGGACAGGCATAAAGAAACGAAATTGAGTTATTTGTAGTGAGGTGGATGGACCTAGAGTCTGTCATACAAAGTGAAGTAAGTCAGAAAGAGAAAAACAAATACCATATAGTAACACATATATGTGGAATCTAAAAAAAAAAAAAAAAATGGTCCTGATGAACCTAGTGGCAGGACAGGAATAAAGACGCAGATGTAGAGAATGGACTTGCGGACACGGGGAGGGGTAAGGGTAAGCTGGGATGAAGTGAGAGAGTAGCATTGACATATATATGCTACCAAATGTAAAATAAGACAGCTAGTGGGAAGCAGCCGCATAGCACATGGAGATCAACTCAGTGCTTTGTGACCACCTAGAGGGGTGGGATAGGGAGGGTGGGAAGGAGATGCAAGAGGGAGGGGATATGGGGATATATGTATATGTATAGCTGATTCAGTTTGTTATAAAGCAGAAACTAACACACCATTGTAAAGCAAGTATACTCCAATAAAGATGTAAAAAAAAAAAAAAAAAAGACTCAAAAATAAAATAAAAATTAAAAATAAATAAATAAATAAAATATCAGTGTTGGCTAACATAATTTAGAAAATTGTTAATATTCTTTCTTCACTGTCATTGGTAAATAATAGAGAATATAGAGTCAAAGCGGAAGGAAATAAAATGACACAAACTTCTGCTCTTAGTGAGATTTCCTGTAATATGGTATTTAATTTAATTTAAAAAAGTAAAATCCTGTTCATCTGAAACGTTAAATTATCTGTAAAAGTTTCTGATAAACACTAAAAATTAAGCTTAATCATTTAGTTCCTATTCATGTTCCAACGGTCTTCCCTCAAGCTTACATTTATGATTAGTTTTCCTTAAAAATAAAATTAGTTTGTGCCAGATCAACCGTCATGGATTTAGATGCCTTTAAATATTAGCTAGCATAAGCTAATTTTTTAAAAAAATTGAGGTCAGATTTGGTTGGCCCAAGGTCACACTAATATATCGCTTATTGTCTACTAGTGACATTTGCTGAATATTACCTTAGGCTACATTTTTAGTATTCCCTCTGGCATGCTGAGATTAGATGTGACATTTCTTGGCCAGAATAAAACACAAGGTCGATTCTAAAGACTATAATACTATATTTTTTCCATGCAACTTTGCATTTGCTTATCTACGGTACACAGGCAGTTAGTTAGTTTTAAAGCGTGGGACTTATGAAACACTACTGGCACATGCTAAATCCTTCTCCTTACAGGATGCCTCCCCACACTGTCCCAGCGTGTATAACTATCTCCTGAGCCCTCAGCAAAATCCCTGAGAAAATAACCACAGTGGAGGTCAGAATGCTCCAGCTCCTACTATAAGAGGTTGAGGGAATTTATCCTCCCACTGCCTGGGGAGGGTGACAGTTTCATCAAGAAAATTTTCCACTGAGATAATGTTATAAAGGATGATTGGCATATGTAAATCTATGAGGACTATTATTCAACTCTATTATGAGTTAAAAAGATTTTGTAGAACACCAAATAATTATCAATTATTTATAAAAGTACTTAGGAAAGAAAACCCATTGGTAAGTTTGTAATAGGAAGAACAATTTTGAAATGTCATGAATTTTGCTTAATATTTTATTTTTCTTCCTAAAGCCTTAAAAGAAAAAAGTAATAATAATAATAATAAAAACCCACCTTTGGCCTGAAAGCCAGCTTTGCTCTCATAATCACCCTGTTGCATCCACTTACCCTGACTAGAGTCAATTAGTAAATGAAAATATGAATATGTACTTGAATTTCTCTCTGAATGAAATGCGAGGCTTGTAAAATTCAAGCATTTTTCTCAAGCAAACGTGTATATACTTACTAGTTTAAAAAAAATCTTTAAAATGACTAATGATCTCCAATACGAAGAAAACTTGTCAGTTTAAAAATTAAAATACAATTATAATTACTTTTCTTGGTATGGCTATTGGTACTGAGCTACATGGCACAATAAAATATAGTAAATATGCAGTTATGAGTTTCCTTCATTTTAAACTAGGTCTTATCTAGAAAGGCACACCTAGAGGTGGGTTTATGATCCTGATTACAGGATTGTATTTATCAGTAATTCAGATAATCTGAAAACTTGAAAACAATACTCTCACTCTTGATTTAAATATTATCTACAAACAACAAATAACTATTAGGAGAAACTCAACAAGAGGCCAATAAGTACCTATTTCCTTCTGTATGTAGCTCTCTGTCTGGGTTGGTATCTAGGAAATGCTACTGTATGCCGAAGGAGCCTAAGCTATGCTACGTCAACTCTCTGTGTTAAATAAAGTGACTGTCAATATCCTGGTTGAAGCTACAGAGCACAGATAGCTCTTTATATCTATAAGGGATGCAATGCGCCGTCCAAGCTAACTCAGCAGAGAGAACATTTACTAACAAACAAAATGATTGTAGAGAACCATTGACTTGATGGATGTCTGGGACTGTGTAGAATGGAGGCGCCCATGACGAAAATGGTAGCAGATTTGAAGGCCTTTAATGGGCTCCTCTTACCCATCCTAGTGTGGTTCATTAGCATGACACAGGCTCCTTGTTTTCTCTCTCTTTAATGATACTGTTCTATGAACCAATGAATGTTTTCATTTGGAAAATAAGAAAGCACTGACATGTTATCTGAACTGTGGTTTCTTTAGTGATGCCAAGGGAATAAATACGCTAATTCTGTGCTTTGAGGAATGTATTGGGTAAGGCCCATTACTTCACTGATTTCAGTGGATACTAGGCCCAGGTGAGAAAAAGTTAATATTACACACCTTGGAATATTTCTTTTTGCAAAAGTTTGACTTAGAAAATGGAGAATTTCAGTGACACTTGGATATACTTTTAGATGGTGATTTTCAGATTACATTCTCCCAAGTTTAACTCATCATTTGTTAATTATGATACCTGAAGCAATTGACCTCAAGCTACTGCTTGATTCTTCATAAAAGAAGCAATTACTATGAAAAGCTACCACATAAATCTTGAAATATTCACAAAAATCTTACACAAATATTTTTTCATATAGAAATGAAAGACCGTGTTCTTCACATACACGCAAACATACAAAAAGACATTCCTCGAGGAAATAGTAGTTTCTTGGCACACCAGGGCTTTTACAACAGCAGTTAAATAACAGCAGCAGTGCCAACTGGAAAGAGTTTTCCCTGGCTTTAAAACTGGAACGAACCAACTCTCAACATTTGCAAAACATTCCTTTATTATTAGAAATAAATTATTTGTATAAAAAATTGCATGCGTCAACCATTGCATTTATTTTTAGCACAACCCAAGGCTTCAATCTGGTCAGCCATTACAAGAAACAGACTCATTGTCTTATACAAGTTGAACAATGTGGGACAGGAATGGGAGTTCTCACAGTCACAGAAAAATACTTACAAGAATAACATCAGACATGGTTTATTTCAACAGCATTTTTTTTTTCACAAGCTAACATTAGTTTTCCTTTTGTGATTTTTTTTTTAACTGCTCATGAGTAAGCAATACTTTAGCTTGACACTCATTGGTTGTATTATATAAAATGGGTTTCTTCACTCCCTGTTATTGATACTTTTGGCTTGTGGCTACTTTTTGTTCCTTACAAGATTGACTATTGATTTGATTGATTGTAGTCTACAGAGATCTCCAGGAGTGAGTGTTGGTGGTGTCACGTTCATTGTTTAAGATCGCATACCACATTTCTTCATATTGTATCATTTCCCTGTTTCAGATTGAATGATTGCTGTAGCTGATATATGTCGTCTTGGTAGAGGAAGCTGTTGAGACAAATTAAGACAAATTATAGTACGGAATAATAAATTAGTTTGTTAAAATGATTTTAAAATTCAAATATTGCAATGACTTTTTATGATATGTGGTCTTTACAACCTGTTATTATTTTAAACAGTGTAGTAGGATTTCAACAATTGTAGAAATAAAAATCAGCAGAATTTTTAATCTGTAAAACCACTAGTCTCATTTATAGTGTAGACATTTAGCAGAAAACTGAAAATGTGAATGCCCTGGTCTTTAATATATTTAGGTGAAATTCAATTTAAATGTGCATTTTGACTAACAGAGGTTTACAATATAAAAAATGAAAGAACAGATGAAATCTCTATCCTGCAAAATGAAAAAATAATTTTTTTTTACAACGCACGTTAAAGACCTCAATTCTTTGAGTCTGATTTGATGACCAAGAAAGAGATAGTCATTATAATTAGTCGTGCTTTGAGAATGAATATATCTTCTGTTTAAAAATAGTACTTTTAGACTCTAGAAGTGAACACAGTAAAATATCAATGTGTATTGCCAATACATATTTATGGTCTGGTTTCATCCAAAGGATACAAATGGAGATGTTTAAAAAATAAATAAAGACTCAAAGAAGGAAATGAATATTTAATTGTTCTGGTACCAACTTATCATGAACTAAAACCCATTATTGTAAGATTATTAGAAAAATATGAACAAGAAAATATTCTAAGTCAAATTTATATTCATACTTAAATTTCCAGAAATACAAATCTAAATCCAAATAATTACTTTGTGTTTTTGAAAGATGTGATGGAATAAATCTCTGTTTTAAAATTCAAAAGTGATATCTTATTTATTTTTCAGTGGAACTCTGGAATGAATAATCATAAGAAGAAAGAAGAAAAAGTGCAAAACATGTATGTATTTCACTATATAAATCCAATTCAGGGTGAAACAGATTTTTAGAGAATGATTTACTTTTGAACATTGAATAAGGAAATTGTAAAGTTTCTTCTCTGAAATAATTGGAAATTAGACTCATTCATTGTAGTGTACATGAATACTGGTAATTGACCAGACAAGTTCTTACCAGAGACCAGGATCAGACAAAGTCCACAGTGACTAAAATTAATGCAGGTAGCCCAGGAAGTGCTAGCTGTAGAGGTTTTTGCTGTTTTTTTATTTCATTGAATATTATGAGCTTCATGCCAAAAACAGGTGGGACATACCTGCTTATCTTTCTATGTTGCTCACATTAGGTTATTATTGAGGAACAGTGGAAAGGAAGTAGATCTTACACTTCTTTTTTTAATAGATTTTTTTTTTTTTTTTTAATTTTGTAATCGTGTGTTATCCAGGCTGCCAACTTTATTTCCTACTTTATTTCCTTGATTGTTTTACAAAATTTTTCAATAATTGAGATGGTATAAAGGCTTTGATAGAAAATGTGGTTTGCACATATATATATGTCTATATATACATATACATATGCACACACGTGTAAACATATTTTTTAAAATTTATTTTTGGCTGCATTGGGTCTTCGTTGCTGCGCGCGGGCTTTCTCTAGTTGTGGCGAGTGGGGGCTACTCTTTGTTGCAGTGCACAGGCTTCTCATTGCAGTGGCTTCTCTTGTTGAGGAGCACGGGTTCTAGGCGTGCGGGCTTCAGTAGTTGTAGCATGTGGGCTCAGTAGTTGTGGTGCACGGGCTCAGTTGATCCACAGCACGTGGGATCCTCCCAGACCAGGGCTCGAACCCATGTCCCCCGCATTGGCAGGCGGATTCTCAACCACAGCGCCACCAGGGAAGCCCTTTTTGTAGATTCCAATGCTGACAATATTATTCATGATATATTCCACTACCATTTTTCCATCTACAATTTATCCTTTGATTGTTGTCTCTTTGCCAAGCCATTTTTGGAAATGAATCATTGAGCCACCATCTAATGTTATGATGCTCTTTACTTTCTGGGTATCTGATGTGGTTTCATCAAATTCTTCTCCCAGTTTGAAGGAGATCTCAGTATTTTTTTTTTTTTAAACATCTTTATTGAAGTATAATTGCTTCACAGTGGTGTGTTAGTTTCTGCTTTATAACAAAGTGACTCAGCTACACATATACACACGTTCCCATATCTCCTCCCTCCCGCATCTCCCTCCCTCCCACCCTCCCCATCCCACCCCCCCAGGCGGTCACAAAGCACCGAGCTGATCTCCCTGTGCTATGCGGCTGCTTCCCACTAGCTATCTATTTTACATTTGGTAGTGTATATATGTCCATGACACTCTCTCACCCTGTCACATCTCACCCCTCCCCCTCCCCATATCCTCAAGTCCATTCTTTAGTATGTCTGTGTCTTTATTCCCGTCTTGCCACTAGGTTCTTCATGACATTTTTTTCCCCCTTAGATTCCATATATATGTGTTAGCATACTGTATTTGTTTTTCTCTTTCTGACTTACTTCACTCTGTATGACAGACTCTAACTCCATCCACCTCATTACAAATACCTCCATTTCATTTCTTTTTATGGCTGAGTAATATTCCATTGTATATATGTGCCACATCTTCTTTATCCATTCATCCGATGATGGACACTTAGGTTGCTTCCATGTCCTGGCTATTGTAAATAGAGCTGCAATGAACATTTTGGTACATGACTCTTTTTGAATTATGGTTTTCTCAGGGTATATGCCCAGTAGTGGGATTGCTGGGTCGTATGGTAGTTCTATTTTTAGTTTTTTAAGGAACCTCCATACTGTTCTCCATACTGGCTGTATCAATTTACATTCCCACCAACAGTGCAAGAGGGTTCCCTTTTCTCCACACCCTCTCCAGCATTTATTGTTTGTAGATTTTTTGATGATGGCCATTCTGACCGGTGTGAGATGATACCTCATTGTAGTTTTGATTTGCATTTCTCTAATGATTAATGATGTTGAGCATTCTTTCATGTGTCTGTTGGCCATCTGTATATCTTCTTTGGAGAAATGTCTGTTTAGGTCTTCTGCCCATTTTTGGATTGGGTTGTTTGTTTTTTTGTTATTGAGCTGCATGAGTTGCTTGTAAATCTTGGAGATTAATCCTTTGTCAGTTGCTCCATTTGCAAATATTTTCTCCCATTCTGAGGGTTGTCTTTTGGTCTTGTTTATGGTTTCCTTTGCTGTGCAAAAGCTTTTAAGTTTCATTAGGTCCCATTTGTTTATTTGTGTTTTTATTTCCATTTCTCTAGGAGCTGGGTCAAAAAGGATCTTGCTGTGATTTATGTCATAGAGTGTTCTGCCTATGTTTTCCTCTAAGAGTTTGATAGTGTCTGGCCTTACGTTTAGGTCTTTAATCCATTTTGAGTTTATTTTTGTGTATGGTGTCAGGGAGTGTTCTACTTTCATACTTTTACATGTACCTGTCCAATTTTCCCAGCACCACTTATTGAAGAGGCTGTCTTTTCTCCACTGTATATACTTGCCTCCTTTATCAAAGATAAGGTGACCATATGTGTGTGGGTTTATCTCTGGGCTTTCTATCCTGTTCCATTGATCAATATTTCTGTTTTTGTGCCAGTACCACACTGTCTTCATTACTGTAGCTTTGTAATATACTCTGAAGTCAGGGAGCCTGATTCCTCCAGCTCCATTTTTTGTTCTCAAGATTGCTTTGGCTATTCAGGGTCTTTTGTGTCTCCATACAAATTGTGAAATTTTTTGTTCTAGTTCTGTGAAAAATGCCTGTGGTAGTTTGATAGGGATTGCATTGAATCTGTAGACTGCTTTGGGTAGTAGAGTCATTTTCACAATGTTGATTCTTCCAATCCAAGAACATGGTATATCTCTCCATCTATTTGTATCGTCTTTAATTTCTTTCATCAGTGTCCGATAATTTTCTGCATACAGGTCTTTTGTCTCCTTAGGTAGGTTTATTCCTAGATATTTTATCTTTTTGTTGCAATGGTAAACGGGAGTGTTTTCTTAATTTCACTTTCAGATTTTTCATCATTAGTGTATAGGAATGCAAGAGATTTCTGTGCATTAATTTTGTATCCTGCTACTTTACCAAATTCATTGATTAGCTCTAGTAGTTTTCTGGTGGCAGTTTTAGGATTCTCTATGTATAGTATCATGTCATCTGCAAACAGTGACAGCTTTACTTCTTCTTTTCCGATTTGGATTCCTTTTATTTCTTTTTCTTCTCTGATTGCTGTGGCTAACACTTCCAAAACTATGTTGAATAATAGTGGTGAGAGTGGGCAACCTTGTCTTGTTCCTGATCTTAGTGGAAATCGTTTCAGTTTTTCACCATTGAGGACAATGTTGGCTGTGGGTTTGTCATATATGCCCTTTATTATGTTGAGGAAAGTTCCCTCTATGCCTACTTTCTGCAGGGCTTTTATCATAAATGGGTGTTGAATTTTGTCGAAAGCTTTCTCTGCATCGATTGAGATGATCATATGGTTTTTCTCCTTCAATTTGTTAATATGATGTATCACGTTGATTGATTTGCGTATATTGAAGAATCCTTGCATTCCTGGAATAAACCCCACTTGATCATGGTGTATGATCCTTTTAATGTGCTGTTGGATTCTGTTTGCTAGTATTTTGTTGAGGATTTTTGCATCTATGTTCATCAGTGATATTGGCCTGTAGTTTTCTTTCTTTGTGACATCTTTGTCTGGTTTTGGTATCAGGGTGATGGAGGCTCGTAGAATGAGTTGGGGAGTGTTCCTCCCTCTGCAATATTTTGAAAGAGTTTGAGAAGGATAGGTGTTAGCTCTTCTCTAAATGTTTGATAGAATTCGCCAGTGAAGCCATCTGGTCCTGGGCTTTTGTTTGTTGGAAGATTTTTAATCACAGTTTCAATTTCAGTGCTTGTGATTGGTCTGTTCATATTTTCTATTTCTTCCTGGTTAAGTCTCGGCAGGTTGTGCATTTCTAAGAATCTGTCCATTTCTTCCAGGTTGTCCATTTTATTGGCATAGAGTTGCTTGTAGTAATCTCTCATGATCGTTTGTATTTCTGCAGTGTCAGTGGTTACTTCTCCTTTTTCATTTCTAATTCTATTGATTTGAGTCTTCTCCCTTTTTCTCTTGATGAGTCTGGCTAATGGTTTATCAATTTTGTTTATCTTCTCAAAGAACCGGCTTTTAGTTTCATTGATTTTTGCTATTGTTTCCTTCATTTCTTTTTCATTTATTTCTGATCTGATCTTTATGATTTCTTTCCTTCTGCTAGCTTAGGGGTTTTTTTGCTCTTCTTTCTCTAATTGCTTTAGGTGCAAGGTTAAGTTGTTTATTCGAGATGTTTCCTGTTTCTTGATGTAGGCTTGTATTGCTATAAACTTCCCTCTTAGCACTACTTTTGCTGCATCCCATAGGTTTTGGGCCGTCGTGTCTCCATTGTCATTTGTTTCTAGGTATTTTTTGATTTCCCCTTTGATTTCTTCAGTGATCACTTCGTTATTAAGTAGTGTATTGTGTAGCCTCCATGTGTTTGTATTTTTTACAGATCTTTTCCTGTAATTGATATCTAGTCTCATAGCGTTGTGGTCGGAAAAGATACTTGATACGACTTCAATTTTCTTAAATTTACCAAGGCTTGATTTGTGACCCAAGATATGATCTATCCTGGAGAATGTTCCATGAGCACTTGAGAAAAATGTGTATTCTGTTGTTTTGGGGAGGAATGTCCTATAAATATCAATTAAGTCCATCTTGTTTAATGTATCATTTAAAGCTTGTGTTTCCTTATTTGTTTTCATTTTGGATGATCTGTCCATTGGTGAAAGTGGGGTGTTAAAGTCCCCTACTATGATTGTGTTACTGTCGATTTCCCCTTTTATGGCTGTTAGTATTTGCCTTATGTATTGAGGTGCTCCTATGTTGGGTGCATAAATATTTACAATTGTTATACCTTCCTCTTGGATTGATCCCTTGATCATTATATAGTGTCCTTCTTTGTCTCTTGTAATAGTCTTTATTTTAAAGTCTATTTTGTCTGATACGAGAATTGCTACTCCAGCTTTCTTTTGATTTCCATTTGCATGGAATATCTTTTTCCTTCCCATCACTTTCAGTCTGTATGTGTCTCTAGGTCTGAAGTGGGTCTCTTGTAGACAGCATTTATATGGGTCTTGCTTTTGTATCCATTCAGCCAGTCTGTGTCTTTTGGTGGGAGCATTTAATCCATTTACATTTAAGGTAATTATCGATATGTATGTTCCTATTCCCATTTTCTTAAATATTTTGTGTTTGTTATTGTAGGTGTTTTCCTTCTCTTGTGTCTCTTGCCCAGAGAAGTTCCTTTAGCATTTGTTGTAAAGCTGGTTTGGTGGTGCTGAACTCTCTCAGCTTTTGCTTGTGTGTAAAGGTTTTAATTTCTCCATCAAATCTGAATGAGATCCTTGCTGGGTAGAGTAACCTTGGTTGTAGGTTTTTCTCCTTCATGACTTTAAGTATATCCTGCCACTCCCTTCTGGCTTGCAGAGTTTCTGCTGAAAGATCAGCTGTTAACCTTATGGGGATTCCCTTGTGTGTTATTTGTTGTTTTTCCCTTGCTGCTTTTAATATGTTTTCTTTATATTTAATTTTTGATAGTTTGATTAATATGTGTCTTGGCGTGTTTCTCCTTGGATTTATCCTGTATGGGATTCTCTGTGCTTCCAGGACTTGATTAACTATTTCCTTTCCCATATTAGGGAAGTTTTCAACTATAATCTCTTCAAATATTTTCTCAGTCCCTTTCTTTTTCTCTTCTTCTTCTGGGACCCCTATAATTCGAATGTTGGTGCGTTTAATGTTGTCCCAGAGGTCTCTGAGACTGTCCTCAGTTCTTTTCATTCTTTTTTCTTTATCCTGCTCTGCAGTAGTTATTTCCACTATTTTATCTTCCAGGTCACTTATCCGTTCTTCTGCCTCAGTTATTCTGCTATTGATCCCATCTAGAGTATTTTTAATGTCATTTATTGGGTTTTTCATCGTTGCTTTGTTCCTCTTTAGTTCTTCTACATCCTTGTTAAATGTTTCTTGCATTTTGTCTATTCTATTTCCAAGATTTTGGATCATCTTTACTATCATTATTCTGAATTCTTTTTCAGGTAGACTGCCTATTTCCTCTTCATTTGTTAGGTCTGGTGTGTTTTGACTCTGCTGCTTCACCTGTTGTGTGGTTTTTTGTCTTCTCATTTTGCTTATCTTACTGTGTTTGGGGTCTCCTTTTCACAGGCTGCAGGTTCGTATTTCGTGTTGTTTTTGGTATCTGTCCCCAGTGGCTAAGGTTGGTTCAGTGGGTTGTGTAGGCTTCCTGGTGGGGGGGGACTAGTGCCTGTGTTCTGGTGGATGAGGTTGGATCTTGTCTTTCTGGTGGGCACGTCCACGTCTGGTGGTGTGTTTTGGGGTGTCTGTGGCCTTATTATGATTTTAGGCAGCCTCTCTGCTAATGGGTGGGTTTGTGTTCCTGTCTTGCTAGTTGTTTGCCATAGGGTGTCAAGCACTGTAGCTTGCTGGTCATTGAGTGGAGCTGGGTCTTGATGTTGAGATGGAGATCTCTGAGAGATTATCGCCGTTTGGTATTACGTGGAGCTGGGAGGTCTCTTGTTGACCAGTGTCCTGAAGTTGGCTCTCCCACCTCAGAGGCACAGCCCTGATGCCTGGCTCGAGCACCAAGAGCCTTTCATCCACACGGAAAAAAAGGAAAAGGGGAAAAATTAATATATCCTGCTCCCAAAGTCCACCTCTTGAATTTGGGATGATTCGTTGTCTATTCAGGTATTCAACAGATGCAGGCACATCAAGTTGTTTGTGGAGCTTCAATCTGCTGCTTCTGAGGCTGCTGGGAGAGATTTCCCTTTCTCTTCTTTGTTCGTACAGCTCCCGGGGTTCAGCTTTGGATTTGGACCCGCCTCTGCGTGTAGGTCGCCTGAGGGCGTCTTTTGGGAGGTCTGACGTCTTCTGCCAGCGTTCAGTGGGTGTTCTGTAGGAGCAGTTCCACGTGTAGATGTATTTCTACTGTATCTGTGGGAAGGAAGGTGATCTCCGCGTCTTACTCTTCCGCCATCTTGCCCCTCCTCTCGAGATCTCTTTAATAGATCTTTATTGGAGTATCATTGCTTCACAATACTGTGTTAGTTTCTGTTGTACACCAATAGACTTGGTTTTAAGTTGCATTCTCTTCTCTACAAAATGAGTCAAAAAAAGTCACTGAACCAGGTTATGGGGCCTCAGCTTCATCACTGGTCCACAATCCACAACACTGGGTTTTTGTGAGGATGGAGGCACGGTAGATTTGTGGGGAATGGCTGTGGTCTTAGAGAGTCCATATGGAATGCTACTTTTCTATTTATGCTTCTAAAAGGTAGGGTGTCTGTTAGTTACCTTTGGTTTGGTGTGAAGTGAAACACAGTGATTTTTATGGTCTTTATTTTTTAATTTTTTATTTCTAATTTATATAATGCTCTCATATGCCTCTAAATATATTCTAAGAAAATAAAATCTGTGCTTCAACTATGCTTTTGAAAGACTTTCATATGATCTTTGTAGACAAGATGGAGAAAAATTATGAGTTAGAAAAACGACCCTTTAAAAGATTGCTCAACTTCCTGCCCTATTCAGTATATTTAACAGTAACTAAAAATGTGAGAAATATCTATCAAATTTGTAGATAGCTAGAAAGAAAAATTATGGCTGTAACAGAGGAACAAGAGCCAAAAGACCTTAACGAAGATGATATTCAGATGTTAATTTTGAAGGATCATTCCAACTTTAAGACTCTAAAGCTCTTTAGAAATTTATATTTCATTTCTTGAACTCTTAGAAGTAATCTCCAGGGAAAAAGATGGTAGAATTCTATTGAGAACTAAGACTTTAATTTACAAAAGGAAAGTAATCTTAATTTTTCTGATTAGAAAAATGATGTAAGGCTTTGGAAACATAATGTAGTCAACCTTGAAACGATGTGAATGGCAGATATCTTGCAAGAGTCTTCCTTTTTTTCTTCCAAGAAGAAAAAAAGATGGATGCTAAAATAATAGAATTTTTGAATTTTAAGTCTTATCTTTTCTATTAATCACAGACCACTCTAGATTTTTGTGGGTTAGGTTCCAGACCACTGCAATAAAGTGAATATCACAATAAAGCAAGTCACATGAAATTTTTTTTGTTTCTCAGTGCATATAAAAGTTATGTTTACACTATCCGATAGTCTAAGTGTGTGATAGCATTATGCCTAAAAACACAATGTACATACCTAAATTAGACAAAAATACTTTATTACTAAAAAAATGCTCACCATCATCTGACAATGCAGGGTTGCCGGAAATGCTCACTTTTGAAAAAAATGCAGTATCTAGGAAATGCAATAGAGTGAAGCACAGTAGAACGAGGTATGTCTGCATATTTTCATGGCAGCAGTGATACTTCTTTTACCTTTATCCCAGAAGTGTCACAGAACAAAAGGGATCAGAGATGTACATATAAGCTAATGTAATACTTCTGCTGATGAATATGCTTATGTGAAAATCAGGCTTGAATACAGCAACAATGAATTTCCTGTGCACACCACACTGTGTTCATAAGCTAGAGAAAGCAGATGTACCTCCAGAAGCAGCTGTTTTCATGAATTATGCATGAATAGAGCTTAAGGAATACCATGTTACAGCATTCGTTAATTGGGTACCATTGATAAAATTCATATATATCAACTTTGTTTCTAACTCTCTTTCCACACTTTTATGAAACAACACTTGACCTTTTTAATGTGTGCAATGTAGTATTCTGCAAATTCAGTCATTAACATGGACTCATTTGGTCTCCCTTCCAGCTTCACATTACTTTTATTTATTCTCTGTACCATTAGAAGCTTTCCTTAAATATGTGATCAGAATTTCTGGCATTAACAAGTCATCTTTAAGATGAAATTTCTAAGAATGATGGACTTGTAGAACTCCATGGCTATGAAAGAAAAACATTGCATGCATATCATGAATACAGTTAATTGGTCAGAAAAAAAATCCCCACTGTAGCATAGTAGCCATAATTATCAAAATCCTCCACATATTAAAAAAAGGGAGGGACTTCCCTGGTGGTCCAGTGGTTAAGACTTCGCCTTCCAATGCAGGGAGTGTTCGATCTCTGGTGGAGGAGCTAAGATCCCACATGCCTTGGGGCCAATAAACCAAAACATAAAACAGAAGCAATATTGTAACAAATTCGATACAGACTTTTCAAAAAATGGTCCACATCAAAAAAAAATTTTTTTAAAAAGGGGATGCTAAAACAATAGTTTTTGAATTTTGTCTTCTCTTTTTTGTTACAGACCAATCTATATTTTCATGGGAGCAATGATACATGTACCTTTATACAGTGATTTATAGTTTACAAAACACTGTCCTGTACGTCATTGTCAAGTCATTGTAGTAATGGTGATTTATCAAAAGTCTGGTAGCAGAAAGTACGAGAATGCGGCAACATGGATACTGTTCCAGTGGATTAACTAGTCCCGGTTTGATTGAGAATAGGCTCCACCGGTTTTGAAAGGAGGTATTTTAAATCTGAGGAGGCAAGGTACTAGTTACAGAGAGTTGAATGGCAAAAGCTCTTCCAATATTCAATTATACTTCTAAAGACATAAGACACACTTTTAGAAGAAAATTATTGCATTTAATTTAGAGAGTTTGTGATTTTGGAAGACTTTTTACTTTTCCCATTCAAACCACTGGTGCATGTGGTAAAGGGAACAGGCACACAAGGGGTCCATTGTAGCTAGTCCCTAAGTGAACAAAGGTTAACAATGGTTACCAGGAGTGGGATTGCAGAAGGATGGGTGAAGATTTCCTACTCTGTCTCTCCTGAATGTGTAAACTATAATCACTTTATCTGAGCCTAATTTATTCAATCCAAACCACTCCTGTAAAAGATGAATACTACAGTAAAATCCCCAAAGTACAATTTAACCTTCTTTGAGGTCATAATTGACTTTATCTTGTTTCACCTTCTTAACTTTCTTTTACCTTCCAAAAGTGAGCATTCATCTCCTCCAAAATATTATAGGCTTAGCCACCATACAGCCTTCACGTTTGTAATCTTTCATTCTTATTTTCAGAGAAAAGAGGGAAACGTACACATGCTATGAAATTTCCATTTCAACATCAACAGAAAATAATAAAAGGAAAACAAAATGTATGAGACATTTCTATAGCATGGGATTAGTCTTTATCAATACAGCAAATTTTCCCTTCAGGGAACTAACTTATTTTTTAAAGGGGTGGAAAAAGTTTATTAATTTTTTTCCTTACCACATTTCAGAGGTGAGTCCAGGATAACGTATTTATTTCAGTGTACATTTGGTTGTTTCCATTTGCAACCATATTATGTAAGGTTTTCTGGATTGCTGCTAAAAACCAAGTACAACTATAGACTCTGGTGAGTCATACTGAGAAGTGCCAATGTTCAAAGTGTATCACTGGCCAACAGTAGTTTATTGGCATCCTATAATAGGTTTTAACTTCCTGCACTGATGCTTTCAAGGCAGAAAAAACAAATAAAATTCTGCCCTGAAATCACAAGCATTCTACTCTGATGCCCTTGAAAGTAGTTACAGCACAACTTTTGCTAGGAGCCCAGATAGCCCCACTATTAGTCAATTGCTTATCTATAATCAGAGATGATTATAACAATTTGATACCAAAACCCATCCTTACTGTGCCTTCTCTTGCACTTCCTCAAGATTTCATGTTTGCAGAAGGGTGAATATGTGGGGAATGTCTGTGAAATTCTTAAAAGGCTTCTTTCTCTACAAGTAACTAAATTTGATATTCACGAGCTGAAGGTCATCTTCCTAGAGGACCTGGCCAGTCATTCCAAGAAGTCTGATAGTAATTGAAGCCAATAAGTTTAATTAATCAATACTTATCTTCTAAGGATAATTCTGCATATGGGGCATTAGAGTAGACAGTGTTCATCTGAAACTCTTGATGCAAGGGAAGGTTTGTGAATCTAGTGAAGACTATAAGTTGTTATAATAATTAAATCAGATAAAGTCATCTCAATCTTCTCTGTATTTCATGTCAAAAGTACAGAGAAAAGGAGATACAGCCTCCTGGCAGAATCCGAGAGGAAGAGGGTATTTTTGCATAGGGTTTTATCCTTAATTATTAAATGCCTGTGTTATATTCCCAAAAGACAGGAAGCCACTCTAACACAAGGACCTTAGCTTTTTTTTTTTCTTTTTGAACCATCTACAGAACCTCGTAATGTATAGGTTATACACACACACACACACACACACACACATATATATATATAAATTTTTTTCACTGTATTCAGCTTTCTGGTATTTTGCAATACACACCTTCAATCTATTTGCTACTCTTCCATAGAGTCCAAGATGGACTTGAACAGCTCAGTTAAACTCTACTGGCTTAGTTTGGTACCAGTATGTTGTTATGTGCTTCTTCAGGGATGATTATAGAGAAGATAATAGGTGAGGAAAGGAAAAGTGGAGTGGTGGCTGTAGAAGGGGTCCTATTTTCAGGGTCATGAGGCTTTCAGAGAAGAGCTCTAATTATCTTAATATATCCAAGAAGGGAAGTCAAGGGAAACCAAAGAAGGGGATCACTTTGGGGAAACAAATATAGACTATGACTTAACCTAACATGTTGGCTAGCTGGTTTTCTCATTTCCCTAAATATCTGAATAACGTATCATTTATTTGTGTAAGATCTTTGGTAGCATGCTTCATAAATACTAGTTAACTATTAATTCTGTGAAGAGCGACCAGTATTGAACTGACAAAGATTGGAGAGTAGCTCCTAAGAGCTAAAGGATAATTTTATAAATGCAGCATAGTTCCAAGCTTCAAGCTCTGTAGTGCCTCAAAAGAGAGACCTGAGTGTCACACTTTGTAAAAGAGATTTCGTGTTTATGTTCATGCTCTGGAGAGGAGCCACTTGCCTTGAAATCGTTTGGTTCTAACCAAATGGTTCTAACTGCTGTGATGGTCTCATGGTGTGCGAGTACCACCAGGCCCCTGGAACCACGTAGCACAGTCCCCAAGACCAGTAGAAGAATGTTCAACGTACATCTATCAGGAAGTGCTCCCACTCTTGACCATCGGAAAGTCTACGGATGACTTACTGTTGGTTTCAAGACTCTCACAGAGTTCGCTTTTCACCTCGCCATTTGGTCTGCCATTTCCTTTTTGGATCAGTTTGCTTTGCACGGTGGCAGCTGTCACCACAGCTTTGAAGCTCCTCTTGCGTTTTTGAACATTCTGCTCTGGATGAAAAATTATAATATAAACCTTGGGCATGTAGAGCATGCCCAGAGACACCGAAGCACTTAAACTCATGGAGACAGTAAGTGTTGTTGTCTGGATGTACATCTGAAGAAGGAAAAAAAACATAGAATCAATGTTGGTAAGCCTGACCTAAGATAAAGCAAATAATATAACCGTTTTCTGAAATTATTCCAGCTTCTCTGCTAACGGTGCATTAGAAGGTACTTATTAAAACTGCCCTTAATTATAGTCAAACATTCCTTTATCCCCACCTACAAATGTGGGTGAAGTTGTAGTGTTTATGAAGCCCAATTTTTTAAAACAAAAACAAACAAGTAAGCTGATGGAGCTTAGTTTCCTCTTTAGATTATAATTAAGCATATATAAGGAAGGGAGCAAAATCAGTCTAGCAAAAGACTAACATTTTATGTCACACAAACCTTATTCAGGGAGGTATCACAAGGTCAAATGTTATTCTTTCAACAGTAAACCTAACCTAGAAGGTAAATTATATATAGTGGAAATAGAGTGGGAGTGAAATAGTTCAGATCATCACTATTGCACACCATTACTTGAATAATGCGAGTGTTTGCATCTTCACATAATTACTTAATTCCAGCTTCCAAACCTGATAAGTCACAAGCATGCCATAAGGACTTGATATTTTTTAATAGCCCCCCTAAAGGATAATTCCAGAGGGTTTCTAGATGATTTCATCAGATCAAAATAAATGTGGGTGCTTTTAGAAAATACGTAAGACTGCCTCCTTCCAAGATTGAAATATGCCCTTTGGGGATGGGTCCTGACATCTGCATTTTGAAAAATTCTCCCCCTGTGCTCATTCCTTATCCTTATTTCACTGAAATTGACTGCTCTGGTACTTACAAAGAGAAGTCCCTCTGGAAGATTTTTCTTCCTGCAATCTAGAGGTTAATGAACTGAAAAAGTCAAACCTAAAATCACTGCTTTAGCTTGTTTCATTATGTTATGAAAACAAACATGACAGTATTTTAATCTTTTTTCTTCCCCAATGTTACTGAGGTATAATCAAAAAATAGAAATTGTATATATTTAAGGTTTTATCAAAACTTGATGTTTTGATAAACATATATTATGAAATGATCATCTCAATCAAGTTAATTAACATATCCATCACATAGTAACCATTTTATTTCTTCATTCTTTTATTTTCTTTTATTTTTTTGTGGTGAGAATGCTTAAGATCTCCTCTCCGCAAATTTCAAGTAAACAATACATTATTGTTAACTGTAGTCACATATTCATCTTGCATAACTGGAAGTTTGTACCTTTTGACCAATATCTCCCCAGTTCCCCTTCCCCTTGCCCCTGGTAACCACTATTCTGCTCTCTGCTTCTATGAGTCTGAATATTTTAGATTCCACACATAAGTAAGATCATGCAGTATTTGTCTTTCTGTATCTGGCTAATTTCACTTAGTATAATGTCCTCCAGGTTCATCCATGTTGTCACAAATGGCAGGATTTCCTTTTTTTTTAAAGAGTCAATAATATTCCATTGTATGAATATTTCACCTCTTTAAAAATAAAACCTTTGATCTGTTTACATTTTTCATGTCCTGAGCCCAAAATATAATTTCTCCCAAATAACTTGGAATACTGAGGTTACAAGGTAGACATGTTTTAAGATGATGAAGAGATCCCTTTATCATCTCCATGATCTTCATTAATGTCTGTTCATTCTAATGATACCTCTGAAAATGTAAAGTTGTCAGATTGCATCCAGCAATCCCCAAACTAATTGTGTCCTTTTTCATAAAGACTCGAAATATATTTACCTTCAAGAGTAAATACCTGAATCAGCCTTATGGCTTCCTTTTCCTAGGGGAGACTGTTTCTCTTAACAGATGACAAAGCCTTGAGGTGAGAAACTGTCTGAAACATGAAGAGAACTTCAGGCTCTAGTAAAAAGACTGTCCTTATCTGAGAAATCATATCCTGTGGATTACTGAGTTTACTGTTCAATTTATCTACCACTAAGGCTGTCCTTTGCTTAAGACCCTATCGTGAGTATGGGAACACCCTTCAACAAGGTGATATTTAGGATCGATTTGTTTCAAAGTTCACCTCCTCCAGGAAGTCCTCCATGATAAATCTTGATTATAATGTCCTTATTTTACTTCTAAGCACTAGTGCATTAAAAAATAAATACAATGGAGCACTTGCTAATGTGTAACTATGTGATTATAATAATTTATATGAACTTTGTAATAATTCATAAAAAATGCACAACCAGGGTATAAACTTCCCTAGCGTCTATAATCTACATTTTTTCTTATATACCTCTAAGAAATCACACAATAATTACTCAGATACCGCTCATTATTTTTAAGTATATGAAGATCTTCAAGAAACCCTTAATTTACACAAATCATACAGAATATGCTTTCCATAATTTTCCACTCTGTCAAATGGACATCAGGGTTGATGACATTTTAAGTAAGAAACACAAAGAGATGAGGTATGAATCCAGATTCTAGGTTGGACTCATGCATACCAGCCTCAGTAGAGACATGATTCAAATACATCCCTCGGCAAAGTGATAAATTACTACATGTCATGACCTCTCAGGCTACCTGCCAACAAGTGAAAATTCATGTTAAATTTGAGAGAACTAATCTACTACAGTTAAGAAGGTCCTGATAAAGTGTGAATATGTGCCTTTAAACCACACAAACCTCCCTAAGCTTTGCCACCTAGTTTTAAGCAACTTATTATTATGAATACTCATAAGCTTCTCATGCGATAGTTAATCCTCTTTGAATTCCTACTTATTCTCCAGCTAGCATTGCTGCAGAAAGGCTATGCAGAAAATGGGCTGTGGAGAAAGGATGTAACGATAAGGAAAGGAGAGAGCCAAATGCAAACCACACATAAATATTCCAAAGCCACTCAAATAGGTAACCATCAGTTTTGTCCCAGTCAGACCCAGCCAAATCACTTTAACTTAAAAAACAAACAAAAACCAAACAAAAACCCTCCAGAGGTATAGCCATGAAATGATGGGAACATCCACATTGATTAGTTGGATTCTTTTTATATGTCTTAACCTGTTGGTCTTGCTAAAACATATAATACTAGTCCAAATAATTCATAAATACCTTTCTAGTTTGAAAATCTTATAAATTTTATCCACTACCATAAATATGTGATAATTTTCTCCCCTTATTCAGAATAATTTCTATAATATATAGTAAACTTGATTTTGTTAAATATTAAGCATGAAGAAGATTCTGGAATGCTAGTTTCCACATTAAATATATTACTGTAGTCTATCCCTTTAGCAAACCAACTCAAAAGAAGATGTAATAAACATAGACATCAGGATTAAACAGTACTATGCTTAGTGTTCCAAGCCCTCCATTAGACACTATGCTTGCAAATTACAGTATAATGCTGATCTTCCTTATGTGCTCTCTTACAACAGCTTCTGAAAAATTTTAATGTGGGTTTAATATATGAAAAGCATCTATACAGTCTACGGCCATACCACCCTGAACACGCCCTATCTCGTCTGATCTCGGAAGCTAAGCAGGGTCGGTCCTGGTTAGTACTTGGATGGGAAAAAGCATCTATAAAAAAATCATACCCTAAAATCTAAAACCTTACAGTGGCCAAGGCTTTGTTACAGGACTTCAGACTGTGAGTAGACTGAGTTTTTGAACTTCCTCTTTGAATATTTAATGAAATAAAAATGTCGTATATATTATAACCTCAATGAAAGCAATAAGAGCAAAATAAGCAAAGAAATGAAATGCCACCTACTGTCCTTCTAGAGAAGTTAATTTCTTAGCATCATGGATTATAGGATTTTCAGTATCTCCCATATTTAAGAAGAAATGGAAAGATTATATTAAAAGATTGAAAATGAGCACTTGTTTCCAAAAAACTCATGGATTTTTTTTTATACCTGTTAAATATTCTAATTACTTGAACCACGTAAGGAAGAAACATGTTCAAGCAGACCTGAGCTTGAATTCCAGCACCGCCACTTAAAATTCTTTTTAAAGATAAAGAAGTTTACAGAGAAACTCTGGAGTTGCCTTGTGGGTGGTAAAAGCCCCTAGTTGACCCACCAGGTGACAATCTGAACTCTAATAAAACTTCCCTGGCAATTAACAGCTGTGAGATCTTATTTTCCTCTCTGACCTTTAATTTCTTCCCTATGAAATGGGGGAAAATAAGACTTTTCTCATAGAAGGGTTATAGGTGGAATGACATAATCTTTATAAAATGTCTCAAAGGTATAAAAGAGTAGTAGCTCAACGAAGATTATTTTCCCTACAACTTTGAATCTAAAAGGCTGCCAACGAAGCATCCTTCCAGGTATATAGAATAAGAGAGGGGCCTATGAGCCAGTTATCCAAAGTTGACAGTTTAGTGAAGAGCTGACAGCCCTGCTCTCACTATATGATGTCCAGGAAAATGCTTTTGTAATCTTACTTCAAAGTAGGCAGAATAAGATTTTGCCCAAAAGTCAACTCCTATTTGCTGGTAGGGAATAGAATAGTGCACTGGTTCTCTGTATCAAAGTTGCAGTTCACCAGAATGCTGTAACTATATTAGGAGGAAACTATATTAACTCCCTATAACCAACATAAATCCACTGAGAGATGCTGACAGTGGTACTGGATATATTAATGTAACCTTCTTTTTTCCATCCTTCTTTCATGCCCCACCCTCTGCCCCTTGTCACTCCAAAATATTAGTACCTGGAGGAAGAGGAGTGTCTTTTCTATTATGTCCATTGATAGCCTGTCACTTCCTCTGCCTCCACAGCCCCTGGACATTTTGAAGCTGAAGCAGTCACATGCAGTGAAGCAGACTTAAATGATCTCTGGCTAAGCCAGGGAGGAGATGGCACAATGGAGCATATTAACATGACATCTTTTCTGGGACCTATTACAGCTTCCTCTTCATTCTCTGCAGGAGTCATTTGTGCACATCCAGGGTCTACTGAATGTAGGTCTTGGCCTGGAATCACTCAAGACTCTAGGAAGAGTAAGGAGGGAGGAGATTATATTACTCCAGGAGAAAGGTCAGTCTTTTACTTTCAACCAGCTGCCTGCACACAGAACTCTACAGATATCCAAGCTGGTGAGTTTTCAACCCTTAAGTAACCAATGTAACCTGTTAAGAAACCTAACACCCCAAACGGGTTTGTGCCATGTGATAAGAAACAGATTATTTATTCCTGAATATTTCTGCCTTGCCCTGGATGGTTGGTTTCATCTCACTTTTTGCTGCAGTCAGCCAGGTCCTGTTTGGCTGCTTCACACAGTATGACCAGTGAGAAAGCTACGTTTACACTTAAAGCCTGCCTTTGCCTTTCTCTACTTCTGTTATCTATTCCCTCATCTGTGTGTCCGCCAAAGTGGCACCTGCCTCCACAAATGGATTTTCTGCTTTTCAGAAGGGCTTCAGCCAATGGATTTCAAAATCTCATTAATTACTAGAAGTGATTAAAACAATTTTTTTTTTAAAGATGGAGAAGTTTACAAAGAAATTCTGGAGTTGCCCTGTGGGTGGTAAAAGCCTCAAATCAACCTATCATGAAACAATCCAAACTAATAAAACTCCTCTTGCAATGCGACACCAGAGGCGATAACACACCCCCCCCACCACCTCTTTGGATTGAGCCTGGATACTAATGGACCATCCCAAGTCCATATCAAATATTTCATTATTGTTTCTGTTTTGTCGAGTTCAAATACCTTGCTGACTTCTCCTTCTCAGTCAGTTCTGAGGGATCCTCCTCATTCTCTCTAACATCTTTACCTTGAAGTATCCCAGACCTCAGTCCTTGGATATCTATCTGTCTGTCTATCTATCTATCTATCTATCTATCTGGACACATTACTCTCTTGATGGTAACATTCAGAATTATGGCCTTAAAGCAGGACCAGCTTTCTGGGTGCACTGCCTGTACACAGGGTCCTTCACTCAGAAAGGCCTCACACTTGGTTTAATGTTCTGCTGTCAGGGTTTTGAAATTCTCAATAATTTTTGAATACGGAAGCCTACATTTTCATTTTTCATTGGGCCGCACAAGTTATGTAGGTAGCCCTGCCTTAAAAACTATATGCTGACTAATTCCAGGCTTCCCTCAGGAAACTCAGTTGCCTTCTGGGTAGCTCCCCTTGGATGTCAGACATATACGATCCAAAACTAACAAGCATCTGAACCCCATCTTCATTCCTAAACTTCTTCTTCCAGTGGTCTTCCTTGTCTTAATTCCATCTTTCCAGTTGTTGGGATGAAAACAAAGGGAAATTGTCCTTGACTCTTCTCTTACACTCTATCTGTGACTGAATCCTGTTGACTCGACTTCCAAAATTTGTTCATATATGTCATTTTCCACTTCCCCCACTGGTACTGCATCGGTCCTAGCCAACATCATCTCTTATTTGGATTTTCACTATAGATGTTCTGTTGACATCTATACGTTTCTCCTCTTCTGCTCTTATTCTCTTCTATCTGATCATCTGATTGATTTTTAACACAAGTAGCTAGAATTTAATCCCATTATTCATAAATTGGGTTTGGTCACCCCTACCCTCAAAACTCTACAATGACTTCACATTGATGGTGTCCCTATAATGGCCTACAAGGTCCTCTGAGCTGATCTGGCTTTACTCTTTCCCTCATTCATTCTCTTCCCATCACACTGGCCTCCTGGCTAATCTTAGAAGATACCAAGCATGCTTCTGCTTTGGGGCTTTGATATTTGATGAACTGCCCCTTCACTTCATTCAGGAAGTGTTCCTTTCTGAACGGTTCTTTCTCAATGAGACCCTTTCCTAAACATGGAGTTAAAAATTGTACCCCCACCCCTCCACCTGCCTTTATTTCCCCAGCTTTATTTCACTCCTCAGCATCTATTTTCTAGCATAAAAGTCTATATATTTTACTAATTTACATATTGTCTCTTTCCCTTAACTAGAATAAAAATTCCATGAGTCCAGGGATTTTTACCTGTTTTGTTCACTGCTATAAACTCAACACCTAGAACATTGCCTGAATACATGAATTTTCTGGTCTTTGAGGCAGTGTGGATCCTTACTCTTGAATTTGACATTTAAAGGAAATAACCCGTGTAGTTTCAAGAGGAAAACAATAAATCAGATTCTAAAGCTAGACAGTATATTAAAATTTGAGGGCCCCATACCCCTTCAAATCAATACCCAGGCTGGGACAGAAACTCTTGGATAGATAAACATGATGATCATTTTTTTTTGGCCTTGCCACATGGCATGTGGGATCTTAGTTCCCGGACCAGGGATCAAACCCACGCCCCCTGCAGTGGAAGCGAGGAGTCTTAACCACTGGATATCCAGGGAATTCCCAACATGATGACCTTTTAAACTATAAATATGACAATTAAAAGTCAATGGCCTCCACTTGGGAACATGAGAGCTCTGGGCTCTGCCCTGCATCCCTCCCCCACTTAAGAAATGTACAACTGAGGATAAGGCACTCACACTGTTTATAAACGTCCATAGACTTAACTAAATGAATTTAAGGAGGCAATGTATGTAAGATATTGGCACAGCACCTGGCATACAGTAATCAATAAACAGTAGCTATTGCTGTTATTAGTTAGCCTTGATTTTACTCTCTCTGAACCCTCCTCCATTCCTCACACAGTAAAGACATAACAGTACTGCTCTCTCAACATCAGCCACACCTTTTTTAGCCTTTTTGATAAGGAACACGCACACATACAACTATAGGCACAAAATATTTGTTCATAAGGAAATATATTTTATGCTTGTAGGAAACACATTCAAAGTGTCATAGTCTAGTATCATTCTGGAAAAAAATCACAATCCTGAGTGTCTGTCCTGTCAGGTAGAAATTGTAGGGTTGCTGACCCATCGGCAGGTCAGAGACATTACATTGTGTTTTCATTAGTGGTGATGGAGATGAGTTTGCTCTGATCCATTTGCTGTCTCCCTTTTGGCCCCTTTTAGCCGGGACACATGTTAGCAAAATGAAGAGTCAAACCAAAGGGTGAAGACTATGGATGCAGAACTGGGCTGGTTCACATTCATGTCTGAATCCTTAACCTTGGACTTATTGAGAATGGTGGAAACCAGCTTCAGGGAATAATAAAGCATACACCAATAAGTGAACTATCCGCTTTGCTAAGGGTAGGAAAGGACAAGTGTAAGGAAGCTCAAGATCCTCTAAAGGTGGCAGGACAGATATTAGATTTATAATGAGTATTTATAATTAAATATACATATTTAATATTTGGATCAGTAAATAAATTTTCTATTAAAGCCCGGTAGACATTTCTTAAAGTAGATGTTTTAAAGTAGAGCATTATTAAATAAATGTAGTCTTTAGTTTTCAGTTATCCTCCATAAGTATTATTTATAGAAAAATAATAAAAAAACAGTGTCTCAAACAATGGTGCTATATTTTCGACTGTGACATATGCAAATGAATATGAAACATCTGCTTGTTGACTGCTTATCATTTCCTCCTTTACATGTTGTTTTTCCTCCATGTTTCCCTCCATGGATTCCTGCTTCCATGCCACCTTTTAGCCCTTTATCATTTTACAACAGTATGGTCAAAACTAAGAATAAGAGTAATGGAGATACCTTTAATTATTATAATTTTAAAAGTATTTATTTGAACAGATAAAAAATATAATAAAGAGAATAGTTACATGAAGAGACCAAATAAAAGTGAAGAATATTTTAGAAATAAGAAAAGGAGAAGAAACAATTATTACAAGAACAAAATTTATCTAAAAACTGTGTAATTACACACACACACACACAAACACACACACACACACACACACACAGATGGTCCCCAACTTAGGATGGTTTGATTTAGAATTTTTTGACTTCACGATCGTGAAAAAGTGATACTCAATAAGTAGAAGCCATCCTTCAAATTTTGAAATTTGGTCTTGCCCAGGGCTAGCGTTATGTGGTATGGACACTCTCTTGTGATGCTGGGCAATGACATTGCCACAGCTCCAGGTCATCCACGCAATCAGGAAGGTAAACAACCAATACACTTACAGCCATTCTGTACCCACACAACCATTCTCTGTTTCACTTTCAGTACTATATTCAATAAATTACATAAGATATTTAACACTTTATTATAAAATAGGCTTTGTGTTAGAAGATTTTGCCCAATTGTGGGCTAATGTAAGTGTTATGATGTTTGGTAGGTTAGGTGTATTAAATGCATTTTGACTTACAATATTTTCAACTTATGATGGGTTTATGGGGCTGTAACCCCATAGTTAGTTGAGGAAGATCTGCATATCTATCTATCTATCTATCTATCATCTATCTATAGTTATCTTATAGTTATCACTGTCTGAAGATAGAAACTTTGCTGGAATTTAAATTTCAGGAGACAGTTATTATGTAGGTTGTATTATTAAAGGAAATTGGTAACATTATGGAAATAGTTTCAACCATAGTTTTCTAAAAGGTACTAAATCATTGTTCAACTGGATACTTCCTATACAACACTTTCTAAAGCCAAAAGAATTAAAGCAGTACCTCAGTGCAGGTACTTTTGTGGAGGCATAAGATGTTGTAGAAATACTAATTTTTTCCTAGTGATATTACTTAATGCAGGAAGAACCAAGAGTAATGGTATTATGGGCTGAATTGTGGTCCCTCCCTACACCCCAATTCACACGTCCAATTTCTAGCCCTTAGTACCTCAGAATGTGACTGTATTTGGACATAGGGTTTTTTTTTTTTTTTTTTAACAGAAGAAAAAACAAACAGAGTTTATTTGTGCGTGCAACATGCACACATGGACATAGGGTTTTTAAGTAGATAATTACGTTGAAATGAGGTCTTTAGAGTGGGCTCTAATCCAATCTAACTGTTGTCCTTATAAGAAGAGGAGGTTAGGACACACAAAGTCACACCAGAGATGTGTGTACACAGAAAAAGACCCTGTGAGGACCACACAGAGGGAACGTGGACATCTAAAAGCCAATGACAGAGGCCTCAAAAGAAACCAACACTGTCAATACCTTGACCTCAGATTTCTAGTGTCCAGAACTATGAAAAAAATAGATTTATGTTATTGAGGATCAGGTATCATCATTACTGCCGAACATTTTATGGACATTAACCCTTCACAGTAATCCTGTAAGTTAAGAATGGGTCCATTCTGGAGAATTTAAATAATATTTTCAGAGTCACACAACTCATGAAGATAAAGTGGAGGTTTAAACTGAAGTTTGTCTGACTTAAAAGCCCATATCTTTAGCACACACCATATGGCTCCCATAGATATACAGAGATGTGAAAGAGCAGGGTTAATATGACTTGAATCCTTACCAAGTCAGAAAATCATCCTTTTCTAATAGAGTTGGGCCAAATTTCTTAAAAATAACAGAGTCTCAATTAAAGCACCTGAATTAATGTTTAGTTGAGAACTCAGAGGATTTTTTTAGATTGCTGTTATCCATCAGCTACTTTCCTCATTAAAAAAAAAAAAAAAAAAAAAAAATCCAAAAAACAGAAAAGAAATCTCATTGTGGATCCTGGAGAAGCTCTTTCCTAGAACTATGTATTGTTGAACTTAACAGAACCATTTAGCTGGAAATACAGACTTAAAGAGATGGATAAGTTCATCTTTTTAAATGAAGATAGTTAGCACCAGGTTTGCACTGGCCAGAGAAGAGGAGTACCCAATAGAACCACTGACCACCAGAAGGGACAAGGATTCCCTACATTCAGAAGACAAATTGCTGGAACATTGTTCCTGCATAGGCACTGCTCCATTTCCACAGCCATCAGAGACAGGCTATTGACAACACAGTAAGCAAGCAAACTGGGATTCACAAATACAGATGAACAGACACCAAGAATTAGCAAATACTCACAGAAAACCGATACTGTAAAAGAGAAGCATCAAAAAGAAGGATAAAAATCCAAGAAGATAGATCCACTAGAGTTAGTGGAAGAAGTCTTTAGAGATAAAAACAATTATCTTTGCAAAATTTTGAAAGAAAAAGTATCAAATAAATACCATACAAATTTTTTGTCATTAAAATTAAAATCTCAATAGATGAAGGATTTCTGATTCTGGCTCTGAAGGAGTAGCTGTCATCAAACCAATTCACCCACTGAGAATAGCTATAAAAGGATCTTAAGTTTAAAAAAAGATTGCTTGGAGGCATCAGAGAAAAATCAAAGCAGCCAGGACTCAGAAGGGCCAAGAGCTTAGGACACACACACACACAGACACACACACACACACACACACACACACACACACATATACACACACTCACACTCTGATGTGAGTCAGGCATTTTTCACTGCTTTTATCCATTGAGAGTGTGCTGATTCATTGCATGGGTGTTAGAGGGCAGAAATCTCTAGACAGGCTTTTCAGCAGTCTCATGGGACTGGGAAGACAAAAAATGGAATTCGGGGTTACCAATGCAGCCAGGACTTGAGGACCCAAGATTCCAGGGTATTACAGAGAAGTGAACCTGAGATTTACACCAATTATTTTTCTTTAGACTTTGGTGTATCTTAAGGGGAAGGGAGCAACAGACTAAAAAAAATCAAACATAATCCAGATTCAGAGGCTAAAAAGTTAAGCAGTGTCATAATGCTTGGGAAACAAAATTTGGAATTTGTGTCAATTAAGGAGGATGGGTAATTATAAACACCTTGGACTTTTAGCTGATATATCTGAAGGGATACCCACCAAGATAAATGAAATATCAAACATGGACAAACCCACAGAAAGCCTAAACCTAGTCTCAAATTATCCCAATCCTGGATTACATCAAGGTGAAATGCCTCTGCTTTAACTGTAGACAGGTAGAAAACTGCAGCTTCTCTGGAGGAAAATGGCAACATCTGTAACATCTACATTTTTAAAATGTACAATGTCAGGTATTCAATAAAAGATTACCAGCTACCAGCAAAACATGTCCAACATAAGAACAAATT
The DNA here is from genome assembly GCF_009873245.2 of Balaenoptera musculus. Classification (NCBI taxonomy): domain Eukaryota; kingdom Metazoa; phylum Chordata; class Mammalia; order Artiodactyla; family Balaenopteridae; genus Balaenoptera; species Balaenoptera musculus. Next base: position 26,091,555 of record NC_045793.1, on the reverse strand, counting down.
ACCAAAACCAACAGGAAAGGGAAAAAAAAAACCCAATATATAAGATTGTATCACAAATGATCAAGATACTGCACTTCTCAGACAGAAGTTTACAAAAGCTTGAACATAAATGTATTGAAGAAAATACATAATAAGATAATGAATTTAACTGGGGAACTGAAATATATATATATATATGTGTATATATATATACATATATATATACACACACAAACATATATATATTTAAAAATTGAAACAAAAATTATAGGGTTGAAAAATATAATAATTGAATTCAATAGATGAGTTTAACAACAGATTAGATGAAGTTCAAGACATGACTAACAAATTGAAAGATAGATCTGTAGAAAATATCCATATTGAAGCCTGGAGATAATAAAGAATTTAAAAATACTGAACAAAATTATTAGAAATATATAAAACATAATAAAAATTTTGAATATGTATGAATTTTGAGTTTCAGAAATAGAAGCAAGATATACTAGACAAAAAGAAAAAAACTTAAAGAGATACTGGCCAAGAATTTTCAAAAACTGAATGAGCATAGTCTATAAAATTGCACAGAGAAAAGGTATCAGATGACCATATTCCGTGTAGTATTAACAAATTTCAAAGGATTGAAATACAGAGTATGTAATCTGACTAATGTGGAAGTAGGGTAGAAAGTAGAGTTAGGGTAGAAATAACAAAAGCAACACGAAAAGTATCAAAGGTTTGAAAATTAAACAACACAGTCCAGAATCACTTATAAGTCAAGAAGATTTGACAGTGAAAATCAGAAATTATTTTGAACTGAATAATAAGGAAGTTGCAACAAAGTCGTGGGATACAGCTAAAACAGGCTTCATCTATATTAGGAAAGAAGAAATTGTGCTATAATTATCCATCTCACAAAACTAAAGAGAGAGAGATAGAGAGATTAAACCCAATGAATATAGAAGGGAGGAAATAATAAGGATGAAAGATAAAAGTCAATAAAATAGAAAACAAATGCAACATAGGGAAAAATCAACAAAGCCAAAAATTCCTTGAAAAGACTGTAAAATTAACAAACTGTTCACAAGGCTGACCAAAAATAAAAAGGACAAGACATGGTATAAAGTCAACAAAATATACCAGTAAACTAGTTCTGGATGTCCTTAGCAAAAAAAAAAAAAAAAAAAAAAAATTAAAGTATATGCTTAAAATTTAAGGGCAACCTAAAAAAATTAAAATAAGACCTAAAATTTCTGAACTATCAAAATGGAAACAAATGAATGAAAATTTGATCAGTTAAAAAAATGGAAAGGAAAAGAACAAAAACACGAGAGTATAGTAAATAGAAAATAAACTGGCAAGTATAAACCAGTGATTTTCATGATATAAATTAAATTCTCCATTTAAAAACTACACAGGTTATCAGATTGGATTTTAAATGTGATTCCAATAAGGAGAAAGTTATATGTAAAGGCTGAAAATAAAGTAACTGGAAAAGATGTACCAGAAAAATGTAAACACAAAGAAAGATGGAATAGTAATATTATTATGGGACAAAATAGAATTTAAGATAAAATCTTAAATTATACAAAGAACACATCTATCTATGTAGATAGATCACCAACAATACATTATCACAATGTGTAATGCAACAAATCATAAAAATATAAGAAGAAATGGACAAATTCATAATCATTATGAGGGATTTTAATTCACCTTTTCAGGTTTAAATTTAAATATACAATATAAAATTAAGGTTAAAAATAGTTTAACTTGGCTTCCCTGGTGGCGCAGTGGTTGAGAATCTGCCTGCCAATGCAGGGGACACGGGTTCGAGCCCTGGTCTGGGAAGATCCCACATGCCGCGGAGCAACTAGGCCCGTGAGCCACAACTACTGAGCCTGCGCGTCTGGAGCCTGTGCTCCGCAACAAGAGAGGCCACGATAGTGAGAGGCCCGTGCACCGCGATGAAGAGTGGACCCCGCTTGCCGCAACTAGAGAAAGCCCTCACACAGAAACGAAGACCCAACACAGCCAAAAATAAATAAATAAACTCCAATCTCTTTAAAAAATATATATATATATATCGATTGACTTCAACAGATCACGAGGAAATATTAAAAAAAAATAGTTTAACTAAATAACAAAATTGCCATTTTGATTGCATTATTTTAAAACCTAATGGACTCTTCACAGAAATCGATCATGCATTAGATTACCCAAAAACAAAAATGAAAACAGGGAACTTACAGGCTACAGTCTTTCCCCTCAAAAGGCAATCAAATTAGAATTAAAATTAACAAATAAATAAATATTGGTTTTTATTTGGAAACTAAATAGCACCCCTGTAAGTAACTTGCATTTAAAAGGAAATGACAGACTATTTAGAAATGAACCGTCATGAGAACAATACCTGTGAAAACTGGTGGATGCAACCTAAATGCTTGAAGGAAAATTTAAATCTAAAACGGCAATGTTAGGAAACAGGTAAGTCTCAAAATTAACCATGAAACTACTCAAAGTAAAAAAAATTAAACTCAATAGATGTAGAAGAAAGGAAATATCTGAGATAAAAGAAGAAATGAATGAGACAGAAAGCTAAAGCCAGCAGATGTAACTAACAAAACCAAGTCACATTTGGTAATATTTGATTTAAAAAAGGAGATAAGACATGACTAATTAACATAGAAACTATAAAGAGGATATAAATAAAGATACAAATTAGATTTTCAAATTATAAGAGCAAATTATGTATAACTTAATGTCACTAAATCTACACATCTAGAAAAAATGCATTATTGCCCAGGAAATAGATATAAGAGGTTAGAAAAAAAAATACTGGATAGACTGAGAACCTTGGGGGGAAAAAAATTAGAAAGGTAGTACATGATTGACAGAAGGATGGTAACCCAGCACTGAGGAAAGAGCCAGTGTTGCTTGTACTATGCCGTTGGGTGAGGTGAGAATAAGGAAAGTGCCCACCCCAGTTCCCATTCTGTTCCCACCTCTCACCTAGTGACATATTTACATCAGCACTTCTTTGGTGCTTTTGCTCTTGTTTTAAGCAGGGCCTAAGACCTTGGAAAGTTTACAGTCCCTTTCGGAATTAGAGATTCAAGTGCTCATGAGATGTACTGGCAGAAACAAATTTTCTCAGGTTCAATCTCCTCTAAATCTTCCGTCATGCCTCACTGCTATTTGAAAGGAAGAACATGGCAAAGAGCCTCCTTCTCCCAAGTGCTGAAAAGGCTACAGTGGTGAAGCAGGATCTCCATTCACCCCCTTTATCTGTGCACTATCTCTGGGGAGCATGAATATTTATAACGAGTGACTGCTTTACTAAGATTAGCCCTAAGATAAGGTGAGTTGGGGAGGATATAAATGTAACTCTATCTGAAAGGGTGACAAATCCACATCCAACTCAGCCTCAAAGACTCATAACCCTCTCTGTGTTCCAGACCCTAATGAATAGCATCTTCTGTAACTTAGGGACCATGACTTCTCTGCCCCATCAATATTTTTACCTACTCTTGTCATGTACCTGCTTGGCAGTTCTGGACTCATCACATCACCATTTCTGAGATAATCTGTATAGGGACATCTTTGTTCCCAGGACTAGTGCTTCTAGAAAATACAGATGAAGGTCAAAGTAGCCAGGTTTCTGTAGATGAAAAGCCTGAGACCTAATATTGCTTTACTTTGTACAACTGTCCGCTACCATGTCTGATATTGACACATGGGTCTTCCTGGATGCCAGCTATGGCTGAAGCTTTCAGGAGAATTAAAATTTTACCTATACATATGTTGACTTCCCCAGGTCATCATGCCTAGCCATGGTGAAGATGCTGCCCATATCAGACCAGTGATCTGCTACAGCAGTGTACTGATCACACATATTGGCACTAGTACCCGGTTCTACTGCCCAGTTCTGTCACATTGGAGACCCAGTTCTATGTGGTAATGAGAGCTTTCAGGAAAAGACAGAATTATTTCAAATAGGTTCAAGATATTGAAACACCCACCAATCACAGACTAAAGAAGTCGTGGGTGTCACAACCAGTGAAAAGTGGAACGTGCTTTCAGCAGGTCACAGCTAAAAGTCCTTTTCTAACAGGTGTAAACTCTACAATGTGAAAGAGAGCTTGGCTGTTCTGCCATCTCACCTAAAGCTGAGAAACCTCATCCAGCTTTAGCAAAGGGACATACTCTGAATGAAGCATCTAGCAGCGATTTAAGATTACCACGGCTAGGCACCTGAAGAGGCTAAATGCAGAGAGTGAAGGTGAAGAACCTCTGTACAGTCCTCTATGAGAAACCAACCCAAGGTCCCTCCCACAAAGTTTGATCCAGCCCCCAGGACCGTTTCTTGACATTCACACTATTGTCCTGGTAGTCCTGCAAAGGATACAAGTTCTCAGAACAAGAGACTTACGAAGCATAGGCTAGAACCAAGAAACTTTAAAGCATATTCTAGAGCCAAGAATCAATTAGAACTCCCCAGTATCTAACTCTCCTGGGATACTGAACCCAGAGCTTATTTTAGATTTCTCTCTTTCCAAAGAGCCTAGTGCCATAATAGGCTTCAATGATCAACTGGATGCACATGACCCATTTTGACCTCACACAGGTCAGTTGGACCACTGCGTGGGTCTTGAATGGCCTGACCTGTTGGTATGTAACTGAGTCTTCTCCTGCTGGGGCCCATGTTGTTCTGCTGAGACGACAGCCACTAGATTATTCCCATAATTATCAGTCCGCTTCCAAAGCAATGCAGCTCTGACATTAAATATTCTTTTTTTAAATTGAAGTATAGTTGATTTACAGTGTTGTGTTAGTTTCTGGTGTATAGAAAAGTGATTCAGTTATATATATAGATAGATTCTTTTTCATATTCTTTTCCATTATGGTTTATTACAGGATATTGAATATAGTTCCCTGTGCTATACAATAGGGCCTTGTTGTGTATCCATTCTATATATTTAGAGTGGTTGTAATTCCTATTCCACATAAACTCCCCTGTATCCCCAACCTCTTCTCCCAGCCTCCACCCTGTGGTCTCAACTGAAACTTCACTCTTCCTAAAAGTATTATTTTCTCTCCAGTCTCTTAAGTGATGGTTGCTTTTATTCTCTGAATCCATATTCCTCAGGGATGGTAATAAAGATGGGGAATGGCTTACTCCCATTTGCTGCTTCTGGATCATTATAGGCTCATCTTTTTCCTCAATGTCCTGACTTTTAAGCTGTCACAGCCTTCAGCTGCACATCCTCCCATATCCTTGTCGCTCGCTCTGCCATCATTTGCCCTCATGCATTGGACATTCTGGTCCTGGCCCACAGTCTTGCTCTCTATCCCAAGCGATGTGGGTATTTTGGATGAATTCTGCATCCGTGTACACGATTGCTCCAGTCCCCTGATCTATCATTTCCTTAACCTCCTCATTTCCAATGATGTCCTTTACTCCATCTCAGCCACTCTCTTTCATGATCACAGTGTGGATCTTAAATACTGTTTTCACTTCTTGTTCTAAATTCTGTAAAATACTTTTGGCTTAATATGTTATTTTTTTGGTAAGAGATTATTTACATTATCTCATATGTTCCTCTAAGCCATTCCACTTTTCACTTATAATAAATAGAGAGTTATGTTCACAGGCTTCAGTGACGTCAACGTTGTTGTTGCCCATGCACTCAAAAAGCTAAAATCGAGGAGGGATGTGTGTTTTTCATTTCACATAATGCATGTTTCCATATGGAAAGAGCTTACCAGGCAGACTGTTAAGGTACCAGAATTAATGTAAATGCATACAGGGATCTTTTGAAATAAAAGTCATTATGACTTGTTGCAAGTATTTAAAAACTGGGGTTGTTAACTTTGACCATACTTCACTGTGATAGAATGTCAACTCTTCCAAATGTGAAAATACAAGTATTAAATAGTATAACTTGTATTTTCCTAAATAATAAAAAAGTGAAGCCAGCTATTATCAAATAAAATGCATGCAGTTGTAACAACAGCTGTTTTATACATTATAGTGTCAACATTTTTAATTAAACATTTTATATTCAGAAAACAACTTTTCATTCCTAGGTTTTTATGTTAATTACCAACATCACAACAACAATATTTACTACAGTTTTTATAGCAAAGGTCCTGTATCTAAATTAGATGATAGGTTAAATAGGCTTTTAATGGATGGCATAAAGACAATCGCCATATGTAATATTGTATGTATAAAATAATATCTCAAAGACCGCAAATCAATTTATAAACAGAATTTTAGAACATAAACCATTCTTAAGTTGGAGGACCATCTGGATGCTATTATTAAAACTTTTTTCCTAGGAGTAGGAGTAGAGAATTATGTGGATAAATTATTCCACTGGTAAATCTGATAGATTGAGCTCCAAGTATGTTCAAACTATTGATGCTTCAGTCTTCAGAATAATTACACCCAAGTGAAAACTTTAATTGCCATGGAGGAAATAGCACTGAGTACACTTTCTTTCTTTTTTTTTTTTAACATCTTTATTAGAGTATAATTGCTTTACAGTGGTGTGTTAGTTTCTGCTTTATAACAAAGTGAGTCAGCTATACGTATACATATATCCCCATATCTCCTCCCTCTTTCTTCTCCCTCCCACCCTCCCTATCCCACCCCTCTAGGTGGTCACAAAGCACCAAGCTGATCTCCCTGTGCTATGCGGTTGCTTCCCACTAGCTATCTATTTTACATTTGGTAGTGTATATATGTCCATGCCACTCTCTCACTTCGTCCCAGCTTACCCTTCCCTCTCCCCGTGTCCTCAAGTCAATTCTCTACACTTTTATTTTAATGTTATGGAAAAAATAGTCCTGTACTTCTTTTTCTTTTACTATTTTTTACCAAGCAACTTCAGGAGCAAAGTTATAAATAAAACAGCTTTTCAAGGAGAAGATTATGAGCAAAAAACAGACATTTTTAATTGGAAAAATGGGTGTGGCAGGGGTATGAAAATGGGTGCCCCTCCTTCCATTGCATGGAATTGTTTCTGGGGCGTGCCTGACTGGCCAGTCCACTCTGACTAGAATGAGTGTGGCCATTTGGCTAGTCTTCAACCAATGTAATGTGAACAAAAATGACCAATGTCAAAAAAAGTGTTTTACAAAATTTATTACAAGAAACTAAGAAATATTTCCCCTGTTGTTGACTGGGTATTTATGATAATGAGGCTGATAAAGCTATAGGATACAAGAAATAGGGGTTCCTGAGTCACTACATGGAGGGGAGCGGCCAATCAGAAAGTCTCAGACTGTTGCTTGAGTGGGAAATAAAATTGTATACTCAGCTCTTATGCTTTGAATTATTTTTCTACAAATGGATTTGTATTGCACAATACAAATGTTCCTCTGCCCCTCTGACTGATGTGTGGTGGCGGAGCAGGGTGAAGGATAATGTTTATGGCTATGGCAGAAAAACGAAGTTACTATATGCTCAGATAGATTGTAAGTATTGACCTGATTCGCATCACTACCATGTTCTGACAAAGTGTCTAATCTGTCAAATATAATCCCAAGCCGTTAAATTTATTCCTAGGTTCAGTCACCTCGGTCTTTGGTTAGGGAAAGAAAGAATCAAGCTGGGTTTTCTATTACATTTTCAAGAAAGAATCATTTCAGGCACTTTATATAGGTTTCAGTACCTGAGGGAGTTTACAGGAAAGGAAGCCTATATAACTCAGCACTTACAAAAGGAAGCTGGGCTGTCAGATTAATAGTCTAAAATTCCAAAGTCAGCAATTTAGCACTTGTGCCTGATGTACAGCTTTCTCTTTTGACCTCTTTCCCTCAGATAGTTTATATCTGACACTGCCCCTAACCAACTTCTTTGTCACTGGAAACAACTATCTCTGAATACCTAAGAAAAAAAAATTAAACTACAGAATTATCCCTGAGAACTCTTCTTTCACACGGTAAACTTCTCCCAAAGTCTATTATTTCTTAATTTTTTCTTTTAATGTTTATACTTTGTTTCTACTGCAAAGACCTTCCCCTGTATCCTTTTCAATTCATGAATTTCTGTGGTATACTACATTATTGCCCTCGATTATTTACTCTGCCCTTCCTTATAATATGATTACACATCTTTGCCCATTGTTATATGATTTCCAGAACCACTTCTTGGGGAAGGGCTTTCTTCTCCATCCCATCCTTGCCAAGGTTCATCATGTGATATGTTTTAAACAATGAATTGTCAACAGAAATAATGTATACCATGCCTAAGCAGAAGCATTAAGCATCATTGAGTGATTAGTCCTTGCTCTTTCTCTTGGCCAGGAGAATAGTATCTTTAAGATGGAGGCCGTCCATCAGCAGTGCAACTGTAATCCCTGACATGTAATACAGGCAAGAAATAAAGCATTGTTGTTTTGGCAAGCCACTGATTTTTATGTTGCTTATTACAGCAGCACACACTAGTAAAAGCTGACTAATATATTATGGATACTCAATTTTATGAAACTGAAAGGCCGTTCCATTGAGAGAGTCAGAAAACCAATGGTGAATGCTTGACTTTGTCACCCCTGGATATGGTAATATATTAACTTCTATGAGTCCCTTCCTCTCATATGGAAAACAGGAACAATTTTTTCCTGACCTGATAAACTAACAAACAGGGTTGATTGTGAATAATATATAAAAAAGTGTTTTGAGAGTACCGTTGGGTATTAATATTATTCAGGATTGATATCTTCCCTCAAGTATTTCTGCCTCCAGCTTGTCTGTCAAATATAAGGTGTTTGTTTGGGGACATCTTGCTTTCATGAAGTGTTGATAATGGGCAAGAAGAATGAAACAACACAACCAAGCCAAAGAGGTAATTAGAGAAAAAGATTTGGTCATCCAGCCGAGACTATGTTCCAGCTAGGAACTCAGAAAACCCTAGACAAGGTGGGGAAAGTAAAAGACTTTCCTGCCATAGAGACTGGAGAAAACAAAAAAGACTGAGTACTAGAAGGGAGGAAACTTCCAAAACACCTAAGATAATAAATAAAGTATATCTTTACAATAGTGTTTAAAATATATAAAATAAAGTATATCTTTACAATAGTGTTTACTATGTACCAGGATCTTTGTAAGCACTTTACAGGCCTTCTCACTTTATATGCATTCACACAACTCTTTAGGGTAGTACTATGTTTATCCCCACTTTACAAATAAAGAAATGATGCACAGAAATGTTAGGGCACTTGCCCAAGGTCAGAGGGCTAGTGAGTGGCACAGCTGGAATTCCAAACCAGGTAATCTGGCTTCAGAGTCTGTGTACTTCCCTTTAACCAGATTCGTGATTCCATGACTCTAAAAAGGAAAGAGTGCAAAGTTCCACAAATTTTGAAAAAAACATTGAACTCACTCAAGGGAAGAATATGAAAGAAGATGGATAATTAATTAAAGTAAGTCTACCCATTCCTTGCTAAGAAAACTTATTGCCATCGATGCTTAAAATATGAGGGAAAGTAGAAAATTTTAGTGAACCTGTTTATTGTTATTCAAGCCAGAAATGTCTCATTAGCAAAAATATTCTATTTAAAATAAATAAAAAATCAGATATTTTGGACAAAGATTTATTCACAAAGATGTTCATTAGAAATTACTTATTAAAAATGAAAATTTAGCATAGCCCAGTGACCAAAAATATAATGAATACAGAAATCACGGCACAGCCATGATTGATATTTATGAAGAAATTTTAATGACATGGGAAACAATATAATTTAAAGAATAATATATGTTGAGACAGAACTATATCTATACTATGATCTCTAAGGCCAAAGTTAGAGGGAAATAAACTAAAACATTAACCCTGATTGTTCATATGAGGAGGAATCATGAGTTGATGTTTATTTCTTTCTGGTTTTTTGGTCTACATTTTAAAAATTTTCTAAAATGTGTACAAATTACTTTTATAAAATGAAAAAAAATAGTGGAACTTAATCAAAGGAGACACAGTCTTCCTTTTATAGATGCGTGAATGTATGTGTGTGTGTCATTAAAAACAAACCAACAACTAATGAAAGGATAGAAATGAGATCAATGAGATAAGAAGTGAGATGAAGTGAAGTGAACTAAGCAAACCATATTCACTCATTATCCCTTATTAACCAAATTTAGAGAAATATGAAGGATTTGTGTGACTCTTTGAACATGACAAAGAATGAAACAAATTGCCGTCATAGAGAATTACTCCTGTCTTTGATAGAGGAATTATCTTAATGAATTATAAAACAAATTTTTTAAATCCATATTTTTAACTTAGGAATATACTAATTGAATAACTCTGCAAATATATACCATAGACATATGTATTTATTTGTTTACTGTTAATTTTGCAATCCATTTGAATGCTAGTTTGCATTTACCAATATATTTCTACAAGGTCAACAAAAATTTCTTTATAAAATGTATCTTACTTCAAAAGAACTATACATTATAAGCATTCAGTCCATTAATATGTATATAATCTATTTTACATGCTTATTTACATTTACTGCAAGACTAGGCAATATGAACTCAGGCGTTCAGCAATGCCCAATTGTTGATGAATTTTGCTGAGCCACAAGATATACAATTTGTTACCAAATATTTTCCTTTTATTTTAGGAAATTATAATCTTTCCATGAGACTAATCTCTATTGTGGAACATTAACTCATTTTTAGCAAAAACATTCAGTTGGTACATTTTATATAATAAATTGTATAATTGTATATTATTTTAAATGAATACATGTTATCTGTAATTAGAATAGTGTGAATATTAAGTGTTTGACCATGGACAGTTAAAAGTACCTCTTAGATATTTTCCAGATTTATTAATCTAATTTTAATAGCCACCTGATTTCAATTCTGTTGACAACATATATTAAAATAATATCCTGATGTTACATATTTAGATTTTTGTTTCTAATTTGGTGACATATTATCTAAAATTAAACTCTACTCTCCATCCTTACTTCAAAGCCTGAACTTTTAGCCCCTCATAACCTCCTGCTTACTGTATACCTTACACTTCCTCCACATATTTATGGATATCTTTTCTCAGGTATTTTTACTTCAAATATAACATTTCTTTAGAATTATTCTTGGAATGGATTTATGTAGTCCAAAATATTTATGGATTGTATTAGGATTCAACCAGAGAAACGGAACCAACTCCTAAGATACAGGTAAATAGATGACAGCTAGCTAGATGGATAGCCTTCAGTATTCTTGGTCCTTTATAATTCCATATCAATTTTCATACAAATACACCAATACACCTACATTCATACACACACACACATACTCACCCCTACCGGGATTTTGATTGGGATTGCATTAATGTATAGATCAATTTGGGCATGTGATAGCTTTACAAAATCGAGTCTTTCCATCCAGGAATGTTTTATATATTTCCATTTATCTAGGTCCTCTTTAATATATTTCTATATTATTTTGTTGTTTCAGTGTAGAGGTCACGTATTTATTTTGTCAGATTTATTTCTAGGTATTTAATGTTTATGTTATTATAAATGGTTTATTTTTAAAATTTCATTTTATATTTATTCATTGCTTCTATAGAGAAATACAATTAATTTTATATTTTGATCTTGTATACAGTGACCTTGTTCAATTTACTTATTAATTCTAATATCTGTAGTTTCTTTTGGAATACCTATGTCATCTGCAAATAATAGGGTTTTTTTTCTTTCTTCCTAAACATTATGCCTTTTATTTGTCTTCTTATCTTGCACTGGATAGGAACACCAGCACCATAGTTAATAACAGCAATAGTGGGCACTCTTGTTGTTTTCCCAAATTCAGAGAAATAATTTTCAATAATTCAACATTAAGTATATATTTGCTGCCTTTTTTGAATTACTCATTATCAGATTATGGTAGTTCTTTTCTATTCTTAGTTTGATAATAATGTTTTTTAAGTTATAAATGGATATTGATTTTAATGAATTTCAGTTAATTTAAGAATTGGCATTTTTGTACTTTTTCTTCCTGTCTACACAATACATACTTCATTTATTCAAATCTTGTTTTCAATCTTTCAATGAAGTCCTGTAGTTTTCTTAAAATAGGTACTATGCTTTCTTGTTAGACTTATTCTTGGGATTTTAAGGTCCCATTATAAATAGGGTATTTTTTATTCATTACATTTTCTAATTGGTTATTGTTAGGGTACAAGAAAAATTGATTTTATTTTGCTATTCATAATGTGTCTGGTCATTGTATCGTGCTCTGAAATTTCTTATTAACATAAGATGCATTTATTTGATGTCTTTTGATATTCTAGGGATATGATTGATAGGATGGTTGGGAAAAAAGATACTTTTCCTCTTCCTTGTCAAGAACTAGAACTCTTAATCCTGTTTGATGTCTAATTGCATTATCCTAAATTTCTGGAAAAATTATAAATAAAATGGATGTGTATTCCTTATTTTGTTGCTGATTTTGTAAAGAATGCCTCTAGAATCTCATCATTATGAATAATTCTAATTCTTTGTTTTAGATACATATGCTTCATTATAAAATGGTAGCATTTCTCTATTATTAGTTTTCTCAAAGACTTTTCTTTCTTTTAAAAAAGAAAAGATATTGAAAGTTTCATGGATCTTTTCATAATCCATTGAGAGGATCGTAAGGCTTTTATGATTTGACCAATTAATTGAATATTCTGGTATACTTATTATCTTCTCATTTTGAAAGTGTTTTAATGTTCTGTTGAATAGTTGCTCTCTGTATTTTATTTGCTCTTATATACCTATATTTGTAAGAATAGTTAGTCTAGCACCTTTTAAAAAACATGTACATTCTTAATAACATATTGCCTTACAATAACTGACATCTTAGGAATTACTAAATGTTCTTTAAAAATAAAAACACTTGAGGGGGAGAAGAAGATGGCGGAAGAGTAAGACGCGATCACCTTCCTTCCCACAGATACAGTAGAAATACATCTACACGTGGAACTGCTCCTACAGAACACCTACTGAATGCTGGCAGAAGACGTCAGACCTCCCAAAAGGCAAGAAACTCCCCACGTACCTGGGTAGGGCAAATGAAAAAAGAAATAACAGAGACAAAAGAATAGGGACGGGACATGCACCAGTGGGAGGGAGCCGTGAAGGAGGAAAGGTTTCCACACACTAGGAAGCCCCTTCGCAGGTGGAAACTGCGGGTGGCGGAGGGGGGAAGCTTCGGAGCCACGGAGGAGAGCACAGCCACAGGGGTGCGGAGGGCAAAGCAGAGAGATTCCCGCACGGAGGCTCGGCACCGAGCAGCACTCACCAGCCCAAGAGGCTTGTCTGCTCCCCTGCTGGGGTGGGCGGGGCTGGGAGCTGAGGCTCAGGCTTCGGTCGGATCGCAGGGAGAGGACTGGGGTTGGCGGCATGAACACAGCCTGGAGGGGTTAGCGCACCACAGCTAGCTGGGAGGGAGTCCGGGAAAAAGCCTGCAGCTGCCAAAGAGGCAAGAGACTTTTTCTTGCCTCTTTGTTTCGAGGTGCACAAGGAGAGGGGATTCAGAGCGCCGCCTAAACGAACTCCAGAACGGGCGCGAGCCGCGGCTATCAGCACGGGTCCCAGAGGTGGGCATGAGACGCTAACGCTGCTGCTGCCGCCACCAAAAAGCCCGTGTGCGAGCACAGGTCACTCTCCACACCTCCCCTCCCAGGAGCCGGTGCAGCCCGCCACTGCCAGGCTCCCGTGATCCAGGGACAGCTTCCCTGGGAGAATGCACGGCGTGCCTCGGGCTGGTGCAACGTCATGCCGGCCTCTGCCGCCACAGGCTCACCCCTCATTCCGTAGCGCTCCCTCCCACCGGCCTGAGTGAGCCAGAGCCCCCGAATCAGCTGCTCCTTTAACCCCGTCCTGTCTGGGCGGGGAACAGACGCCCTCAGGCGACCTACACGCAGAGGTGGGTCCAAATCCAAAGCTGAACCCCAGGAGCTGTGCGAACAAAGAAGAGAAAGGGAAATCTCCCCCAGCAGCCTCAGAAGCAGCGGATTAAAACTCCACAAACAACTTGATGTGCCTGCATCTGTTGAATACCTGAATAGACAACGAATCATCCCAAATTCAGGAGGTGGACTTTGGGAGCAGGGTATATTAATTTTTCCCCTTTTCCTTTATTTGTGAGTGTATATGTATATGCTTCTGGGTGAGATTTTGTCTGTATAGCTTTGCTTTATAATAGCTTTATTTTACTTCACTATATTTTATCCTCTTTCTTTCTTTCTTTCTATTTTTTCTCCCTTTTACTCTGAGCCATGTGGATGAAAGGCTCTTGGTGCTCCAGCCAGGCATCAGGGCTGTGCCTCTGAGGTGGGAGAGCCAACTTCAGGGCACTGGTCCACAAGAGACCTCCCAGCTCCACGTAATACCAAACGGCGAAAATCTCTCAGAGATCTCCATCTCAACATCAAGACCCAGCTTCACTCAATGACCAGCAAGCTACAGTGCTGGACACCCTATGCCAAACAACTAGCAAGACAGGAACACAGCCCCATCCATTAGCAGAGAGGCTGCCTAAAATCATAATAAGGCCACAGACACCCCAAAATACACCACCAGACGTGGATGTGCCCACCAGAAAGACAAAATCCAGCCTTATCCACCAGAACACAGGCACTAGTTCCCTCCACCAGGAAGCCTACACAACCCACTGAACCAACCTTAGCCACTGGGGACAGATACCAAAAACAACGGGAACTACGAACCTGCAGCCTGTGAAAAGGAGACCCCAAACACAGTAAGATAAGCAAAATGAGAAGACAGAAAAACACACAGCAGATGAAGGACCAAGATCAAAACACACCAGACCTAACAAATGAAGAGGAAATAGGTAGTCTACCTGAAAAAGAATTCAGAATAATGATAGTAAGGATGATCCAAAATCTTGGAAATAGAATAGACAAAATAAAAGAAACATTTAACAAGGATGTAGAAGAACTAAAGAGGAACCAAGCATCGATGAAAAACACAATAAATGAAATTAAAAATACTCTAGAAGGGATCAATAGCAGAATAACTGAGGCAGAAGAACGGATAAGTGACCTGGAAGATAAAATAGTGGAAATAACTACTGCAGAGCAGGATAAAGAAAAAAGAATGAAAAGAACTGAGGACAGTCTCAGAGACCTCTGGGACAACATTAAACGCACCAACATTCGAATTATAGGGGTCCCAGAAGAAGAAGAGAAAAAGAAAGGGACTGAGAAAATATTTGAAGAGATTATAGTTGAAAACTTCCCTAATATGGGAAAGGAAACAATTAATCAAGTCCTGGAAGCACAGAGAGTCCCATACAGGATAAATCCAAGGAGAAACATGCCAAGACACATATTAATCAAACTATCAAAAATTAAGTACAAAGAAAAACTATTAGAAGCAACAAGGGAAAAACAACAAATAACACACAAGGGAATCCCCATAAAGTTAACAGCCGATCTTTCAGCAGAAACTTAGCAAGCAAGAAGGGAGTGGCAGGACATATTTAAAGTGATGAAGGAGAAAAGCATACAACCAAGATCATCTACCCAGCAAGGATCTCATTCAGATTTGACGGAGAAGTTAAAATCTTTACAGACAAGCAAAAGCTGAGAGAGTTCAGCACCACCAAACCAGCTTTACAACAAATGCTAAAGGAACTTCTCTAGGCAAGAAACATAAGAGAAGGAAAACACCTACAATAACAAACCCAAAACATTTAAGAAAATGGTAATAGGAACATACATATCGATAATTACCTTAAATGTAAATGGATTAAATGCTCCCACCAAAAGACACAGACTGGCTGAATGGATACAAAAACAAGACCCATATATATGCTGTCTAAAAGAGACCCACTTCAGACCTAGAGACACATACAGACTGAAAGTGAGGGGATGTAAAAAGATATTCCATGCAAATGGAAATCAAAAGAAAGCTGGAGTAGCAATTCTCATATCAGACAAAATAGACTTTAAAATAAAGACTATTACAAGAGACAAAGAAGGACACTATATAATGATCAAGGGATTGATCCAAGAGGAAGGTATAACAATTGTAAGTATTTATGCACCCAACATAGGAGCACCTCAATACATAAGGCAAATACTAACAGCCATAAAAGGGGAAATCAACAGCAACACAATCACAGTAGGGGACTTTAACACCCCACTTTCACCAATGGACAGATCCAAAATGAAAACAAGGAAACACAAGTTTTAAATGATACATTAAACAAGATGGACTTAATTGATATTTATAGGACATTCCACCCAAAAACAACAGAATACACATTTTTCTCAAGTGCTCATGGAACATTCTCCAGGATAGATCATATCTTCGGTCACAAATCAAGCCTTGGTAAATTTAAGAAAATTGAAATCGTATCAAGAATCTTTTCCGACCACAACGCTATGAGACTAGATATCAATTACAGGAAAAGATCTGTAAAAAATACAAGCACATGGAGGCTACACAATACACTACTTAATAACGAAGTGATCCCTGAAGAAATCAAAGGGGAAATCAAAAAATACCTAGAAACAAATGACAATGGAGACACGACAACTCAAAACCTATGGGACGCAGCAAAAGCAGTGCTAAGAGGGAAGTTTATAGCAATACAAGCCTACATCAAGAAACAGGAAACATCTCGAATAAACAACCTAACCTTGCACCTGGAGCAATTAGAGAAAGGAGAACAAAAAAACCCCAAAGCTAGCAGAAGGAAAGAAATCATAAAGATCAGATCAGAAATAAATGAAAAAGAAATGAAGGAAACAATAGCAAAAATCAATGAAACTAAAAGCTGGTTCTTTGAGAAGATAAACAAAATTGATAAACCATTAGCCAGACTCATCAAGAGAAAAAGAGAGAAGACTCAAATCAATAGAATTAGAAATGAAAAAGGAGAAGTAACCACTGACACTGCAGAAATACAAAAGATAATGAGAGATTACCACAAGCAACTCTATGCCAATAAAATGGACAACCTGGAAGAAATGGACAGATTCTTAGAAATGCACAAACTGCCAAGACTGAACCAGGAAGAAATAGAAAATATGAACAGACCAATCACAAGCACTGAAATTGAAACTGTGATTAAAAACCTTCCAACAAACAAAAGCCCAGGACCAGATGGCTTCACAGGTGAATTCTATCAAACATTTAGAGAAGAGCTAACACCTATCCTTCTCAAACTCTTCCAAAATATTGCAGAGGGAGGAACACTCCCCAACTCATTCTACGAGGCCACCATCACCCTGATACCAAAACCAGACAAAGATGTCACAAAGAAAGAAAACTACAGGCCAATATCACTGATGAACATAGATGCAAAAATCCTCAACAAAATACTAGCAAACAGAATCCAACAGCACATTAAAAGGATCATACACCATGATCAAGTGGGGTTTATCCCAGGAATGCAAGGATTCTTCAATATACGCAAATCAATCAATGTGATACACCATATTAACAAATTGAAGGAGAAAGACCATATGATCATCTCAATAGATGCAGAAAAAGCTTTTGACAAAATTCAACACCCATTTATGATAAAAGCCCTGCAGAAAGTAGGCATAGAGGGAACTTTCCTCAACATAATAAAGGGCATATGTGACAAACCCACAGCCAACATTGTCCTCAATGGTGAAAAACTGAAACCATTTCCACTAAGATCAGGAACAAGACAAGGTTGCCCACCCTCACCACTATTATCCAACATAGTTTTGGAAGTGTTAGCCACAGCAATCAGAGAAGAAAAAGAAATAAAAGGAATCCAAATCAGAAAAGAAGAATTAAGCTGTCACTGTTTGCAGATGACATGATACTATACATAGAGAATCCTAAAGATGTTACCAGAAAACTACTAGAGCTAATCAATGAATTTGGTAAAGTAGCAGGATACAAAATTAATGCACAGAAATCTCTTGCATTTCTATACACTAATGACGAAAAATCTGAAAGTGAAATTAAGAAAACACTCCCGTTTACCATTGCAACAAAAAGAATAAAATATCTAGGAATAAACCTACCTAAGGAGACAAAAGACCTGTATGCAGAAAATTGTAAGACACTGATGAAAGAAATTAAGGATGATACAAATAGATGGAGACATATACCATGTTCTTGGATTGGAAGAATCAACATTGTGAAAATGACTCTACTACCCAAAGCAATCTACAGATTCAATGCAATCCCTATCAAACTACCACAGGCATTTTTCACAGAACTAGGACAAAAAATTTCACAATTTGTATGGAAACACAAAAGACCCCGAATAGCCAAAGCAATCTTGAGAACAAAAAATGGAGCTGGAGGAATCAGGCTCCCTGACTTCAGACTATATTACAAAGCTACAGTAATCAAGACAGTTTCGTACTGGCACAAAAACAGAAATATAGCTCAATGGAACAGGATAGAAAGCCCAGAGATAAACCCACGCACATATGGTCACCTTATCTTTGATAAAGGAGGCAAGCATATACAGTGGAGAAAAGACAGCCTCCTCAATAAGTGGTGCTGGGAAAATTGGACAGATACATGTAAAAGTATGAAATTAGAACACTCCCTGACACCATATACAAAACTAAACTCAAAATGGATTAAAGACCTAAGTGTAAGGCCAGACACTATCAAACTCTTAGAGGAAAACATAGGCAGAACACTCTATTTCATACATCACAGCAAGATTCTTTTTGACCCAGCTCCTAGAGAAACGGAAATAAGAACACAAATAAACAAATGGGACCTAATGAAACTTAAAAGCTTTTGCACAGCAAAGGAAACCATAAACAAGACCAAAAGACAACCATCAGAATGGGAGAAAATATTTGCAAGTGAAGCAACTGACAAAGGATTAATCTCCAAGATTTACAAGCAGCTCATGCAGCTCAATAACAAATAAACGAACAACCCAATCCAAAAATGGGCAGAAGACCTAAATAGACATTTCTCCAAAGAAGATATACAGATGGCCAACAGACACATGAAAGAATGCTCAACATCATTAATCATTAGAGAAATGCAAATCAAAACTACAATGAGATATCATCTCACAGCAGTCAGAATGGCCATCATCAAAAAATCTAGAAACAATAAATGCTGGAGAGGGTGTGGAGAAAAGGGAACACTCTTGCACTGTTGGTGGGAATGTAAATTGATACAGCCACTATGGAGAACAGTATGGAGGTTCCTTAAAAAACTACAAATAGAACTACCATACGACCCAGCAATCCCATTACTGGGCATATACCCTGAGAAAACCATAGTTCAAAAAGAGTCATGTACCAAAATGTTCATTGCAGCTCTATTTACAATAGCCAGGACATGGAAGCAACCTAAGTGTCCATCATCGGATGAATGGAGAAAGAGAATGTGGCACATATATACAATGGAATATTACTCAGCCATAAAAAGAAATGAAATGGAGGTATTTGTAATGAGGTGGATGGAGTTAGAGTCTGTCATACAGAGTGAAGTAAGTCAGAAAGAGAAAAACAAATACAGTATGCTAACACATATATATGGAATCTAAGGAAAAAAAAAAAAAGGCCATGAAGAACCTAGTGGCAAGATGGGAATAAAGACACAGACCTACTAGAGAATGGACTTGAGGATATGGGGAGGGGGAGGGGTGAGATGTGACAGGGTGAGAGAGTGTCATGGACATATATACACTACCAAATGTAAAATAGATAGCTAGTGGGAAGCAGCCGCATAGCACAGGGAGATCAGCTCGGTGCTTTGTGACCACCTAGAGGGGTGGGATGGGGAGGGTGGGAGGGAGGGAGATGCAAGAGGGAAGAGATATGGGAACATATGTATATGTATAACTGATTCACTTTGTTATAAAGCAGAAACTAACACACCATTGTAAAGCAATTATACTTCAATAAAGATGTTTAAAAAAAAAATACTTAGTGTTTAAGGACAGGAGAGAAACAATATGAAAGTATATTCTATGACTAAACTGTGTTCCAAAATTTAAAAATAATCCATTTTTCTTATCATAAATTTCCATTGCATAAAAATGGTCATGCAAAGAAAAGACTTTTATTAAAAACATCAAAGAAGAGTTTTGATACTTAATAAATGTCTTCCATTTACCATTCTCAAACATATCCATGTGGAATATGTTCCCATTGTCATTTGTTCTAATATGTCATTTCCTAGCCCATACTGTCCCAATATGTCATTTCCTAGCCATACCAACTTTGGCAAATGATTTAATAATATCAAACTTCAATTTCCAGATCTATCAAACTGTTATAACAATGCTATCTCTAATTGCCTCACTAGATAGCTATGAAAACAAAATGAGATAATGCATGTGAAATTGTTTCATAAACCATAAAGACTGTAAAGTGTTGTAGGACATTTCAGATATGTGGGGTTGACCATAAAGTTTCAATATCTGCCCCTGTCACTTGCCTACAATCAAAGAGAGACAACTGATGCAAATAAAATTAAAATGCCAAATAATAAGAGAAAGGACAATGTATCATTCATATAATATTGGAGATTTATCAGACTGATTATTTCTCTCTCTATTCCGGGATTCTTGCTGATATCACCATCTACATTGATGATCCATCCCATTCCATGGCCTCTCAATTTCTTGCATTCTTCACTTGCAGTAATCATGCCCTGCAACTCATTTGTTTTAACAATAACTGCACACCTGCCAAAGTCTCAACTTCAAGCATCCTAAGCTGTCTGATAAGCCTACTCTTTTAAGCCTATTCCTTTCAGTACCAATGTCAACAATTCTTCAACCTTACAATTTCCTCCAAAACACCAGTGCTTAAGTCCTCTCTTACTCCTCTCTTCCTTCCTTACCTGTCTTAGATTTCACTGTTTATCATTAAGAGGATTGCTTTGAAAATATCCTCTACTTCCCTGTTCCTCTCTCCTGTCATTGCTTGTGTTCAGAAAATATAATTCCAACTCGGTTTAAGTACAACTCACTGCTGCTCCTATGTCTGTACCGATTGGAAAGCTAAGAGTGAGCTTGTTGTAAATTAGCCTCATTTTAAATTGTTAATAATAAGACTCAGCTGGGCCTCAGTTAGCCTTCAATTCTATTAGATCGTCCTCCTCAATTCACTATCCCATTCTTCAAAAACATGACTAATTCACATCTCTTTCCTCAAAACTGCAATACCCATTCTTCTCCTCACTTTCTTTTGATAACTAGCTTTTGTCTATTTTTTTCTTTTGTTGGCCGTGTCGCATGGCATGCGGGATCTTAGTTCCCCAACCAGGGATCGATCCCGTGCCCCCTGCAGTGGAAGCGCGGAGTGCGAACCTCTGGACTGCCAGGGAGTTCCCTGATAACTAGTTCTTATTTCACTGAGAAAACAGAAAAGACAATTAGAGAACTTCCACACACTTCTGTACCACTTTGAGTAACCTACTGGCTTCTATAATAATCATTTTTGTCTTTTTTCTGGTTACTAAGGCCAGCTCACCACTTGTACACAAAATTCCATCTCTTTCTCCCCTTTCAGCACTTCTGATGATTTCCCCTCTCTCGCCTACATTATCAATTTTCCCACTTCTACTGGATTATTCTTATAATAGAAACAGGCTCTCATATCCCATTTTATGACACTCCTATAATTCCCTCATTTCCAAACATTAAAAAATACTTGTTTTCATCATTTTACAGTAAAATTCAGTGCAATTGTTTCTCCATTTGCTGAATCCACTTGCCTTCCACTCAGTCTCTCCTGAACCCACTCCAATCAGGCTGTATGAAAATTGATTTTGCAAGTTTACCTCCATGTTGCCAAATCCAAATGACCCTTTCTCACTTTTATCTTGATTTATCTCTCAGCAACATTTGACACATTTAATGAGCCCAATCAGTTTCAGCTGCTGTCCTAGGACAATTTGGAATATTCTATTTTCCACATTCCAAAGTGAAATGTAGACCTCCAACTAAACAGAATTTGTAAAGGAGATGTTCAAAAATTGTATATATTTTTAATACTTAGCTGACCACCCATCTTCATTCTCAAAAGAAGTTTGAAGAGGTCGAGAGATGGACCAGAGGTTGGATAGACAATTTTCTTCGAGAATTTTCTTCCAGTTCTATAGCTTTGTCCTGGCTGGCCTGCTAGGGGAGAGTTCCTACACCTCCTGTAAGACTAGTGTAAGAGATGACACAGAAAAATTGTTACGTTTCCCTTGCAATTTGAGAGACATAGAAGAGTGATGCCTGACTGACACCTAATGGGCAAATGCCTGACTGAATTGGCCTTTGACACCAGAGAAAACACTTAGAATTAAAGAAGTTATTAATTCCCACCAGAAGAAGTGAAGAATACATTTTTTTTCTTTTTTGTGAGCCAGATGTGGGCAAAGAGAGAAAGAAGAAATAGGAGAGAGAAGGCAAGTTGCTCTGAAATCTCCTTAAAGGTATTTTATCCTAAAGCGAAAAGGGAAGAAATGGGACTCCAAGAGAAAGTCTCCACAGAGGACACCTGCCCACGGGTAAGCGCCTACCAAGTAGTTATGGTAGTTGGCTGAAGAGGCAACTCTCATGACATAAAGTCAGGATGAGATGTTTCTAGTGATGGGGAACTCTGAAGATCCCACATAAATGCCCGATGAGAAATGAGTCAACTCAGAGTAGGAACAGCAGCTCATAACAGTACCAGCCAGGTAAGACCTCTCCTGCCCTCTCACCTCTCCTCCCTCCCATCCAATAACTTTTGGACCTGTGAGGTATCAGAAACCATGAGGCACCAAAAACAACTTGCGAGGGTGTGGGGAAGGAACTACGTTTGTTTTAAGTATTCTCAGTGATGGTATCAATCACTAAAATACCCATTGAAAATTACTGTTTTTCTCCATTATCATACTCGAGTTGCATGTAGCTGTAAGAGCATGAACTCAGAGGAGACATGTAAATATCTGAATAACTAAATAAGTGGAGGAGAAACGGCAGCTCTTCCTTAAAGAAGAATTCCAGTTAATAAATGGAGAAGGAATGAAGGAAATAGAAAATCGTCTTTAGAACGTCACAGCAGTAATTGCTGCAGGCAACATTCAGTTGTGAATGCTAAATATTTATTTGGGGGAGATACTTTGAGACTATGCAAATATGTGTTTAAGAAAACTAAGAAAAGCATCTCTTCCAAATAAAGATTTATTAATTACACTGGGAAAAAATGGAAACTTTATAGTGGGGAAACCCAGAAGAAAACTCCTTAATCAAATTATCAAGGTTATTAATTCACTAGTAATAAGACATATTACTACACATCTCTACATATTACATAAGATATCATATCCCTGATATGATGCAATGATAAGTGCATATTACCTGTGTTAATTTCTTTCCAATGATGCATAAATTTAATATAGTCAAGAGAAAAATAAGGGATATTTTACATAATATCTACAAGTGCTACAAGTAACTGACAAGTACTGTTCAACATTCTCAATGTCCTTAAAGTTGAAGAAAGCCTGAGGAAGTATCACAGATCTAAAGGGAACCCTTGTACACTGTTGGTGGGAATGTAAATTGGTGCAGCCACTGTGGAAAACAGTATGAAGGTTCCTCAAAAAACTAAAAATAGAACTATCATATGATCCAGCAATTCTCCTCCTGGGTGTATATCTGAAAGAAATGAAAACACTAATTCAAAAAGATACATGCACCACAACGTTCATTGAAGCATTATTTACAATAGCCAAAATACAGAAGAAACCTGTATCCATCAATGGACAAATGGATAAAGAAGATGTGGTATGTATATACAATGGAATACTACTCAGCCATAAAAGAGGATGAAATTGTGCCATTTGCAACAACATGGATGGACTTGGAGGGTATTATGCTTAGTGAAATAAGTCAGAGAAAAACAAATACTGTATGATATCACTTATATGTGGAATGTAAAAAATAAAACAAACTAGTGAATATAACAAAAAAGAAGCAAAGATATAGAGAACAAACTAGTGTTACCAGTGGAGAGAGGGAAGTGGGATAGGTCAACATAGGAGTATTGGATTAAGAGGTACAAACTACTATGGATAAAATAAGCTATCAGAATACATTATACAGCACAAGGAATATAGCTAATATTTTATAACAACTGTAAATAGAATATAACTTTTAAAAATTGTGAATCACTATGTTGTACATTTGAAACCTATGTAATATTGTAAATCAACTATACCTCAATAAAAATTTTTTTTAAAAATTTAAAAAAGAGATTAAGGAAGCATGACAGCTAAAGGCAAAGTGGGATCCTGGATTAGCTATTGGGCACAAAAATAGATATTAGTGGAAACGGTTGAGATCTGAATAAAGTTGGTAGCTTACTTAGTATGTTAATTTATTAGTTTCAATAACTTTACCATAGTTATATAAGATGTTAACATTAGGAGAAGTTAGGGGAAGGGCATATGGGAACTCTCTGAACTACTTTTAGAACTCTTCTGTAAGTCTAAAATTATTTCAAATTAAAACATTGGGGGAAAAACAAACAAACAAACAAAAACCAAACAACCTGATTCAAAAATGGGCAAAGGACTTGTATGAACAGTTTTCCAAAGAAGACATACAAATGGTCAATAAGCACGTGAAAACATGCTTACCATCACTAATCATCAGGGAAATGCAAATCAAAACCAGAATGAGATACCACCTCATACCCATTAGAATGGCTACTATCAAGACAACAGAAAATAACATGTGTTAGCAAGGACATAGAAAAATTGATTGTACACTGTTGGTGGGAAATGTTAAATGGTATAGCTGATGTGGAAAACAGAATAGGAGTTCCTCAAAAAATTAAAAATAGAATTACAATATAATTGACCAATTCCACTTCTGGGTATATACCCCAAAGAATTGAAAGTAAAACTCAGAGTGACATTTGTACATCCATGTACATAGCAGCCTTATTCACATTAGCTAAAACACAGCAGCAGCCCATGTGCCCATCAATAGATGAATGGATAAGCAAAATGTGGTATATTCATACGATGGAATATTATCCAGCATTCAAAAGGAAGGGAATTCTGAATAAGCTACAACATTGATGAAAGTTAGGATATTATGCTAAGAGAAATCAGCCAGTCACAAAAATATAAATATTATGATTCCACTTATATGAGGTACTTAGAGTAGTCAAAGTCATAGCAAAAGAAAGTACAGTCATGATTGCTGGGGACTGGAGGGGAGATGGTGGAATGGGGGGTTACTGTTTAATGGGTAGAGAGGTTAGCCATTTAGTTTTGCAAGATGAAAAGAGCTCTGGAGATGGATGGTGGTGATGGTTGCACAACAATACGAATATACTTAATATCACTGAACTATACTCTTAAAATGATTAAAATGATAAATTTTACATTATGTGCATTTTATCACAGTAAGAAATATTTTTTCAAAGTTAGGGGAGAAAAACATGACTAAAGGCAGGTATTTGTGAGATGGCAAGTGTGCTTAGGAGTTTAATCTCAGAGGATTTTGGCAACTTCTATAAAAGTTTTATATGGCAATTAATCTCAAGACTTTGCTTTTCAAATTTGTGGACAGGGGCTCACAGTAAGAAAAATGTTTATATTTGATCCGGGATGTAGAATACATCATACATATAACTACATATAACATATAACTACAACTAAAATTTAGGAAACAGAACTTACCCTTAGCACCTACTACACACTCTTTTACATTCTATTCCTGCCCTCTCTTTCCCCTTCCTTCCTTCCTCCCTCCCTCGGTTTCTCTCTCTCTGTCTCTCTCAGTCTCTCTGTCTCTCTCTGTCTCTGTTTCTCTTTCTGTCTCTGTCTCTCTCTCTTTCCTTCTTTCTTTCTCTCAATGCTGGTCATGACTCAATAAAGAGATTTTGTGATCCACTGAAAGGATTACAACAACCGCTCATGCGACCCTATCCAAAAGCTGAAAAACAAAATTTGGTCCAGAGCATCGATAATGACAGTTCATTATCTGTTTATCAAATTTTCATTTTTCCAAAACCCTTTCATCCATACTTGAGCATCAGCCACCACAATTTGTATCTCAGGTACTTTAGAGGAGTGTTCTGCCTCAACTATAATTACCCTATCAGAAGGCCTCCATTTATAAAGCATTTAATTACTTAGTGCTTATGACAAAAATGTCACTACTGTTCAAGTACTTGATGGAGAAAAATATTAAGCGAAGTGCACTTGTTTTGAAGATAGTTTCATTTAACATCTCCAAAGCAGGGCATAATTAAGTTATTCTGTCATACGAAATGATGGAGGCTTTAAATAAGTAACAGCCGGTTACCCCAATGATGGAGCAACTGCAGGGCAGCCCTTGGCAAGAAAGCTGTGCAAACTCAACGGAAGCAGTATGCTAATAGACCTACATTAGGACTAAGGAAGTAGCTGAAATGGAAGGACACCTGGAAAAGCAATCAGACAAGTCCCTGTAGCTCGGAACATGCATGTCAATAGAACTCATGTGTAGAAATATTAGTAATAAGTTCTTATCTATCATTACTGTACTCAGATGGGTGTCTTATATCCAGATACATTTAAAGTTGGTCATTGCAAGGCAATGAGCGCATTTGTTAAAAAGTGTCCTCATTTTAAAATGTAACTACTATTTAAAGACCATATTCAATCCAAACAAGAAATTAAATATAATTTATTCATTACTTTAATATTAGAATTTAAAAAATGTTATGATAACCTTATTCCAAACCAATCTGATTTTTATTTCTTTGAAAACTCTTGCGCAGATTTTTATGAAACCATATTTGCAACAATGACCTTAAAAAGTTAGAGTCGGCCTTCATAAAACAAATGTGATTAAAAATATTAAATAATCACCTCCATTTTAGGAAAGCTGAGTAAAGCTGCAGTTGCATGGACCTACTGCTAAATTTTTTTTTCAAAACTTATTACTGTCATTTGATCTGTATGTCAACAAGGAGAAAAAATGAGCTTGATTTATGTACTTGTTTATTTGTTTGTTTATCAGAATTTTTCTTAAGTTCTATCGCTGACCTTTTTGACTTGAAATCATTTTGAAAGCAGTTACCAGATTAACGCTCCTAATTAGTATTTTTATTATATAAGTTATTATATAAGAATTTACAGTACTATGATTTATTAAGCAAGAATTATTAAGCAAGCAAGTTTAAATAAACAAGCATTTTTAAGTGACAACCATGCATTAATTAGGTCCAAGGTCTCTATCCTCAAGAAGCTAACTAGTCATGAGATAAAACAGATCCAGAAATAAGAAATATCACAATAATATGCTAAATGCTTATGTTGAGATATAGGGGCATAAAGAATCAGCACAAGACCCAGACTGGGAGTTCAGTTACAGTTTCCTGAGGGAGATGTGCCCAATCTAGGTCTTGATAGAAAAGTCATATATAGGCAGAAGAAAACATGCATGGTTTCCAGTCGAGGGAAACAGCAGGAGCAGAGGCATGAGCGTGTAACACAGCATGACACGGCGTGTTTTATCCCCATGAGTAATGGTAATATGTAAAATGGTGAGTGGTGTCTGGGGAAAGAAAACTAAAGAATTTTCATATAGGCCTTCATATGAAATGTTGAAGAATGTTAAAGAGCTTGGTCTTTAGGGAGCTTTAAAAAGGAGTTAGAAACAGAGCTTTATATTGGAGTGTAAAGGCTGTAAGGGAGACAAAATTGAAGACTCAAAAATCTTCTGGGATTACCCTTCTGCCAACGTAGCAGATCTCACCCTTTTTGGTCTTCACACCTCCTAAAAATTTTACAGATTACTGAGGATACCTAAGTACTTTTGTTTATGTGGGTTATATCTATCAATATTTATAATGTTTGAAATTAAAATAGAAATTTTAAAAATATCTATTTATGAATTCATTTTAAACAAAGATTTAACAAGATTTAGCCCAGTATTTGTTTTAAAAGTAACACATTTAAAAAACATATTTATTCATTTTATATTTATTTAAAATATAATAAATATTTATTTATTTAAAATATTATTAAGCAGTTACAGGGTTTTTTTTTTTTTTTGCAAGTATTTTTAATTCTTGGCTTAATACAACTGGGTTCTTTTATTTTCTTCTATATTCAATTTATGGTCCTATGTTGTGTTGGTTAAAGTATATAAAGAAAACAGCCTCGTGCACTAATATAGTTGGAAAATGAGGTGTATTCTAATAACCTTTTCAGATAATTATAGATATTTTTCTTTGATACTACCCTATTACTTCACTGTAGTAGTTTCTTAAAGATCAGTGGTAATGTGGAAACCAAAGAAATATCACTGAACTTCCATATGCTACTACATTAAAATCCGTTGGTCTATTTTGCATTCTGAATGAATCTTTCATCCATTCATGATCTTGTAACATGATGTATTTATCATCGGGTAAATAGTGGTTCACTAAGCTATACAAGCCTTTCACGTTGACACATTTCATTATACAATATTAAAATTTACATTTCTTAATATCACCATTGGTCTCATCAGCTAAGTCTTTAAGAAATGAAAATCTATGAAGCTCACATTCATAGTATAAGTTTTCTAAAAGTCTGCTTTTTTGCTTGAAAGCTAAAACTTTATCATTGGCAACAAATATTGTCAGTTGTTCTCCTTGAAGTGACAAGCTCATTCCAGCCATTTCAAGGAAATATCTGCCGTATACTTAAGTTTGCATAACCATAATTTTTCTGTCAGTCAGCCCTTGAAGGAAAAAGGGTAATGCGTTAGAAAAGCAGCTAGTTCAGGTTCCCACTCAATGTCATGAGAGCTTTTCCTTGAGACAACAATCATACTTTGGTAGGAATTAGAAGTGCTCTTATTTCATCATCTAGAAACCTGGTAGACTGAGATTCAATAAAATTAATAATTCTGACTGCTTCATCAATAGCTCTCAACTGAAACTGTATATTTTCCTTTTTTTCCTAAATGTAAGTGCATGGTGGTGAAGAATACAATGACCAATAACACAGTTTTGGTGTGGGTGTCTTGATTCATGTTAAGATGCTAGCAGTTGTAACAAGCACTTTTGTACCAACTGTACAGATACCAATCCAAAATTTTAAAACATGGTATCTTAGTATTATTATGAAAATAGTTTTTATGTCACAGACACCTAAAATGTTTTGGGGGAATCCCCAAATGTCTTCAGGCCACGTTTTGGAAAATGCAATGCTAAAGCCTCAAATCCAAATTCCTATGGCTAAAATCCATGCATAATCTGGTTCCACTCTACTGTTGAATTGAACCAATTTTACCATTTTGAAAAACAACTCTTTTCCTCACCTCCTAATTTCATGTATTTTTCCAGTCTTCATCATATATAAACCCTTCCTTCTTTCAAGAGCTAGCCCATTTCATTTCTATCTATCTCACATGTTTCTATAGTATCGGATTAGGCACACGATTATAGGCTGTGATGGATAATTTTATGTCAACTTTACTGTACTAAAGAATGCCCAGATCACTGTTAAAACAGTATTTCTGAGTATGTCTGTGAGGGTATATCCAGAAGAGATTAGCATTGGAATCAATAGACCTCACGAGTAAAGAAGCTCGCCTTCACCAATGCTGGTTAGCATCATGCAATCCGTTGAGGGGCTGGAGAGAACAAAAAGGCAGAGGAAGGATGAATTTGTTCTTTGTTTGTGCCGGTACCTCCACCTTCTCCTGTCCTTGGACATCAGCACGCTTAGTTCCCGGGCCTTCAGATTCAGACTAGGACTTATACCATCCCATCCCCCCACCCCAACCCATTCTCAGGCCTTCAGACTAGGACTGGGCCTTTAGACTGAATTACACCACTGGCTTTCTTGGTTCTCCAGCCTGTAGATGGCAGATCATGGGACTTCTCGGCCTCCATAACCGGGTTAGCCAATTCCTATCATAAAGCTCTCCTATCTATCTATTATCTATCTATCTATCTATCTGTCTATCATCTATCTCCTATTGGTTCTATTTCTCTGGATAACCCTGACTAATACATATGCTATTTTTTTTCCTTGGGGATTTAGAATTATATCTCAAAGTAGACTGTAAAATCTCCAACGTGAGTACTGTCTTATAGTTTGTCTGACTATAGTACTTTGCAGAGAGTTGAGCATATAATAACAATGATATTAATAATATCTTGAATTTTATAAATCAGTCTTTTTAGAGTATGTCACAAATACACATGTGCCTCTGTATATGTAAATATTTTTATATAGAAAACATTTTAAAATTATTTTTGTAATATCTTCTATTTTAGGTAATCAATAATAAAGATATACTTAATATAGAACATCAATTTATGAAGTAATGTAAAACTCATAGTATACAAATATTATGATAATGTAGCTATGTATAGCGGGAAAAAAGCTGGACTAGTAGAAAGAAAATCTACATTTAAGTGTCCACACAGTATGGACTTAGAAAACCATATGGACTTAGAGTAGCCACAAACCTTGAGTCCCAGTGTCTACAACATATCTATAACAGTGAAATTCTCCCCCTTACTGTGATATTTAAATGAGAAATTTTATGAGAAGGTGTTCTTTTGGTAAACAAAGTAGTATTCAAATGCAATCTTTTGATGTCAGTATTACCCTGAGACTTGCACATTTATTGCAAACCAGTATCAGTTATAAGATGACTAGATGCACAGCACAACCATTAGGAGGACGTAAGACCCATAAATGACACATCTTTGAGAATTAAATCCACAATACTCCACTTAGAGGATGACCTGAATATTAGTTGAGTACTAGGTGTGTACACATCTCACATGTAACCCATACAAAGCAAAGAAGCCTTATGGTCCAGTATTAACAGTTTAACTTTGAAAGCCTTGAAGAATAATAAGGCTCTGAAAAGAAGATATAAATGTATATTTGTATCTGCATCACTACAAAGAAAGACTTCATAAAAAACTTTAGAATTCTCTTTCTCCCTTTATAGTTTTACCCTCATCTTCTGCAACCCTTGTCTCTCTGGAAGTTACCCTTGACAGCATGCTGTGTCCTAGTCAATTACTTTCTCCTCCTACCCAGATTCTCTAATGTGACCACCCCCTTCACTTCAGCCAGACCCCTGATAAGAGCACTTTTCTCCCATGCTGAGTACTAGACTCTTGAAAATGGTAGCAGTTGAATAGAGGCTTCCATCTTGTACATAAAATCCTGAAGCCTTAACAATGGAAAGTCAAGCCTCAGAGAGCTTTTGCAGTCAATAATCACAGCACCTTGACCAAAAAGGGTGTAAGTTGTGACATTTCTTAACATGAAGTTGGAAAAGTAAATCCTTACAGAAAAGGAACTATGCCAGTGGACAAATGTTCTGGTCCCTCCTCTTATGAAAATGGATAAATAGGGAAGGTAGTTGATGTTTTCAGAGGTCCCAGTGGGAATGGGGCCCTCATGGGCTCTAAACATACTCTTCGCTGCCTCTGCTACCTTCCCAGTCCTGCTCACCATGCTTTCCCATTCCTCCTTCCTGGTATTTCTGCTCAAATAAACTGCCTGCATTCAAGTCTCTGTCTCAGCCTTCTGCTTTCAGAGAAATCCAAACACACAAGATCGTCATCTTTCATGGAAAATGCACTACATTCTAGACTCTTCATATAGATGATCTCTAATCCTGGAAGAAGGCTGAGAAGGCTGGGAAGTCTCCATTTTAAAGATAAGGAAATGGTAATTCAGAGAGATTAAGTAATATGCCCAAGGTTGTACAGCTAATGTATAACAGAACCAAGATGTGAGTCTATCTTTGGACCATTTAACTCTAACGTTACACTATTTTTTCTCTGCTATGGCGGTTTTGTCAATAATTGCAAACATGAGTTGAATAACTCCTATATGCAGTTTGTTAAATCTGTTATTTACCTTATCCATCGTGAAGTCTGAGGTTATACGTCTCTAACCAAATCGGCTTATTTTGACTTTTCAAAAGAAAGCATTGCTCTACAAGCACTAGTACCATCTTACGAATTTCATGAAATTATATACCATTTCACTAAATCGTAATTTCCCTCTCTTTAGACTCTAGACAGTTTTCTCAATGGAGCCCATCTTCTTGTTTTATTTTGATGAAACTTAATTCAGCACTATTGTAAATGTTCAAAAAGTAAGCAAGTCCTAAAATAGTGTGTCTCTATCAACTTCATTTTACAGGCAAGAACAATGAAATGGATATTGTTGTTTGTCATTTAAAAGTTTTCATAAATACTTTATGTGCTTCTTCAAGGAGTTTCAGCTTAAAGAAAGTATTACAAATGTAGAGCACTTGCATTTTATAAGTATGTAAATGTAAGTGCAAGAACTTAACAACTTTCACAAAATTTCGTACTGTTAGAGGTAATGAGGCGTCATACAAATGACAATGAACCATGTGGATTCTCCTTATTCTTGTCCTATAGCGTCCATGAACCTTTGGTCAATATATTTTATTTATTCTTAGCAACAGGTGCCTTATTTGTAAAATAAGGTTAACAATCAGAAGGACTATTGAAAGAATAAGATAAGATAAAGGTTGAAAATAACTTTAGAAATATAAGAAAATAATAAATCAGTGGATGTGGAAAGATTCTTACAGTCTAGCCTTCAATAAATTTCAGATGATTTAAATCATCCATACGGATTATATATGTTTCCACAAGACCTGTTTCCTTGTTTGTTTGTCTTTTTGAATTGGCTTCTAAATAGGTAAGTTGACTTTAGAGAGAAATAATAAGACAAACTATCCTTTCTTTCATTGTATAGTTTTAATTATACAATAATTATGTAATTCTCTTTAATGAAGCACTCTCTATGTGCCAGGGTCTGTGCTAAGAACTGTACATTCATTCTTATTTTAATTTAAAATAACACAGCCAATGAGTCAGATCTTATTATTCACTTTTCAATCATGAAGAAATTTGAGCTATGCAGGGGATAAATGGCAAGTGCCACACAGAGGACCTTACAGCCAGTCTCCATCCCAAGTTTCCTGCCTCCTAAAGCCTTCCTCCTGCGCTTCACCTCATGCTAGTTCTTTATTAATATGGTTTGGTCTCAGCAACTATATGGTAATATTTAACAAACTAGAATTATTTTCATAAAAATTAGATTTAACTCATATATCGAACTTAGGCAGTTTTATTATGTGACAATCATTGATTTTATAGTTAAAGATGTAGACAGATTTATAGATAGGTGTTCCTTATATGCAAATCTCAAAGTTGAGTAATTCTGTCAGGTGGACACCTTTTCCTTGGCAAAGCTGATATACAAGCTAGAATTCTGAATATCTGTCTGTCAGAATAGTCACACATGCAGAAATCACAAATGAATGCGTTTAGTGACCCATTTGAATATTGCCTGAAATGCTTCTCAACGTCCATAAAAATATCTGTGCTAGAAAAAATGTGAAACATATCAGAATAGGCACCAGTATGTATGGGGAAGGGGAAGAGGGCATTGAGAATGTGTGTTAGTTGGTTGATTTTGCTGGAGAAGCTTTTTGAGGGTTTTGTTGTTGTTGTTTATGTTTTTATTAGAGTAGAGTGGGTAAAATATTTTCACCTAATGAAATTGTTCTACTGTGAAATCCCCTCTGCCTTGTTAAAAAAAAGTTAATTATCTTAATATATTTAAGAAAGAAAATGGAGATTAAAAAGCATCTGACTTTAAGAAACCAGAGGCTATGTTACTAAATGCAATTGCATTTTGACTAACAGCAGGAGAGACAGGGAGCCCATGATCAGATCCAGAGCACAGGCTATCTGCCATGGGGTGAGAGGGGGCAGGAGTGGTACTGGAGGGGAGGAGAGAGCAGAGAACAGTGACCATAAGACTAGGGTAACCCTGGCTCAGAAACATTGACTGAAGTTTCTGCCAGACAAGGAAGAGAGCAGCATGCAACCAAAAGATTCATAAGAATATGCTAAGAGAGGAATGATCATCTTTCCCTGAAGTACCGATTTTAGCAGAAGATGGGTTTGAGCTGTTAAAAAAAACCCAAAAAACAAAAAAACCCTATGG
This sequence comes from Balaenoptera musculus, assembly GCF_009873245.2. NCBI lineage: Eukaryota > Metazoa > Chordata > Mammalia > Artiodactyla > Balaenopteridae > Balaenoptera > Balaenoptera musculus. Next base: position 26,057,566 of record NC_045793.1, on the reverse strand, counting down.
CAGCCTCCGTGTGAGAAGAAAATGAGCAGATGTTTGCATCAGCACCGTTTTATAGCTGTGCCGCTTTTGACGAAGGCAGCCTCGCTGAGTGGAGCATCTAAAGCTTTGCTCCATCAGTTACTAGTTCCGTGACATTGACCGAGTCTCTAATCTCTATCAGGCTGCTTTCTCATTTTCTAAGTTGGAATAATAATGGCCACCTTAAAGTTTTCCGCCATCAACTCTATATGGAGGCCTCGATAATCTATCTCTAGTCCTGACATCTCCACTATGGCTCCCTCTGGAAGAGGGAGTGATTTATCTGATGGATAAGATTAGGCAAAGGCACTAAGAACGCACAACTCAGCTACTTCCAGGCTCTCTTTTTGGAATCAGCTGGTTGTAGGAGGCACATTCTTCTCTCTGCAACTGCTGTCATGAGGAACAGCTTCCCACGGCATGACCGGCAGGGGAAGTCTCGGCTCTGCAGACCCGCTTGCTCTCTCTCATAATGAGTCTCAAGGACATATACACTACCAAATGTAAAATAGATAGCTAGTGGGAAGCAGCTACATAGCACAGGGAGATCAGCTCCGTGCTTTGTGTCCACCTAGAGGGGTGGGATAGGGAGGGTGGGAGGGAGACGCAAGAGGGAGGAGATATGGGGATATATGTATATGTATAGCTGATTCACTTTGTTTTAAAGCAGAAACTAACACACCACTGTAAAGCAATTATACTCCAATAAAGATGTTAAAAAAAAAAAAAAAAAAAAAGAACCAGACTTGATGGCCACTGGGGAAGGGCGGGGTGTTAGGAAGCCAGAGTTCAGCTCTCAGATCCCAGCTGTATTTTCCAACCTAATTTACCAGTAAGAATATGATCATTTTCTTACTTATTTATAACTGTATTAATCTTGCAATTGGTTTAGAACCTAGAGACAGGAGCGTGATTGTGATTCTCATACACTCACAAGTCTCTTGATGGAAAGTTGTATCTGTTGTCATTACCTTTTAAAGAAGCAATCTAACCCTTAGCTCAAATAGATGGGCCTGCCGCTTAGTATTATGGAAACTAAACGTCATTTCAAACAATCTTAGAGAATATCTGCAAATCACATGCAGCTTAATTGTCAGTGTCTTACACTTGATTGTAATGATTTGGGGGGGGGCACCTTTAATAGCCCCATTAATCTACCACATTATATTATATATTTATATATTATATTTATATATTGTATATTATATATAAATACTTAAGTAATTTTGTTCATAGTTTACATTTTTACCTCTTTAAACAAATAAATATAAACCAGTAGTACAAGGAAGTAGCACAGTAATTGTTTGCAAACCCTTAGGTAAGTCCTCTTGAAGGAAATGTCTGGGGAAGACAAGAAAACTCATACTCTACTTTGTTTTCCTTTATTTCAAAGAGCTCCTTTTTTGTGTGTGCATCACACACACACACAAAATAATGAAAGAAGGAAAGAAAAACAACTCAAGAAGTCTTCAAAAATAGAATTTGAATGCCACTGCCACTGATGGAAAATTCAGAATTTCAAACTGCACTTTTCTTGAAAACATGTTACTCCTCTGCTGAGCTAGGTGACTAAAATCGCAAAAGGCAAGGTTTAAGAATGTACAAAACACAGTCCCTTCAAAGAACGCTGAACACTGGGAAATACTATATGATTGATTAAAATAGATGACTGCTGGTGAAAACTGCTCAGTGTAATTCACAGCATAAATAATTTCCTGTGAGCATTTACTAATGGGCTTCTTAGAATAACAAGAACATTAAATTAAAAATCAATTATAACCAACAAGGACCTGTGTGTATAGCACAGGGAACTATACTCAATATTCTGCAATAACCTATAAGGGAAAAGAATCTGAAAAAAATAGATATATATGTATGTATAACTGAATCACTTTGTTGTATGCCTGAAACTAACACAACATTGTAAATCAGCTATACCTCAGTAAAAAATCAATTAAACAAACAAAACAAATGTGACCTATATATATATTATAAAATATATAAATTACATACATTTTATATATATATATATATAAATATATATTATATAATATATAAATTACATATATAATGTATATATAAATATATAACTGGGAATTCTTTCAAGTGGATATGGCCCATTAATAATAAAACATTTGCAAATTGCACTACAGTCCTGGAGCAGAGACTGTGGCTCTAAGCCAAAGGTCAGGAGAGAAGTGAGAATATGACAATCCCACAAGCAGGATGCAGTGAGATGTCTGAAAACTTGTGGCCTCAGAAGCAGAGGTCAGTCGGTGGAGGGCTTTAGAATCAAAAGCAAGCCAGAGTTGGCTCATACCTAAATGGCAAAGTCAGAGACTAGAAATGTAGTAGGAATGAAGAAGATCCAAAGATCTTAGCACTAAGTGGGGTGAGCAGATTAAAATCCATTAATTGGGGGACGCTACTAACACTGCAGCAACGATAGTACAGCAAGCAGAAGAGATCTGACACATCAAAAGGTCTTGATAATTTTTCAGTCGAAGTTTGATAATTAACTGTATTTGGAGTAGAAGCCAGCGAACCAGACACTTAAAAGCAGAATAATAATTGAGGTCCCCAAGCTGAAGAAAGGAGTGTATGAATAGACAGGACCTGCAGAGTAATAAAAGTTTTAAGTGATTTTGTCATTCAGTCTTCTTCATTAGGGCTTCTTAAAATGCCAAAAGCTGTGTTCCAAAAGAAATCAACCATCAGTTAAGTCATGATATGGAAAACTAATGTGTGGAGATCAGCCCAGCCTTTTCATGTGACAACTGTTGACAAATATCCTGATAATGAATATCAGCAAACGTACTCATAACGTTCTGCTTTGTCAGCCAATATTTAAATCTACATATATGTGTTTCTATGTGTGTGTATCAATAAAAACTCACTCATGAGGTGACTAGAGATTAAAGTATCCCATTTCTGACCAGGCATATGTGCACAGCGGCAACACTGTTTGCACAATAACTTTTGGTCAACTCAGTCATCCCTTTAGAGTACAAGTCCAAAGCCAAAGACTACAAAATTGAAGGGACTGAATTAGGTGGTCTTCTAACTGGCTTCCACAGGGCTGAGGAGTTCTAAGGTCCTTCATGATTGCTGAGGTGGGGATAGCAAGCTGGAGTGGCCCTGTGGCCAGAGCCTTGCCTCGTCATCTTCAATGGTTACCTCACAAGAGATTTCACTTGTGAAGAGGAGTTTTGGTATTAAAAAAGGAAGGAAGGGAGGGAGGGACGGAGGGAAGGAAAGGAGGGAGGAAGGAAGGAAGGAAGGGAGGGAGGGAAGGAGGGAGGGAAGGAAAGGAGGAAGGAAGGAAGGGAGGGAGGGAAGGAAATGAGGAAGGAAGGGAGGGAAGGAAAGGAGGAAGGAAGGGAGGGAAGGAAGGGAGGGAAGGAAATGAGGAAGGAAGGGAGGGAAGGAAAGGAGGAAGGAAGGGAGGGAGGGAGGGAAGGAAAGGAGGGAAGGAAAGGAGGGAGGAAGGAAGGAAGGAAAGAAGGAAGGAAGGGAGGGAGGGAAGGAAGGGAGGGAAGGAAAGGAGGAAGGAAGGAAGGTAGGAAGGAAGGAAAGAAGGAAGGAAGGGAGGGAGGGAAGGAAAGGAGGGAGGAAGGAAGGAAGGAAGGAAAGGAAGGAAGGGAGGGAAGGAAAGGAGGAAGGAAGGAAGGAAGGTAGGAAGGAAGGAAGGAAGGGAGGGAGGGAAGGAAAGGAGGGAGGAAAGAAGGAAGGAAGGTAGGAAGGAAGGAAGGGAGGGAGGGAAGGAAGGGAGGGAAGGAAAGGAGGAAGGAAGGTAGGAAGGAAGGAAGGAAGGAAAGAAGGAAGGAAGGGAGGGAGGGAAGGAAAGGAGGAAGGAAGGGAGGGAGGGAGGGAAGGAAAGTAGGAAGGAAAGAAGGAAGGTAGGAAGGAAGGAAGGAAGGAAGGAAAGAAGGAAGGAAGGGAGGGAGGGAAGGAAGGGAGGGAAGGAAAGGAGGAAGGAAGGAAGGTAGGAAGGAAGGAAGGAAAGAAGGAAGGAAGGAAGGGAGGGAAGGAAAGGAGGAAGGAAGGAAGGGAGGGAGGGAAAGAGAGAGAGAGAAAGGGAAAATCTACAGACTTTATAGATTAGGCACTTGAGGTCTAGGAAGGATAAGCGACATTTCACACCTTCCTGGCACAGACAGGACTAAACCCAGGCCTTCTGACTCTTCCACTACAAGAAGTATTGGTGGCTGCATTTGTGCTTTAATGAGAAGAGTTCTCTGAGGTTTTGATCCAAAAGTTTCAATAGTTCCACTGTTGTGAGACCAGGGCACACCTGTTACTTCCGTTCAGGTACTAGCAGACTTTTCTAAATTAGGAAATGTCCAGTGGGGCCGATTTTCTTGCAGTTGCTCTTTCTCTAATATCTGCAATTTGTCAGCCTCTCCCTCTGGGAAGTAAAATTGCCCAGAAATCTGTTTCACTTATATGCCTATCACTCACTAACTCTGTGGCCTTGGACAATTCATTTCACCTCTAAGCTTTCTGTTATAGACCTAGTAGGATGGTTGCAGGAGAAATTGGGGTTCTGCAATTACATAGAGCAGTATCTCTCACCTTTTTCATATTACTGGCCTCAAGGAGTCTTTTTAGACACTTTTTTCTAATCTCCACAATGAAATTTTAATACCCCAGATACACTGTGTATTTCTCTAGGTGTTAAATGCATATTAGTGCTTTATGCATAAAGAGAGTACTGCCCCCCAAACCAATTTACATACCCTTGGGACCAATATCACCTCCATGGAGAATGCATGAAATAGGGTAATATTAAACATGAGGTACATAGAAGGAATTTAATAAGTAATGAGAATAGTGATTATGGCCAATTTCAGCATGAAGAAGGAATCAGAGAGCAGCACAGTGTCAACATACCCCCAGAATAAAAAAAGGGGCAGCATGTGGATAGAAGATGGAGGCACACATGGGAAATGTTACTGTTTGTTACATATTTACCTGTGTTTGAACTTTACGTTTGCTATTTCATGCATTTTCATAACAATCTTATGAAGGTCTTTAAAGATGAGGCAACTTGGGCGCAGCTAGTATTATGTAAATGAGCTGCTTAAGGTAAAACTGTGGATGGAGGGGCCATCCTTCTAACCTGGGTATGTCTGTCTTTCAAATCCAGGCCCTTTTCATTAGCACACTGTCCCCTAACTTGGCATTTTTAAGATACATCAGCCTGAATTTACTCATCTATAAAGAGAGATTAAGCATTAGGCAGGCGCAGCTAGAATCACCCATCCTGGGCAGTCTCCATGGCCTGTTGATGTCCTTACCCCAATTCAGTCCTTGCAACAACTCAGGAACTAGTTTAACATCTTAAAATTATTCTGGGTGGAATGTTTTCTCTCCCTTCTGAAGAAATCACAATATTTCTGTATGCCAATATACAATACTGGTATATGTGAAACTTCAGAGTTCCTACCAGAATGTGGGATTAAAGCTGTAGGTTCTGAAGTAGAAAGGTGAGTCTTAAATGATAAGTGACTGTAACGAACGATGCTGAGAGTGCCCTGACATAAAAGGCAGGGAGGACTGGGCAATCAGATCGGCGACCAAGGAGGAGCATCAAGGGGCCATTTGTCAGTAGAGTGGAGGCGTGAACTTCCTGCTTCTTGGATGGAGCACAAAGTTCAAGGGAATGATAACAGTGTAAAGCAAGAGATTTCTAGATGAGGACCAGGAAATTGAGGCTAAGACAAAGACTTCCCCTGATCCTGAAATGTGTCCTAGAGAAGACAGAAGACCCATTCTGGAAATTAAAGTTAGGCACAGACCCCGCAAGAGTTAGAAGACTTCATAATGAGAGGAGAGCCCTGAGGCCGTAAACATTCTCAGAATTTACCACAGGACAGCAGAGTGCTGTGTATTGGGAGGGACAGCTTTGCATATTGAGGCTGCAACTACTCATTTGTTTTTTTGTGTTTTTGGCCTCGCTGCACGGCTTGAGGGATCTTAGTTCTTAGTTCCCCAAACAGGGATTGAACCCAGGCCCTCGGCAGTGAGAGTGCAGTCCTAACCACTGGACCGCCAGGGAATTCCCAAAACTCAGCTGTTGTGATGCTATATTTTTACCTAGAATATTTTCTCTTATATTAACAACAGCAACTGCAAAACCTTGGCTGTCCATGCATAGTGAATTGTGTTGGATGAAATAAAAGGAAGATGGTATCCAGGGCCAAAGAGAAGCCTATCTCCTGGTCAAGCCCACAAAAGCAGAGTTATTAGCATTTTGACCTCTGAGCATTGGTGGGGCCTCAGGAGATCAGCTTCCAGCAGGAGCGCCTAGTTTCCAGGACCCCATGTTATTAGACCTCATCTTGGGAAACCCCTTCTGGCACATCCCCATGGGCAACTGAAAACTCTTCTGCAGGAAACACTCATCCACACAAGAGACGCTGTGTCTCCAGAAAAGGGGGGGGGGGGGGAAATGGCACTGCTGGCTGGCTCTAATATTTTTGTCTGATTAATGAGCTGGCAATTAATATTAAATATTTTATAGGATAATTTACTTCTCCATTTTCCACCTTACTTCTGCCCTGTTCTATACCAACGCATACAAGCTTCAGTTTGGCAGTACATGTAAAAGATGAGCTCTAATGGCTATAATGTAGCTATGGTGTCAAATTAGGCCTTTTTTTTTTTTTTTTAAATTTATTTATTTTTTATTTATTTTTATGGCTGTGTTGGGTCTTCATTTCTGCGCGAGGGCTGTCTCCAGTTGCGGCAAGCGGGGGCCACTCTTCATCGCGGTGCGTGGGCCTCTCACTATCGCGGCCTCTCTTGTTGCAGAGCACAGGCTCCAGACGCGCAGGCTCAGTAATTGTGGCTCACGGGCCCAGCCGCTCCGCGGCATGTGGGATCTTCCCAGACCAGGGCTCGAACCCGTGTCCCCTGCATTGGCAGGCAGATTCTCAACCACTGCGCCACCAGGGAAGCCCTCAAATTAGGCCTTTTATGACATGAAATTTGATGATGGATCATAAATTATGTATTTATCTTGTATTAAGTGATGAAAGTAACTTGCTAATTAAGGAGAAATCAAAGTTATTGGTAAATGTCTTTTACATTTACAGTTGGCATAAAATAGGCTATCATGCCATGAATATAAATGTATATTTTGTTACTAGACACATACATACATATATATATGTATATATATATTAAGCCTCTGGGAAAACACATGTAGACCTTTCCACTTTGGGAGAATTGATGAGAGATTTATTCAGGATTCAGATTTATTGCCTTTTCAGGTTATGAAGTTGTTGTCTCCCAGCTCCAAATCCACCCTGTATATACTCTGGTTTGTGATGGTGGAGCAGGGTCCTTGTAAACTATGTTGCTTCTTGTCAGCTGGATTTCTGCTTCTGGTGCCAGTAGAGGGTATGGGAGGGAGACTGGACGACAAGGTGAGAGGAGAAGGGACTTCCTCGTTCCTGAGAGCGCCCAGCAATGACCCTTACCCCAGCAGCCGCAGTGGCTCTGGTCTCCATTTCCTGTCATCACTTCTAGAGGAGCCTCTTGGACTCCCCATAAGAACTAGCACAACGGGCGGCACTCTTCCTCAAAGGGATGAGTTCTAGGTCCAGGAAACTCTTTTCTAGGCTCCTGAGGTACCAGCAGCAGCCGCAGTGGGCGCCCTCCTCAGAGGTCAGAGTCCCAGCTCTGAAGGACCCCTCCTCTGAGCCCTGAGGCATCAGCTCTGCCACACAGCAAATTCTCCCTGCACCCCACACCCAAAGTATGAATCATAAACCCACAGGACCCCTCCTCCCAGCTTCTAGGTTCTGATAAACCTAGTTTTTTTCCCCTTTATTTCTCCAGCCTTAGGGACTTACTACTGTTATTACTTCAGCACCTCTTTTAACTTTTTATTGCCCCTACCCCTTTTTAACCAACCAATAAGCATATATTAAAAAGCTCCCTGGGGCTTCCCTGGTGGCGCAGTGGTTGAGAATCTGCCTGCTAATGCAGGGGACACGGGTTCGAGCCCTGGTCTGGGAAGATCCCACATGCCACAGAGCAACTGGGCCCATGAGCCACAATTACTGAGCCTGCGCGTCTGGAGCCTGTGCTCCGCAACAAGAGAGGCCGCGATAGTGTGAGGCCCGCGCACCGCGATGAATTGTGGCCCCCGCTTGCCGCAACTAGAGAAAGCCCTCGCACAGAAACGAAGACCCAACACAGACAGAAATAAATAAATTAAATTAAATTAAATTAAAAAAAAAAAAAGCTCCCTGAAACTGATTAAATAAGCAAGTCCCCAAATTAACAACTTTTCTCTATCCAATATTTAACAGCTTGTTGCTTTTGTTGTTTTATTTTTTAATTTATTATTATTTTTTAAACTTTTTCATGTTTGCTTTTTTATATACGGTGACATGTGATTCTCACTTCGTGAAACTACTTTTTGAAACAGAGAAAACAGACACAGTACTACATTTTTCCATGCAAACGCACATAAGTAGGCATTGTTTTATGTTACAGTTCTGATGGGCAATTTTTTTTTTTTAAATGGAACAGAGCACACGACAAGAGGTGCCATCTTTAATAACCGGCTTCCTTACATCTGGGAACTCACTGGGTCTTCAACTTTCTTTATTTTTGTTACTTTTTTTTTTGGTGTATAAGATAGATACCGAAACATGCATAGAGAGCATTAATCTTGGATTTACAGCTCAATTAATTTTATATATGTGGCATCCAGATCCACATATAGCTCATTTCCAGCACCAGAGGCTTCATATTTCATAAGAACTCTCAGAAGCAGATGATTCTTTACAAGGAGAGAACAAAGAAGAACAAACTCATTTAAATGTCCAAGATAGAGCATAAGATATTTAGTGATGTCAGTACAAGGCTAGTAGTTTGACCATTTAAAATAAAATTTATAACTCATATGACAGCTCTTTCCTCCCCACTATAAGTTAAACAACTTTGTTGATAGCTTACAGCCATAGTGTTTAAGTACACCAAATTGTGTTATCAAGGGAATATAGCATCCATTCTTCTATTCAAGAAAAACTTTAAAAACACTTCCTTTGTACCAAGCATTAGGTCAAATATTAAGGCTATCAAGATGAACCTACCATGGTCCTTACGCTTACATGGAGTACAGATAGCTCCAGTCAAGGGGCAAAGGTACACGGCAAAGGGTGATACAGATTAAGTTTGATAGCAATAAGAATAAAGAAGGAAGGAATTTATGGGGCTATAGGCTTTGCTTCTTTCAAGGCAAAAGGAATAGAGAACATGTCTTTCAGAGAAAGCATCTTCAGGAGCAGTAAAAAATTTAGAAGGTCTGGAGCATAACGAGAGATGTAGGCTTAATGGAAATATACCAGGAAGTTTGGACCTAAGAAAATCCATGAAGGATTTTAATCCGGAAGGCTTTTCTTTTTTTTCTCTCTTCTTTGTTTTATTTTTAGGACAGTAATACTGGATGTAGAGTGGAGGATAGACTTTAGGAGGCTTAAGGGGATTAGTGGTTAGGCGATTGGTAGATTTTTGTTAGTTTAGGTGAGGGACAAGGAAGTGTTAAACCAATGGGAAGTAGAAATACTGAAGAAATAAAGCCAGATTTAAGAGGTTTCTGGAGAATTTTGGAACTCAGAGATTTTGGTGACAGAATCCATGTGAGGAATGATGGAGACAGGAGTCAAGGGTGCCTGGGGTCAGGGAGTGGGGCATTAGCAGAGATGAGAAACTGAAGGAAAAGCAATGATTTCCATTTTGATTTGTTCTCTTGAAATACCTCCTGGACATATGAGTTGATATGTTCAGTGGCAGCTGGAGATGTAGGTCTGGTGCTTAGAGGAACGGTCAGAGATCAAAATAATTTGGGAAACAATATCAGGAAGGGGGATAAAGGAGTTCACCCGAAGACAGAAATATTGAGTTAGAAGAGTGAGAAATAAGAATAAGAACAGTGAAATTTAAGATAGAGGGAAAGAGAGAAGAGCCAGCAAAAGTCACAGAGAAGGAATATTTATAGAGGTTGGAAAAGAACCATTTTAAGTGTGATATTTTATCTTCTACAGAGGCAGTATGGCTGGATGTGAGTCCGGGGACATACAACCTGGGTTTCACTCCATTCTTTACCAGCTAAGACCCTGTGACCCTGGACCAGCCGCGCTCAGATTCTTCAGTATAAAATGGTGTAATAGTAACTACTTCCTAAGGAGATGGTGAAGAATCAGTAAGTGAATACATGAAAAATGTCCAAGACAGTATTTGTCACGTGGTATTAAGTGCAAATAAGCATTAGCAATTATTAAATACCAGAGGCTCAGTTCTTGCTAGTCATCTCAGAAGGTCTTCCTTATATAGCTTTTGATGCATTATAATATAAATTATGAGATACTATATCAACCCAAAGGGGATTAGACTTAATTTTAACTGCATTATGTCAAAATGCCTTTGTACGAATGTTTGCTTATTTTGTAGACCATTAAGCTATTTGTCATCTCTTATGCTATCCTTAGTTTTTGTTTATCAAACCATATTTAATTTTTCTGACCTTTTAAAAATAAGTCATCTTTAGTACTGTACTTTATTCTTATAATTTCTTTCTGAACCCTTTCTATTTTGTTTACATCCAACCAGTAATAATACACTTATTTGAATAATGGTAAAACTTCATACTCACATCACATAATTTATGAATGGATCTCCAAAAGTTCTGCATGAATTATTTATTTTTAACTGCAGGATAGACAGGAAAGTAAATGCTAGTATTTCCATTTTACGGATTTTTATATAATGAGTACGGAGCTGGAAAATGATGCTTTAAAACTAACTCATTGAAGAGTTGAGGGAGCATGGCTTCATTATGGATGCGGTGAAATGGTGGCTCTTCAGAAATCAGCCTTCCAGAGCTATAGAAGTTCCAGAAAAAGAAACAGTTTATAAGGGAAACTAGGGAAATAGTTGGTAAGTATTCATCCCATATTGCACTACCCATATGATCACAGCTGAGAAGAACTGAGACCCTACAAATAACACTTGATGCACTGAGATTTTTTAACTAGGTGAAGCCTAAGAAGCCTGGGGCAAGTGGCAGTCAATGGAAAAAAACAGGAAAAGCAAGTAAAAGGAAGAAGGGAAGGTGGACAGCTCAGCAGCAGTAGCCGAGATAATATTTTTCAGAAACAACAGAGTAAAGGACAGATTAAGTAAAAGAGCAAGCACTTGTCATCAAGGGGTTTGGGTGACTCTGGACCAGTCAGATCGAGTTGGACAAGCTCTAGGGACTCCGTAAACTCATCAGGAGATCCAAATACCAAGCCAGAAAGCAGGTACAGGCAGGCTGGGAGTTGATGTCAGAGAGTATTTCAGTCACTGAAGGCTGCTACAAGAAGGGAGAACACAGTGCCAGTGGGGTCCAGAAAGAGCTGATAGCAGCTCTGGGCAGACCAACGGTCAGCAGCCTGGACTTAAATCAGCCTGGAGGACTTGGGTGCAGTGGCAGGGTACTTGTGACACGAGGGATCATTGCCTGGAAGATGCTCATAAAGTGTTTTCAGCGTTTGATGACTAGACATGGTTTACATTTTAGAGCAAGGCCAGCAGCAAGACTGAATTGATTATAGTTACTGTACGACCTGTTGGGATTAGTTACAAACTCTTTGTCTTAATGGTGAAGAAACTGCCATTATGAGTAAGTGATTTTGTCTTCAAATATTTAGGCAGCAGGGGTTGGGAATGTTCATTCCAAGAATGAAAAAATAGAACAGATGCATAATTTGGCAATCACTGGGGAATGGGAGAAAATGGAAAACAGCTAACTGCCCCTTAATGCTATAGCAGTGAAAGGCACAGTCTACCGCTATGGAGACAAGCTAAGTAAAAACAGTATGGCAGCCTGTTTGTCAGGTATGCAAGTGCAGTGCAATCAAGCCACAGGTAGTTTAGAAGCCTTCCTACAGGAGAGGGGAGATGGAAGTTTTCAAAATTATCTACTTAAAGTGTTAGAGATAGACCCCATTGCAGATATTCTAATTTTAATACACAGATATTCTATTTTTAATACACCAAAACCCTCCATTTTTAAAGGAAAAAAATGAATATTTGTACTTGACCTAAAAAAGAAAGTTTGGTAAAATGCAGATTCTTAGTGTTCTAAAATAATTATATATTATATATATGATATGACATACATATAACTATAATATATAACATATAATAGTGCAAAATAGAGCTTCAGATTCTTATTCCTTATAAGTTATTCTTAATAAATAGAGAATGCTCTTATTTCCAATTTAATGCTTATTTAGTATATTTTCAAAAACAGAGACATAAAAATGCTATTGACTGAACGTATACTTTATAACAGGTAGTTTAGGGTCTAATATGAACATAGAGTTATAAGAGTAGTTATAATTATCAAATATGAAGCGAAGGACATAGGTCCTATCTGGTCCTCTGGGAACAGTTCCCTGCTCCACTTTCCAGGTTCTTTCAGTGGTGCTGTCAAGCAAACAGCCTTCCTCGCCATCAACTACAGGGATGGTCATGGGTCCCAAGTCCTTCTTTAGGACTTCATTCTTCTGGCGAGTGGAACTGGTTAAAAGTTAGGGAGTGAAACTCAAGCAGAACCCATCACAGTGATTCCCAAGAACTGATACATTATTCTCAGAGAAAGAATTTCTTTTTCTGCTGACGTTGTTAAGCTGAGAGGCTGTGATCGAGGATCATTAGCCTTCATCTTCTCCTGTCATGAAGAGAAAGCATATCTGCAACTGAGAGAATAAGGCTCACAGGAAAAAGAAAGCAGGCAGAGAGCAAAGAGAGGGACATGATGGAGGAAGGGGCTCAGGGCACGTGAGTGTAAAATGAACGTGAGTTGTGGCTCTGACCAGCTGACCAGATATGTGACTGTTCGTATAACTAATTAGCTTAATATTTCCTTAATAAACAATGGTTTCAGAAAGCAGTAGATATGGACCAAATTACTTAGGTTTGGGGAACATCAAGTATTGACATGGGCATAGGACTAGAAAGCCAGGAATCTGGCAAGAAAGCAATTACCATATCATGATATATTTTTTTCTTTTTTCATAGAAGCCTTGTTTTTAGCAACAAAATATGGTGGTACTTTATCAATAAATATTCCAGTCCTGGCTACTACTCACCAAATAGCTTTGTGCTCTCCTGCTTTCCCCAGGCTCCATGCACACAGGGGAGAATGTGACAAGGTCAGATGGATGACATGTGAGCAGAAGTGGCATGTATCACTGCTGGGCTGAAGCATTTAAGAACCAGTGCTTGACCCTCCAGCTCCCTCTTCCTCCACCACAATGATTCTGGGGTTTATACACTGAGATGGTGTAACCACCAGATGGAAGCATCTTTCACTGCTGAGTGACCACATGGAGGAAAATAGCTCTGGGGGGTCACCTAAGTCACAGTAGGCTTTGCATGAAAGAAAAATAAACCTCTGTTCTGATGATTCACTGGGATTTCAGGGTTATTTTACTACCACAACATAACTTAGTCTATCTTCACTAATATTTCCCTTTTTATTTCCCATTTCATTTTGTTCATAAAATTGAGTTTGACAATATATGAGTAAGGCATTTCCCAAAAAAAGATCCAAAACCTTTTTACATAAGTACTGTAGATGTGATTTATGGAAATTCTATTTTCAAGGAATCATATAGATGTGTGTTGTTAAATGTTTCATAATTGATTACTGATCAAGCTATGCGTACTACATTTTAACAAGATATAGGCTTATTCAGTTTAAAGTGAAACATTTTATCATTCACTATAAGTTTTCTATTTCCACATATAATTCAGGTTTCTTTTGGTAGTATAAGTCAAAAATTTTCCTTCCTTGGGAACATGGACTTTTTCCTGCGGATTTATTTTTTTTTCCTCTTCACTACATTTATAATGATGATATGTACAGCATCAGTGTTCTGATGATTTTGCAGCTAATGATTTTTAATTTTTTATGTCTCATAAACATACAAAACATTATGTTTTTCATCAATCATTTCACCAATTATTTTCCAATTATTCTGTTAAAATCATATATATATATATATATATATATATATATATATACACATAATTAAAGAAACTAATTTAAGACATCAATTGATTGTCTCTGGTTCATTTTTTTGAATAAAGTATTTACCAATGTTTTCAAAGGAGACATGATTTTGTGCCTGAAAATTTACAAAGCTGTGCTGGAAAAGAGCTTATTGCCCACTAATTTCCAAATAACTAAGTTTTTTGTTACTAACTATAGTGCAGAATATCAAACCCACAAGGTAGCAAGTAATGATAACCGGTAGTGGAGCCAAATTATAGAGGTTTTTCATAGGAAGAAGGGAAAATGAAGGTCTTCAATTGTGCAGCTGGAGTCATTTTTTAGTTTCAAGTTTTCAAAGTGGAATCATGAACAAGAGAAGCAGCTCTTGTCACCAATTAGGTTTCAGATTGACGGATGCAAGCAAACCCTTACTAGGGCTGATATTGATTTGTTGCATAAGCAGACATATAAAAACTACAACCATTCTGCTTTCCTTCTCTCATCACCCAGATTTTCTCTAATGTCTTAATTGTGTAGGCTTGCTAATTAAACTTACAACTAATTAACATGAACATTGACTAGAGTGGCCCCGATTCAATACCTTCGGTATCTTCTTGAATAGACATTCAGACTGGAGATCTTTCCGTGAGATTCTTTTTTTTTTTTCCCCCCTAATTAATTAATTAATTAATTTATTTATTTTTGGCTGTGTTGGGTCTTCGTTTCTGTGCGAGGGCCTTCTCTAGTTGCGGCAAGCGGGGTCCACTCTTCATCGTGGTGCGCGGGCCTCTCACCATCGTGACCTCTCGTTGCGGAGCACAGGCTCCAGACGCGCAGGCTCAGTAGTTGTGGCGCACGGGCCTAGTTGCTCTGTGGCATGTGGGATCTTCCCAGACCAGGGCTCAAACCCGTGTCCCCTGCATTAGCAGGCAGATTCCCAACCACTGCGCCACCAGGGAAGCCCCCGTGAGATTCTTTATTGAATTTATATATTGATAGGTTTCCTCCACCCATCCCCAATCTAACCATGGTTCTTATTCAGTGAAGGCAGTCCAGGCTAGTGGTGGCTTGGCAATCCCTCAGAGTCTGGAACAAGACCAGTGTTCCCCAAAATCAATGGAGCAAGAAAGAGGCAATTGCTCAGCTCTGCAATCTGTGTTTATCTGAGGTTAAAGGTAAGTACAGTCAAATCAAGAAAAATTAAGTAAACAGCTTCAGTCTCAGTTTGCTCTTTCTGTGTGTCCCCCACCCCACTTTATGATGCTTCTTTCATATGTGTTCCTTGCAAAACTCTTGCCTTTGCAGTGTGGATTTCAGACCTTCCGCCTATTCTAACTGGAAACTTCTGGAAGGGATTCTTCTGTCCCAGCAAGTCCCTTTCCACCACTAAAAATCATATTCATCATTTAAAGCCTCGTTAATTCATTTGCTCAAGAAACATTTCTTGAATGTCTTTCTGTGTGGCTAGCAACAAGGATGGATAAATGAGAGGCAATTTCTCCCCGGAAGGAAGTAACAATCTAGTGGTGAAGACAGATGCAAATCGATATGTAAAATATAATGCAGTACATCACATGGGCGTGACATACAAAGATACCACAGAAGTGTAGAAAGAGGGAGATAACTCAGCCTGAAGAGGCTCTCAGGGAAGTCTTCCAAATCACCACAGTCAGATTCGTGCTTCTCCCTCTTCTACTTTCCCCACATAATTATCCTTGTGACAGTATGCATTGTAATTAAGAAATTGATTTTGAAGCCAGAGACCATGGCTTCAAATCCCAGCTCTGCCAGTTGCCTAGCTTTGCAACTTCAGGCAACTCGCCTCCCCTCTCTATACATCAATTTCTTCATCCATCTCATCTATAAAATGGAACAATAATAGCGCATATCTTATGGCACTGGTATGAGGATTAACTGGGTTGATACATTTAGAACATCGTGTTAAATCAGTGCCTGGAACTTAGTAAATACTCAATAAATATTGGCGATAAATATATAAATTTTCCTCTTCTGCAATCAGAGGTTGTTATCAATATAACTATACTATAACCTTAATAAATTGTAATTTCCTTTGGGGAACATTTATATGTTACCAAAATTGAAGCAGTAGAGACTCAATAACTCCTTTTTGATTGGTACTTTCTCTGTCTAGTTTCCTGGATTCTTCTTTTTTCTGAAATGTAATTTGTTTGTATTTGCCCTCTACTCCTGGCAGTCTTAAAGTACCAACTTTCCTTTGACCAGAGTCCAGAATGATTAAGGCCTGAATGGAGCATCTGTTCCTATGAACAGTTGCTTCTGCTGGGGGCATGTCCCCTCTTTGCAAGAAACATTGCCCTACACAACATCCCCTTCTTCTTCGACCCTACTTTCCTGTGACCCACCCCCAAGTTTTCCACAGTGTCTATTTTTTAACAATAACTCCTTGTTCAACTTCTATCAATCAAGACATCTGTTCTGGGCTCTGGCTTCTCCCTCTCCCCATCCCCACTCCTCAGTATGAAATCCACTTCACTGCCATTGTTTCACTCATGGAGATACTGAAAAGTATTTGCACTGGCAGGACAGGTATAGGATGGCAACATGTGAGCATAATTAACAAACCCTCAGAGTATTTATTAGTTATGATTGAAGGAGAAAATTACATTTTCAACTTCAGCTTCTGGCCTAAATTTCATGTTTCATCATACCTTTGTATATTATATATCTTTTTGGTATTATAAGTGAATGAGATTTGTTTTACTGCAATCAGTGAAGAGTTGAGAGGTAGGTTGGTTAAGTCAGATGAGTTGCCTCTCAAATAAACGATCTAGCATGTGTTTTGAAGAATAGATGACATGCATAATGGAAAGTTTAAGGAAATTTTGCAACCCTAGAATGACATGAACTATATGAAACTCTGAGTTACTGAATAAATCAGGACTATTAGTAAATAAATATCAGGCAGTAATTGTGTTTGCAAGTACCAATGTCATAATGAATGGAGGGCATCAATGGAATGGGCTCTACACAGACCTGGCCAAGTTGATCTGTATATGGTTGTCTCTCAATAACACAAACCTGGATGTGGGGATGGAAAAATCCAGTAATTGGCACTGATTCCTAGTTATCAAACAATGATTCCAGAATCCATTTGGAAAGCATACTGGAACTCTGAAGATAGGGTCAGGAAAGTGAATATTTGAAGATAAGAGTATTTTTAATAACTTTTTTTTGATTTATGGTTAAAATATTGGAATAGATATGTGACTCCTGGAAGAGAATGGCTGGTTGCATAGGTATTGTGATATTATGGGATTCTGATTTCTGGGATGTTGATTATGGTACCGGAAAACAGACCCTTGAGGAGACAAAGTACATCATTTCGTGAGATTCAGAAAATACGTGTATGTCCAGAAAATGGCAGATATGATCATAAATAACTTAAATTGAACATAGAGGGGGGAGATGAATAAAAGCCCACATTAAGTTGTGAAATCAATTACAAATTGAGCACATTATGAAGATAAATGCAGTGTAGAAACCACAATATAACCAAGTAATAATAACAGTAAGTATTATTGCCATTCATTGAGTGTCTTCTATTTCCCAGGCACTTGAAAGATATCTAATTCAATGTTCCAATGTCCCTCTGAAGTGGGTAATTATTGCCTCCAACATGCAGATTGTTTTCAGTTGTGATTAAATTTAATTGATTTAAGTCACTTGCTAAAAATTTCACAGCTAGCAAATGGTGGGGATAGTATTTAAAATCAGGATCATCTAACTCCACAGTTCATACCACAAACCATCATGCTGTAGTGCCTCATCATGGGAAACATTCAAAGAGAAAACATTTGGGAAGAGGAAAACATCTTAAAATACCACAGACCCATCTACACCTAGGATATAGATGATAAATATAATAAAATTGTCATATCACAGGTGCAGATTAGAGATTCATGAGTGCAAATAAAACCAGGAAAAATGGGACAATTATTCCCTTTTTTGTTATTCGGACAAGACCAAAATAGAAAGCTT
Organism: Balaenoptera musculus; assembly: GCF_009873245.2. Classification (NCBI taxonomy): domain Eukaryota; kingdom Metazoa; phylum Chordata; class Mammalia; order Artiodactyla; family Balaenopteridae; genus Balaenoptera; species Balaenoptera musculus. Next base: position 26,039,463 of record NC_045793.1, on the reverse strand, counting down.
TAACACACACACACAGGTTACAAAAAAGAAAGGGGAAATCATCTGAAAATTCAGATTTCAGCTGTAGCAACACTGAAGTCCCCTGGCCAGAAGAAGGACACAGATGAAACACCCCCGACACAATCACAAAGCCACCACAGCAGCACATATTTACCTACTGCTGCATGACCTGTTTGGCAGAAAGCAGGAGCCCTTCTACACTCTTTCCTAAGATATACAGAAGCACTTTAAAAGCAGGAAAAGACTATGCAAATGGCAGTGGACACTATCCATGGGTCAGCAGCAATACACTTATAAAAGACATGGGTTTTAGTTGAAAATAAGCTCAATTTGATTCAAGAGTTGATACAGCTTCCAGATGAAAGCTGATGTGATCTGAGTATTCATTAAGAAATCTATGGAATAGAGTTCCCCGATATAAGTGACCTGTGCTATTCCGATCTCTGCTGGCATACTGTGTGTCATTCTTGTCAAAAAATTTTCAAAAGGGACTTACTGAACATGTGAGACTGGAAAAACCAGAATATATATGAAGGACCTTTGAAGGAAATAAACACATTTAAAATAAAACCAAAATTCAAAATAATTGTGGTGGCTGTCCTCCGATACGTAAAGGATTAATTGATTGCCAGGTGGGAGATGGAGAATTAGTCTTGAAGTTTTATAATCCCACCAGTATAAGTTAAATCGAGATAAATTTTAACTCAACCTAAGGAAAGGATTAGAGTCATCACTGACAACTGCTATAAATTAGCTAGGAAAATAAGGAGCTTTTAGTCACCGCAGGTGTCCAGACATCAGGTGGGCATACACTGGTTGGCATCAATTCTTGATAGGCAACTGAATTCAGTGAGTTTTAAGATATCTCTCAATGCTGATACTGATTTGTACATACTCCTTCACTGTCCCCCTTTTCACATTGATACATATTTACGAAATATTTTGACCAAAGTTTGCAGCCAGTCTTTAGACATGACTACCTTGAGAATCTTCATTAGAGTCTAATCTGTGAGATTTAGCCTGTGGCCTTGGACTCATTAGTATCATATCCTCCAAACCTGAACCTCTTACATAGCTATGGTTGAAGAGTGTTGATGAAGGAAACAGGTAAAAAGCCATATAGAGACATTCTTAAAACTCATATATGTCAACATATTGAGAAAATTCCCCTTTTTTCCTATGGAGACACCCACAAGCAGTCCTCCTTGGTTAGGGTGTGGGGCATGGGAAGATCAACACTGCCCGTAGCAGCTCCCATGGTCTCCATGGATGTAGGGAGACTCAGGTGTCACTAAAGGCAAGCTCAGTGGAAAGCTTAGTATTTATTTCAGGGCTGTGCTGTCCATTCAAGTCTGCTACAATATGACCACCCACCACTTCCTGGTTTATCCAATGTTAAATGCCAGTAGTCAGTGATTTACACGATGAACTTTGACATGATGATGGGAAAGCGGATTTGAATTAAGTGGTCTTAGCAAAATTTCTCCTTGAGAATTTTAGAATGGACAAATGTATAGACAACCAGACAAATATTTGTGGAATCTTTCTTTCCTCCAAGTGGATTGTGATGAGAATGGCTCTATGTGGTATGCCTTTTATCCCGTTGAGGGAAAGTTCCCATAAGGCCACCACAGGAGTATCAAGATGAACAATAAATGCCTCAATGGACAACTGTGTTAATAGGATAAGATTCGAGGAAGAGAGGGAAATTAAATGTGGGCAAAGGCCAAGGAATGTACAAATGTGAATTTAGCAAACCTTCAAAAGAATGTGGATAATTAATAAGAGAAATAATTTTCAGTCAATGTAGTAAAACTTTAAGTGTTCATGGAATGGGATATCCCAATGGGAAATTTCTCAGCTTTGGCTGTGAGTTAAAAAAATACATAAGAATGCCAACAAGGCCAAGGAAGAAATAAATGGGAAAGAAATTGGTGGCAAGATTACATATGGGGTTGGATCTAGAAGAAAGTTGAGCACATAGAAAAGACTGAGTTAAAACAAAAATTTGAGATCCTGAAAAGGAAAAAATAATGAGCCAGTATAAGAAGATAAATCTCTAGATTAAGGATCTTGATAATGCCACAGAAGTGAAAAGTTAAAGAAGGACTTTTCTCCATGTGGATTAATAACTAATACTGGAGGATGGGAGAAGCAAAGAATTGGGGGTCATTCGTTTCTCTTCTCCAAAAGCAGAGAGGTAGAAAATGGGTCATAATGGTCTCCAAGCCGCTATACCCCTTCCCAGAAGAAGTTAGAGAATAAGATGGGCCTGATCAACTGTATATGCAGCTGGAATAAGATAGCTCCTGGCCAATCACATTCTCATCTGTGGCTGGTGGCTACTTTGTGCAGGTGAACCTATAAGCTCAGTACAGATCTCCATATTATTCAGCTAACAGGTTGGTTCAAATAAAACCTAGTATTCACTGGCAGTAATGTAGGAGAACATGATTGACAGAGTGTTATCTGCCAATCTGGGCCATGCCCAATCAATCCCTCAACACTTGGCCTCAACTCATGACACTCCAGCCTCTTGTGCCTCCCTCTTAGTGCTTGTATTCATCAGGCCCACTACTGTGCAGAACTCCACCATCCAGTATCTGCTCTGGCTCATCAGGTTGTGGCTCTGCCTGATGCCCAAAGCTCATGATACAGCTCTGCAGACGCCAGAATCTATAGCTGAAACACAGGCATAGGAAACCTTGGCCATTTCCATGCTGACTCTGCACTCCTTAGGAGCCAAATAAAAGAATGAGAAAACATTTATCCTGATCATGCAAACCACACATTCAAAGTTGATAAATGAATCTGAACTTGGGTGAAACCTGTTTCCAGGTTATGAAATAAAGATGAGTAGAAACATTGAGAAAGTGGGTAGTGAGTGGAGGGAGATTTAGAGACCTTGTTGGTCCACATTAAATCTCAATCAACCTAAATGCATTAAATACGTATGCTTGAACCCACTCAGATAATCCAGGATAATCTACCTATTTTAAGGTCAGTTGATTAGCAACCTTAATTCCATCTGCTATCTTAACTCCCCTTTGCCATGTAATATAACATACTCACAGGTTCCCGTGATTAGAATGTTTGCATCTTTGAGAGGTCTTTATTCTGCTTACCACAATTATTAGCCATTGAACTTTTATGCCATATATCCAAGGAACATTGGCTTATTTTGATATATCTTTTCTTATCATTTAAATTTATATTTGCACTGTAAATTAAAGTTTTGTGCCTTAAATATATAAATAAAGTTGTATTAAATTCTTATAGCAAACAATTTGAAGATTTCAACCTTTTGTTTGTTATTTACATTCATCTCTTAAATCTAGTCTTATCAACCTAGTATAGAGTTGCCTGACAAAATACAGGACATCTATTTAAATTTTAATTTGAGATAAACAACAAGTAATATTTTAGGATGTCACAAATATTGTACAGGATATATTTATACAAAATAATTATTCACTGTTTATCTGAAATTCAAATTTAATTGAACATTTGTATTTTTATGTAATAAATCTGGCAACCGTACCCTAATAACATTTTTTTAAAGTAACTTTGGGAAATGATGACTTATTATATACTGAGTTGAGATGTAAAATGGAATAGATAGTTTTTGCTTATCAGCACTCCACACAGAAACAGAATATTTTAATATTATAAATATTAATAATTTTCCTTCTATACATATTAACAGTTCCAAATTTGCGTTACTATTCTAGGGCACTGAGATTTCAGGATGTTTAAAATTATATTTTAAAATATAGAGCTCTTCTTTTGATATTACAATGCATGCAGTATTTCATTTCAATAATGGGAGAGATGACTTGAAGGGGACCAACTACTCCAGAATAAAGGTAAAATACTGGAATTGTGGAATAAGATATGAAAAAGGGAATGTAAGTTATTGAGAAAAATGAGCAATTGAGTTCATTTGTAAGTTGCGCTTCACTCAAATATACACTAACGGAGGAAACTCTGAACTAAAAGAGGAAATGGAATTAATCCTCTGGAGAACTGAAAGAGAATTTGTAGGATCATCTGGTAAGACCTTTTGTGGGAAACTAAAACCCAAATCGAATGCAACTGACGATGTCAGAATGGTTTCAAATAGAAGCTGAAGTTTGTTCAGATTTTTAAATGACTGAAAATACATATTTGGTTAACAGGATTAAGTAGGAAGCATGTTGTTATGGCACATGGAACTAAACTAAGCAAGCATCTATGTCTTCCTGATACAGAGTATGAAATCAGGAGTGGAGTGATGAGAATGAGAACCCTTTGGTAAAATACCAGATCATATAGAATAGCTTTAAATTATTGTAATATTCTGAGAAAGAACATGTGAAACAATGTGAAAAAGAGGCCATGCTTCAGGAATTTATAATATAAGGAGTTCAAACTGAAAAATGTCAAGACTTACATATACTTAACTTTATCTAAGATATGTTTTAGAAATGATGTTAAAGTGAACTTCACTATATATATATATTTTCCCATTGACTAACATTAAATTGAGGCTGTTTTTCTTCAGAAAATATATTGTTCATGCTTTTTAACCATACATTACAAACATAGCAATTTTTCAAGAATCACACAGTTTAAGAGTATTTTCTGATAGAACATATTATTAGAGTGTAGGGAATAGGAAAAAAAAACTTATATGCAAACTGTGTTATAACTTCTCCTCCTCTTCTTAGAGTTGTATTACAGTCATAAAAATAGTCATAAAAATAATTTTACTTTTAATACAAAATCACATCATAATTGATATTAAATAATTAAGCTCTACTCTATTAAAGCAGATGAAACTGTGAAACATTTAGTGTCTGTTTGGGGCTAGGTCTACACTTAAAGAATAGGGTGCTATAGTTAGGGTAGATTTGTATAACAAGAATATAAACTTAAAATGTCTCAAGTACCCAAATGCATCAGCACTGAAAATAGGGAAGGTAGAAGATAGAGAACGTCAAAGCCATTCAGGTTGGTTGGCTGTAGGAAATGAAGGATCCCTATCTCACCATCACCACCATCACCAACACTGGAATTACAGGAAGCAGTACTCTTATATAACAGTCTAATCTTGTCTGCTAAATACTGTTGGTATCCCCATTTTACAGATGAGAGCTGAGGCTTAGAGGATAACATATACTGAACATAGTACACATATGAAGCACACAGTACACATATGGAGCACAGAGCACTTGGCCGAACCAGGATTCGTCCACCAGCAGCCAGGCTTCATATCCATATTTGTAACCACTACTCCATGCTGCCCCCATGCAATTAGACTGAGCACAATTCAATTGCTCATGGTATTACTTACAATAGTGTGCAATGTATAACTATTGCACCTGTGGTCAGTTACAATTGATCCTAAAATGTTCTGCGTGTTAGAAATATGGCCCTTATTTTTCAAAATAAATATGTATTTCTCTTTTTGCCTCATAAGGTTCTCAATCAACAGGAAAAGAACTATTGCCACCTACATGGTTATCATGCTTGAATTAAGTTTTAAACTAGAATTAATTTCTTTTCAAGAAAATAACTTTTCTTGTTTCCAGTTACAAAAGGACGTTAAAGCACCAGCTTTCTCTCAGGGTCCAGAGGATGAAATTAGGGGGAAAAAATCAAATGAGAGAAAAATTCAAATGTATATAAGGGAACTTAACTGGTTCTTGCTACCAACATTCTATAATTTGTCATGAGAGGGCTGCTTAGCAGACATAATTTCCTTCTCTCTTCCTAAGGCATTGTGGCAGAGCGATTTATGATACTACACTGACTAGAGGTACAATGAAAATGTAGTAGAAGGGATAACGAACTCACTAATGTGAGGTGAAGTCAAAATCAATCTCTAACAAGAGATTACACGTTAACTTCTCTGGGGTCACATTAAAGTCTTCCAGCCAGTGGTTTGTGTATTTCTAGCAAGGGAAAAATAATCTGACAGATAAACTAGGAGTAAGGACGAGTAGACTGTGCCAAAGAAAAGCTAGCTAAACTAGCAAAATCCGATGAACTAGGAAATGTCTGTGGTCAGCTATACCTTGTATATCTGTTTCTTTCAACCAGAAGGAAATAAATTTAGAAATTAATCTGGGGGATTGAGTACTGAGTGCCTTTCTCATTTTCCTGCCCATGAAATCTCAGTAAAACTGAAGGAAACATATGGTGTGAGGACATGCCCCATAGGGCTTTTTGGAAAAGTAATTTAGACTCTGGATCATATGTTTGTATCATGCTATGTTAATGTGAATGCACTTGATTATGGCTTATGAGACTGATGACTGCCTCAAGCGCATTTATCTTCTAAAATGCATCCTGCATTCATTTGCATCCTTCTCTACATATGCATAATAATTTTCATGTGCATTTGCTTAAAATTAGGTCTTATCTCTGAGTGGTTGACCATTTCCTATGTAGCCGACAATTTTCTCTACAAGAGCATCTTAGATTTAGACAAGGTCTTAGAGAAATTGTGAGGAAATCAAATATCCTGGAGGCAATTACATTCCCTAGGCTCTGACATTCCAAGTGAGGCTGGAAGATAGACCACCAAGTCAAGCCCTGTTTTACAAGTGAGGAGGAGATAACTTGCTTTATCAAGGCCACAGAGACCTTAATGAGACAAGAACCATTTCATCCAAACTATTTTCCCCACTTTTGTTTAAACTCACTTTCTGGCACACATTGACTCAGAATCACCTTGAAAATGTTTACCACTTTCCTGTTCACCTGATTCAACAAAAACCTTTTTAGCTGAGAACTATTTGCAATGTACTTCGTCAGGCATTGTGGGGCTAGCAAGCAGTAAGAGTCAGGAAGATCGTAAAAGAATTATGATTATCATCTTTTCTGGATGTCCAGAGACAGTATATATCTGTTCAGAATCTGTAATGTTTTGTAAGTTAGAGGACAATTCATAGGTTGGTTGATTTGCTAAGAAAATTGGGTTCAGTGAAGTGAAGGGCTGTGAAAGACAAAGTTTAGGTTTGAGCTAATGGTCAATCAGAGATCATTTTAGCTTAAGAAACCTTCATAGCATCTTTGATAACACCTATAAGAATTTTTATTGAGCAATTATTCTATAATTATCAGTTTAAAATCTATTAGAATTCAAGCTCCATGAGGCCACATTGAGCTCAAACAATTCTGTCAGCACTGAGCAGAGTGAAGGTGCTAAATAAAAATTGGTTGATTGAGAAAATATCTAAAAAACAACAAAGCAGAAGAAGTGTGTGGACTAACTTTATGGCAGAAATCCAGAAGACATTCTTGAGGAGCAAGAGCCGGCGGTCAGCTCTTACATCATCACAGAAGCCCAGACTTAGACTAGGGAATTGACCTTGGAAGTGGGAAGGAAAGGATGGATCCAAGAAAAGTTTCAAATGAATAATATAATTTGCTGACAAAGAATAAATAAGAGTGAAAGGGAAGAGGAAGTCTATGTTAACTTGAAAGTTTGGATCTCTAAAAAACAGAGATACTGTTGATAGAAAGGAGGAATTAAAGATTAAGCAAATTAAGCATAATGGAGAAATATAAAGTAGCTGCTGAAAGTGTGAGATCTGTAGTCAAATGGAATAGGTTCATCCCAGGTCTACCTCACAGTAGCAGTATGAATGTAAGAATTATTGACTTAATTTCCCTGCCTCTGTAAAATTCATCTCTTAAGAGATGAAAGATCGTCTATACAAAAAAAGCTTAGCCTGGTTTTTGGCACACACGAGGCATTCAATAAATAATGTCTATTTCAAATATGATAAATTTTGGTTTCAGATATCTTAATTTCACAATTTCGGTTCTGGATTGCTTAATTTCACATCTTTGTACACGTGAAAGAGCAGGGATTAAGAAAGCAGTGTGAAAAGCATGAGTGTCGCATTTATAGCAGAAGCCATGTGAACCATGGCTACTTCAAGGGAATGGTGCCTGGGAGAAAGGCCAAAGTCAGAGGTGAGTTGAGCAGGAGGAAGATGAGATCAAGGAGACAAAGAAACAAAAACAGACTGAAAGCAATATGGTTTCTCAGAGTGTACGGGAGGGGAAAATGGAAGATGAGGGTGGAGGGGTGCAAAGCTACATGTATTAGCAATGACAAATGTATGCGTGTTCTGTATATAAAATACACTGTAAAATAATAAGCAAAGTAGAAATAAGTAATTTGAGGGCCTTCTTTGGAGACATGTATTTTACAGTCCTATGGTATTTTATAATCCTACGGTGCCTCTACTCATTGCCTCTTTTCTTGCTACCTTCTACACACATTTTTCTTTTTCATTCCAAATGTAATTATTTATTCCTTGCTTGTCATTGTCAGTTCTTAACAATAAGTAGGCAATATAACCAAATGTTCAATAAATTGTGGTGTGATTGGGTGTTTTAGCATGGCGAAAGTGTTTTGTTGAAGAAAGGGCAGTGCTACCGTGATAAGCTGCCTGCTGATGTAAATACTTTATGGTTTTATGACAGGCTCACAATCTACCAATACTATTTTCAATTCAATTCAATTTGTGTGAATGAGGATTTTAGAGAAAACAGCTGGCAGGAGAAACACGTGACATTTAATCTTGCCTGAGAACATGAAATCCTTTACAAAGCTATATGTGTACGTGTGTGTGAAACGTGCATGCTTGTATATACTCACAAAGGTTATATAGGGAGCTGTATTTTACAGAATCTGGGCCAACAGACAGCAGAAAATATCACATTCCTTGGCATTTTTCTGTAGATACACTTGACTGAGCAAATAACTTGGTGAGTCTAAAATTCCGATGAAAACATTCAACTGATTGCAATTTTTGAACTAAAAAGATTTTTCTTTCAAAATGAGAAGAACCTGAAGTCATCCTTAAAACAAATAAACAAAAAACCCTACAATTAATGTTGTAAGTTTTGATTGATTCAAAACTACTACCTGTGAATAAGATTCTGGGGCTTCCTTGGTGGTGCAGGGCTTCCCTGGTGGCGCAGTGGTTGGGAGTCTGCCTGCCAATGCAGGGGACACGGGTTTGAGCCCTGGTCCGGGAGGGTCCCACATGCCGCAGAGCAACTAAGCCCGTACACCACAACTACTGAGCCTGTGCTCTATAGTCCGCATGCCACAACTACTGAGCCTGCGCTCTAGAGCCCGCGAGCCATAACTACTAAGCCCGCGTGCCACAACTACTGAAGCGTGTGCTCCTAGAGCCTGTGCTCCGCAGCGGGAGAGGCCACCGCAGTGAGAAGCCCGCGCACAGCACTGAAGAGTAGCCCCCGCTGGCCACAGCTGGAGAGAGGCCACGCGCAGCAACAAAGACACGATGCGGCCAAAAATAAATAAATAAAATAAATAAATTAAAAAAAAAAAAGATTCTGAACACTGCTAAAATGCAGAACTTTGCAGCTTACCTTAAGAACTCAATACATGACTTTTAAAAAATGATTTTAAAGAGAAACAATATAATTGAAAATTGATTTATTCAAATTTTATATGAAAGGTGCCCAAAGTTGCACAAAACAAGATATATAATAAGGAAAAAAATATTGATAGAATTTGGTCATGACCATGACAAGCAGAGAAAATCAAGATTACCCTAAAATTTGCCCAGGATTACCAGAATATAAAATCTGTCTAATGTCCAAATGTATATAATGGCAATGGTGGTTACATATTTAAGTTGGAGTCATAATCATTTAGAAATGATTTGCCTTTTATTAATAAAGAGCTTGCCTTTTTATTTCCACTATCAAAATTCATTTGAATATTAGTTAGCAGAGTTGTTTACTGAAAATCATAGTCTACCAGATTATTTCTTGTCCTTGTATTCTTACCTTTGCTTTTATCCACACACTGATTTTTACACAACTTTACTATTTTAGGACCAAATATCCTTCTCCATTCTTGGCTAGAGGCAGTCATCAGCAGTCTAAAAGAATTGCTTTCTCTCCATCAGCCCAGACCAGAGGGAAAGCTACGGGCTCTTTCTTGAAGTCCGATTAGATAGAGTCCTTGTGGCAGCCACAGAGAAGGTTCAAAATCACACACAGACACAGACCACACAGTGCAAGCACCTCACCTCCCATTCTGTCTTCTGTTCCCAATTCAGTTGGAAATGAGTCTCTTCTTTCCACTGCCACAAGTCAAGCCCCCATATTTCTCGCCTGGATTTCTTCAATCATCTTATCATCGTCTCTTTTCTTATCCTTGCACACTACAACTCATCTGACTCACCACTGGCAGAGAAATCTCACAAAATGGGACTGTGCTGAGAATCCAGCCACGCTCAGAAAGATTCAAATGCACTCAAGTCCCTCACAAATGAAGTACCAACTCGGCATAAGTTCCACGTGGAATGGCTGCCAATTATCTGATGAGCCTTATTTTGTAGATAACCATATAATTTATTGCTCCCACTGGGAAATACATTTTCAGAGTAAAAGGAGTGCTATTAACAACGGGGCAAATTGGGACATATGGTCACCCAGCTCTCCCTGTGATGTGTCAAGCTCAGAACTGTTCTTCAGTCACAGGTTTTACACACAATGCCCTGACTTTCCCTTTTCTGAAAGTTTAAACCCACTGCTCCTATTGCCTGGAAGATGGCTTCCATCTGTTTCTCTCTACCCTTTGAGGTCGATTTAATCCCCATGTCCTCATGGAGACTTTCTCAGTCTCTCAAGAGGACAGGCTCCCTTCCTTCTTTCTCCATCCCTGGCCCCAAGACTTCATTCTAGGCACTTCGCCTGCATTATGTTCCTCTGCTTTGTACCTGACCTCTATGTGCTTGGTTTGGCTCCGTACTTGACCCTAAACAACTTCTTACTCATCTTTGCATATTTCTAAACACCAAGCAAAAGTCCTTGTGTATAGCAAGCATTTCAAAATGCAGTCACCAGCTGATAATTAAATTGTGACCCTTAAAAATTATTTATTTAGTAATGGCATTAACCCTAAAGAGGAGGAATTTCATAAACCATTTGTGACGACCAAAGATCTTGAGTCATTTAAACAAATTCAAAATCACTCACCCATTTCTGTATCTAAAAGATTTTCTCAAAGTACATATTACACACCCAAAGTCCCTTAGAGAAAGTACATACATGTTGTCTTAGAAAATTTTTCCTGAGACTTTCACTTAAACCATTCTATATGCAATGATTTCTATTTTTATTATAGATTAGTTTATTAAAAAATAAAACCTAAGTATTAAATAAAATTAAAACCCTGCATCACCAATCTCCCTATATCCTAATGCTATTCTATAGAGTTAACAAGTTTGAACAGGTTTTATTATTTATTTATTTATATATTTATCTATATATTTTATATATCTAGTTATTTATTTGCTGCTGTTTAAATAATGCACTTATATCTCTTGAGTTACCAATTTTAGATTGTATTTGTTGACTACTCACAGTAAAAGGTGAGTGATTGAGGTCCTTACACAACTCCCCTCTCTATTGCCCATCCTTAAGCACCTCTCAATTTTTAAAAAATTATATTAATATATTTTTAATTTAGCAAGTTTATAATATTTACATTCACTTCAGTGGATAAATTAACATTTCTGTGTTTTGTTCCTAGATTCCTTCTAAGTGTAAGACCAATACAGAAAGCAATTTCAGTATTATGGCTACTAAATATTACTCCCTTCAGATTCATCAGATTCAAGTAGCATGACTGGACTCACAGAGAAGGGATAAATATAATTATTAAAATCCTGCCTTTTAAAGGGTAATTAGACACTAGGGTCTAATATATTTTTTACAATTGCTTTTAAAATTTCTTTGTTTTTTCTAGGTCATATGCAATTGCCAGTGTTATCCATCTCATATCAGATATGTTTTATTTTGTTGGATTATACCTAGACTAATTCATACATAAGCTATGTAGGCACCAGGTTTTCTGAGCCACATTCATTTTTAGCCTCACATTGATTGATAGTTTGGCTGGTTCCGTAGTGGTAAGTTTAAAATACTCTTCCCTCAGAAAGTCTTGGCTCATTGCCTTCTAGAATCCAGGGAGGCATATGAGGTCCAGTTTTCATTCCTTAGAGGAGTAGTCCCACCCTGACCCCCAACCAAAAAAAAAAAAAAAAAAAAACTCATAGAATGTTCTCTTGCTTAGTAAAATTTTACTAAGATGTGTGCCCCTTTCAGTTTCAAGAGCTGCCTGTCTTCAGTTTGTGAAACTTTTCTTTTTTTTTTTTTTTTAGATCATTTCTTCCCCTTCTTGGTCTCTTTCTTCTTCTCAGATGTTTTTCAGATATATGTTGGGATCCTGGGTCTAGCTTAATGTGTTCTAAATGTTCCTCATATTTTCTTTTTTTCACTTTTCTCTTTGGTTTTACCTTTTATTTTATCCTGCAGATCATCACTCTGGTCTTTAGCCCTAGCCACCTCATGTTTAAGATTTTCAGCTTTTTATTTTCACATTCATAATTTTAATTACTAGGGTCATTTTCTTATTCTCTGATTGGTCTGTTCCATGACCACCTATATATATGTGGGTATGTTCAATATTCTCTTGAATTTTTTCTTGAAGAGATGCTAATTAAAATTCTATTTAAAAAATTCTCTTACATTTTCTGAATCACCTCTGGCTTTGTTTTTATTGTGTGTGGGTATGTGTGTTTGTCTTTTTAAATTATGCTATTGGTTTTCTTCAGCTATCATGACATCTTTGGCTGTTGATGTATAATTATGATTGAAGGGTCAGGTTGATTGATAAGGATTACTGGTGGGGTGCATTTTCCTTGGATGGCGGGCAGACTATGGACCTGTGTAAATTAGTGAGTTTCATCTGACTGGCTTCTCTTAAAGATGCATGGATACAGGCAAGCAAGCAGACTGGGGACCCACCCCTGGAGAAACTTATTCTAAGAGTGGAGAAATTTATTATAGTTCTATCTTGCATAGAAACTGCATTTCCTATTTCCCACCTGTCTATGGCTGTCTGAAATAAAACTACTTCAAATTCTGCTGTTTTTCTTCAAATGCCTTGTGCCCACACTAGGAGCATAAGATAATCTCACCATCAGATAAGTCCTATTCTTTAGAGTAGAATTCTGTAATTTTAACCTAAACTCTTTCTACACGTGAGGTTAGAGCAGAAGGGAGAAGCGAGGGGACCAAATGGCCCAGCTATTTTGAAATTCAGCTCTTTAAATAAAATTTTCCTGATGGTTACTTCAAGCCCTGCTTCAAGTCTTTATGTTGACTTTAGGTTTAGAAATTATTTGGTATTTTCATAGTAAGAATCATTTATGTCTCTTGAGCTGTTCTTTCCCTCTTTTAATTCCTCTGTAAATCGGGCCCATTCCACCTTTATTTTTCAGGATTTTCTCAAATTGTTTTACCTACTGTTGGCTCCAAACATATACAGGCATAACTTGTTTACTGCACTTTATTTTGTTGCAGTTTGCAGATATTGCATTTTTTACAAATTGAAGGTTTGTGGCAACCCTGCATCAAACAAGTCTGTTGGCACCATTTTTTCAATAGTATTTGCTCACTTCATATCTCTGTGTCACATTTTGGTAATTCTTGCAATATTTCAAACTTTTTCACTATTATTTGTTATGATAATCTGTGATCAGTGATCTTTGATGTTACTATTGTAATTGTCTTGGGGCACCACGAACCACACCCATATAAGACAGAGAACTTATATCGATACATGTATGTGTTCTGACTGCTCCACCAAGCAGCCCAGCCATTCCCCTGACTCTCTCCCTCTCCTCGGGCCTCCCTATTCCCTGAGACACAACAATACTGAAATTAGGCCAATTAATAACCCTACAATGGCCTTTAAGTGATCAAGTAAAAGGAAGAGTTGCAAGTCTCTCACTTTAAATCAAAAGCTAGAAATGATTAAGCTTAGTGAGGATGCCATGTCGAAAGCCAAGAGAGACCAAAAGCTAGATCTCTGGTGCCAAACAATTAGCCAAGTTGTGAATGCAAAAGAAAAGTTCTTGAAAGAAATTAGAAGTGCTACTCTAGTGAATACACAAATGATAAGAAAGTTAAACAGCCTAATTGCTGATATGGAGAAAGTTTTAGTGGTCTCCATAAAAGATCAAACCAGCCACAACATTCCCTAAAGCCAAGGCCTAACCCAGAGTGCGACCCTAACTGTCTTATATTCTATTAATGCTGAGAGAGGTGAGGAGGCTGCAGAAGGAAAGTTTGAAGCTAGCAGAGGTTGGCTCATGAGGTTTAAGGAGAATATTGGAAGAAGATGCCATCTAGGACTTTCATAGCTAGAGAAGAGAAGTCAGTGCCTGGCTTCAAAGCTTCAAAGCACAGACCGACTCTCTTGTCAGGGACTAATGCAGCTGTTGACTTTAAGTTGAAGCCAGTGCTCACTTACCATTCTAAAAACCCTAGGGCCCTTAAGAATGCTGCTAAATCTATTCAGAAGCCATGCTCTGTAAGTGGAACAACAAAGCCTGGATGACAGAAAATTTGTTTACAACTTGGTTTACTGAATATCTTAAGCTGACTGTTGAGACCTACTGCTCAGAAAAAAAAGATTCCTTTCAAAATATTACTGCTCATTGACTATAAACCTGGTCACCCAAGAGCGCTGATGGAGATGTACAATGAGATTAATGTTATTTTCTTACCTGCTAACACAACATCCATTCTGCAGCCCATGAATCAAGGAGTAATTTCGACTTTCAAGTCTTATTATTTAAGAAATATATTTCATAAGGTTAGAGCTGCCATAGATAATGATTCCTCTGATGGATCCGGAAAAAGTAAATTGAAAACCTTCTGAAAAGGATTCATCATTCTAGATGCCATTAAGAACAGTCATGATTCATGGGAACAGGTCAAAATATCAGCATTAACAGGAGTGTGGAAGAAGTGGATTCCAACTCTCATGGATGACCTGGGGTGGGAGTTCAAGACTGCAGTGGAGGAAGTAACTGAAGATGTGGTGCAAATGGCAAGAGCAGTAGAATTAGAAGTGGATCCTGAAGAGATGAATGAATTGCTACAATCCTGTGTTAAAACTTTAATGGCCAAGGAGTTGCTTCTTATGGCTGAGCAAAGAAAGTGGTTTCTTGAGATGAAATCTACCCCTGGTGAAGATGCTATGAAGAGTTTTGAAATGACAACAAAAGATTTAGAATACTGCATAAATTTAATTGATAAAGCAGCAGCAGGGTTTGAGAAGATTGACTCCGATTTTGAAATAAGTTCTACCCTGAGTTAAAAGCTATCAAACAGCATTGAAAGGAAGAGTGAATCAATGAGGCAAACTTCACCACTTTCTTATTTTAAGAAATTTCCACAGCTCCACCCCAATCTTCAGCAGCCACCACCCTGACCAGCCAGCAGCAGTCAAAATCAAGGCAAGACCTTCTACCAGACAAAAGATGTGATTCTCTGAAGGCTCCAGATGATAGCATTTTTTAGCAATAAAGATTTTAAATTAAATAATGTACATTTTTTAGATACAATGCTATTGCACAGTTAATAGACTACAGTGTAGTATAAACATAAATTTTATTCACACTGGGAAACCAAAAAAATCTCTGTGACTCGCGTTATTGTGTTACTTGCTGTATCATGTGGGGTCTGGAACCAAACCCTCAATATCTCTGAGCTATGCTTAGAATGACCCTCTCTCTCTGGCTCTCTCTCTCCCTCCCTCCCTTTCTCTCCCTCTCCCATCGCCCTTTTCTTCCCTTATTTTCTTTTCCTTTTCTTTCCTTCTTCTTTTCATTTCATTATCACCTTAGAGGCAATCGATATGTATGTTTGTGCCAGCCCATATCTTGAACCAGAAGCCAGACTAAGTATTTTTTATATTTCTTTTAATGATGCAAATAAATCTGCTTTGCACTCATTTTAAATAGCCTGGAATTTATACTAATATTTGGTTAAATATTTCTCTACACTTTGGGATGGGTGGTACTAATCCATGTGATACTGTATTTAGAGATTAAAAAAAAATTTCCCAACCTAAAAATGTATATATGGTTACAGCCAAAAGGAACTATTTGCTTGCAATCTGCTCCTCCTGGCACCCTGTGTGCTCCATGAGATATAAGCAGCTACTGAATCATGGAAAATGCAATTTGAAGTTACATAAGTAAATTAGTCACTGTGTTCTGTACTATGAACAGTCTGGGATGTCATTAAAGTTCTGCCTATATAGAAAAAAATAATAAGTCTATTTGTATGGTATTCCTGCTAAACATTTTAAAATAAAGTCATGGTCACTATGTCTCAGAAGACATTCACATTTTGGTCTTAATCAAATCTAGTTCTACAGCATTTCAAAGATATTAAGAAAGCCAAACCATTTTAGTGAGATATGTGAACTCTAGGACTAAATTCCCAGGTTGACTATCTAAATTGTCTAATTGATTAATTTATTGTAACTTGGGTATAGAAAATTCAAATCCTTTGTAAATTCAATTTCAATTAAAGAGAGAGAGAGAGAGAGAGAGAGAGAGAGAAATGTGTGAATACCACAATCTCACCAAATGTTTCGATTAAGTATCCCCAGACCACACAGCTTCATCTGAGCACCAAAAAAGTGGGATCATGGAATCGAAGCAAGGTTCATGGAGCAAATATTTCTTTGTGCTGTCCAGTTAGATAGGCATCCCCACAAAGAGTTGCCCTAAATGTGTAAGTTGGTAATATTCTGCAGCAGTAATATGTAGCACAAAGGGAAAAAAGTAATAAGCCTGGCTAAGGCAGCCTTCTCTAGAAGAGCTACTTAACAGACTTGCCTACACTGTTAAATCCAGTTAAATCCCTAGAATCTCCTTAATTTCATTTTTTTCTTCTATGATATTCATATCATTTTTACTGAGTGCATAAATGAGAGTCTATAAATGTTTTCTTCTCCAGTTGCTTTTTTTTCTTTTTCCTTTTTTTATTTGGTTTTTCCTTCCAGAGTTGATTGTAACAGGCTGGTATGATTAATCTTGCCTGGACACAATCCACCATAATGCCTGAAATAGTTCTGCAACCTGGGATTCCTTTAAAGGAATCAGCTTCAAATGACTGTAAGTGAACAAGGAAAGAAAACGCTATAAGGTTTACAGCAATTACAGACACACAAGATGGTTACTGATCATTGTTTCCATTTCCCTCCTTTCCACAGAAATGGAGAAAAGTTAGGAGACAGTTATGGTTGGTCTGATCTCTTCTGAAAATTACTTCCATTGCTATATAGTTTATATTGACATTCTTACCACAGGTTTTCAGGCTGTTCTCTTCTCATCTGGACTATTCCTTAAAGCAGGGATTTTATTATTGTTTTCAGAACTACCTCTCACAACTCTTGTTAGAGTTATTCAACTTTTCAATTTTAACCCAAGTATTTCAGCAAGTGCTTTCTGATGAAAAAAACTGCTTTTCAATTTTAACCCAAGTATTTCAGCAAATGCTTTCTGCTTTCCTCTCTTCTAGTATTTTCTGCTAAATATATGGAGGCAGTTACATACTGCCTCAGGAACAACACTCTCTTCTCTTTCTGCCTAGTCCTGCAGATTCTTGTCTCCATCTTTAACTTTTGTAATCTTGTGTGCTCTACCCTCAGGCAAGCCCCTGTGTTTGAGAAAACATGTCTGGTTGGGATGCTCCGTAGACGGCTGGAGAAACTGATGCAATTATCTGGATAATTTTAAATGCATTCAATCATTAAACAAATATTTTTGGAGAACCCATTCCGGGCACGGTTTTATGCTAGGTGTCAAGGAGATGATGGTGAGCAAAATAAAATAAGATCCCTGCCCTCGTGAAATACAGCCTAATCGTAATAACAGCCAGTATCTATTGATTGCCTATTGTGTGCTAAATATGTCTCATGACTCATAGCATGTAACTCTCAGCAAAACTACCATGAGACATCTATTAATACAAAAATACACCATAATGAGACGAGAGGATTTTTTTAAGTCAATCATCTTCCTGCCCTTTCCTAGATGGTATGAACTCAAGTCTGCTTTAGTTTGTGAATAGGGCTGGGCACAGATGGCAGGCAAATGCTTTATGCTGCTTTATATCTGAGTTTTGCATTCCCCAGGGAATGTATTTCTATCTGCACAAATTTAGCCTCTTAACTGAATTTTCTCAGCTAGTTTAGCAGAGCTGCAGGATTTGAATCCACATCCTCCCACTCGAGAGCTTATGCTCTTCCTTACTCCACTCATTCACCTTATAACTGACAGACAGAGTAAAAGAATAAGGGAGATACTTTTGACATGGCAAAGCATCTGGAAAATAGCATCAATTCTCCTTTGTTTTGTGTATTTTAGACAGAACTAAGGACAGCTATTAGAATTCCTTTTCATATTTCTCCTTAAATATTTAGCAGTCCTATATCAGAATAAGTGATACTGACAAAATTTTTAAAAAGAAATGTATTTGGCCCATCATTCAAAGGAGAAAACTTACTTTTCAGAAAAAAAAAAGTTGCAATGGGGAGCACAATATGATGACTATATAAGGTTACCATTATGCCATACTCTAACTTAAATAATAAGCATTTTTATTATTATAGTATGTCATTATTGTGCAAGGGACTCTATTTACTCATTCAATAGGTATTTATTGAGAATATACTACATGAAAGTCTCTATGTTAAGAGATGCATTCATTCAGATATATATCAAACATGGCTTACCCTCCATGAACTGATAAAGGATGACATTTGAAGGTGAGAGTACGTGAGTGTGAGTAAAGGGAGGGGTCTAAGATAACTCCAGGTTTTTGACTTAAGTTACTAAATAGAGGCTGCACGACTTATCCAGAAGGTGAAAGAAGAAAGGCTGGTTTGGGACATATGGGGTGTTTGACATTTTGGAGTTTTATTTTCTTTTCTGTTTTGAGGGTGTTTTGTTTTGTTTCCATCCTATTCTCTGGTTGAAGTACTGTGCTCCTTGGAGCTTAGCAGTGTCATAACCTTTGTCTGATTATCTAGGCTTTATGAACCCAATTAGAGATGGTAAGACATGTATTTAAGAGATTTCTGCCATCCTAACAGCCCCTAACCATCCCTGAGGATTCTCTTCCTGACTATTACATTAATTATATTTTAATTTTTTGTCTTTTCAACCCAGTTATGAAAGTTTGAGTTGGTCCCTGTCTGTGCCGCAGTGTGTCTGCCCTTCCTTCACACCACCTTTTTATAGGAAAAAAGAAAGTGCATTTAAACTATGATTTAGTAAAATGCCGCAGTAGATATAAAGCTAATAAATAATGTCATTAAAATCTATTGGAAAAAACATGATTCATCTTGATTTTGAAATCTGAAAAAAAAGAATGTGGGGAAATTAAATGGTGTTTTATCATTGGATGAAGACATACTTTGGAGAGCTGTCTGTCCTCATGAATGCTACAAATGTCCCTTTATAACTTGATTTTACTCAGAGGTTTTCTAAAACATCTATCTAAATTATTCAACTAATTTTACTTTTTATTCCTACTTCTCTTGTAATTTCAAAGAGACCTGTGTGGCTAGATGGGTTTTTTTCCTGTAGACATGACTCCATGAAACATAATTAAATGCATACTGGAAGAAATTTTGCTCTTCCATGTTATAAATTCTGTGTCACTGATGTATAGTTACAGGATGCATAGTTCTTTTCTTTGCTTTCTCATCTCACATCTGACTCCTCACCATCTCCCCCTGCCCTTGAGCCTGATCTTCTCCTGCCCTGGAACCTGGCACTTGCTGGTGATGACAGGCATCAGGCAGCATCAGCTGGGAGACAGGCTGAGCCTTTGTACAAGGAAGGCTCGGGGAAACTGACTGACATGGTTCAATAATTGGCACAATGCTGGACACAATGCTCAATGAGGATCTGCTGAATTAATAGCTGTGTGTGCCTCCTGACTGTTGCAAACACTTCAAGCTGATCACGTGGGGTTAACTGGCTGAGCATTATAAAGGAGAATGGAGAACTGACCAGCTCTTTGGTTGTCCAAAGTCAAGAAAACTTAGAGAAAGCCTGCCTTTAGAGATATAAAAGTTTTATTCACTTTTAATATCTGTGTCAATAATTTTAGCAACGTGAAAAAATAAACACTCTCAAACATTCTGTGTATTGTTTTGAGTAATTAAAGATACTTTGACAGAGAATAGCAGGAAGCAAATTTTAACGTGAAGTGTTAGGTTGACACATAAGTGTATTACACAAAATACTTCAGTAGCAAATCTTAGCTACTTATCAGATAATAGCTCTTGATGTAGAGCTGGTCTAAATTCAGCAACTCCAAGCCTAACTACATAATTTGAGCACTTTCCAATGTTCTGAAAATTCCTAGAATTAGTGTTTCTTCTTGATTTCTTCACTCATTTCCACATTCAATCATATCATGAATACAAATAAATTCCCATTAACATATTTTATAAATTTGTCTTACAGTGTGCTTCTCTGACTTACTTCGATTGCACAAAGCTAAAAAAGAAAAAAGAATTCTGGCTAGCATTCAGTCATCTCTCTGGAGGCATTGATAAATCCACACTGATAAGTATGTACATACACTCCAGGTTTTCAGATGGATGTACAGCTCCCACAGGCCCAGCACTGGGCAGCCTCCAGCCCTGGCTTATTCATGTGTCCATCTCATCCTGAAACTCTCACTGTCTCCATCATTGCTCCTCAGGGGACAGCTGCAACTCTGCAGAGTTCTTGATCTGAGAGACAATGGTCATTTTTTTTTTTTCAGTTACCTTAAAAAAAACTTACTATGATGCATGTTTGAATTACTATGAAGGTGTCCAATAGCTTGATGTAGGACCACGTTTTATTTATTCTAAAAATTTCTTCTAAAAATTGAGTCACTGAAAGAGTTCCCTGAATAGAAATAACATCTTATTAGCACTTATATTTGCTCCCCCAGATCCTTGAACTCACAATATGAAAAGTAAGAGTAGACTGTCTTTTATAAAATGTAAAGGAAGAGAAAACAAAAGAAAAGAGAGTTAGATATCAGAACTCAGGAGATTTTGTTTGGTTAAATATTTGTTGTCCACAAGAAAACAAAATAAACTTCCTATGGCCCTCTCTAGATAAAACAATATGTTAAAAAAAAACAGTTCTAGGTTCAAACACAAATACAAGTACCAGTTAGGTTGATGTTATCAATAATTCACATAATGTGGACATTTCTAGACACTAAAAAACAATATTTTTCCCTGACTAGTCCAACTAACCATGTCCAAACAGACCTAATAAACTTTGAGCGACAAATCCCTTCCTAAGTTAAATTTACAAGTTTGATCCTAATAAATTCACATCTGTGTATGTCCAGATATAATGTTTTCTAGTTGTTAGGTTTAGTGTCCCAAACTGTCTTACTTTATTTTCCCGCCATGAGCATGGTCCTACATAAAATATTCGTGGACTTTCATCAGGCCATTCAAGTCAAGAAAGGTCACAGGTCTGGAACCCATGGCAAGTTTGCTCTATTCAGCAGCAGGTTTGC
The DNA here is from genome assembly GCF_009873245.2 of Balaenoptera musculus. Classification (NCBI taxonomy): domain Eukaryota; kingdom Metazoa; phylum Chordata; class Mammalia; order Artiodactyla; family Balaenopteridae; genus Balaenoptera; species Balaenoptera musculus. Next base: position 26,018,007 of record NC_045793.1, on the reverse strand, counting down.
TGAAGTACCTTTTTTGTTTTTCAAAGTTGAAGACCACATTGATCGAGTAAGGGATGAACGCTCATACTAATGAGCTCTCCATGCCCTTGTTGAGTATTTTTTCCTCTGAATTAGTTGGAATTTTAAGAGTCATGTGGGACCTTACTTGGAATGTTAGAACCTAGGGAATATAATTTCCACCCCCCCCCCGGTGTTTTGACTTCTTCATGACTTCTGATGATGGAGGATGGAATAATCTTTACATCCTTACTCTGAGAGAACTTTCTCATATGCCCATTAGGGCTGAAGAGCTATCCCTTTAGAATGGTAGCATTTGCCTTTGTTTTTCAAACTGGTTGTCTCCATCACACCACCCAAACCTTGGAAGTCATGGTTAACGTTAGTTCTCTGCTTTTCTATACATAGAAATACACACATCCAGTTCAGCATGTATTTCCTTTCACGCACAGATATTCTTCACATGCAGTGTTTTGTGTGGCGAAGTTAATGGAAGATTAGTAACAAAAGAAAATTATTTCAGGAAATTCAATTGATCTTCAACTTCTAAAAAAATATAAACTGCATTATATAACCGCCCATTGCTTCTTCTTTCATCCCTCACCATCATCCTCCTCATATGGAAAAATAATAAGAATGGGGGCTAAAGAGAAATAGTACGACGGTTCAGATTGAATTAAGCCACTTAGTTTTTGCTGTTGCAGTTTGCTTCTGTGACTAAAACCATCATAATTATTAAGGAATAGCTTTTTCTGAGAGTAACATTAGAACCGGGAAAGGAGGCATTTGTCATGCATTGAGATACCTCTGGAATAGCTCACCCCTGTGAATCATGTCTGCCTTTTCTCCCTTTCTCTTAACGTTTGGAAAAGAAGTTATGTTAGTCGATAACAGAACTGGGAAAAGGGACCCAGAAAGTGATGTGAGCTCTGTCAATCTTCAACCTTGCCAAGGAGGACACATTAAAGTGTTTTTCATGGAAAATCAGCCTTAGTCAACACATATTCAGAGCAAAGTGACCTTGAATATATATATAAAACACTGAAGCTTCTTGAGAGAATATAAGTGAACCAAAAAGAAAGAAGGGAAAGCATCCTAAAGGAAGAAGTTAAATCCAGGAAAAGGGTTGGCATTTCTTGCCACTTACCTTTTCTGCTGACTGGGCTGTACCAAAAAAGATGGGGATGAAAGCTAACCAAATGATGCAGGTGGTATACATGGTAAATCCAATAGGTTTGGCTTCATTGAAAGTCTCTGGAACTCCTCTTGTTTTAATGGCATAAACAGTACAAGTTACCATCAAGAGGATACTGTACCCTAGTGAACAAATGAGCGAGAGATCAGAGATGTCACACTTGAGCACTCCCCTGGCATTCTCCGGGTCTAGAGTCCGCTGTTCTCCATAGTCAATGATGATGTGCGGTGGGTCCACAACAAACCAGACACACACTCCCAGGAGCTGGATGGAGATCAGGCTGAAGGTGATCACCAGCTGGGATGCTGGACTGATAAACTTGGGTGCTGTGACAGATTTCTTCCCCTGCTCAAATATTCGGTGGATTCGGTTTGTTTTGGTAAGAAGGGCTGCATAGCTGAAACACATGCCGAGTCCTAGGAAGATCCGTCGGAAGGAGCAGATGATTGTATCTGGTGCTGCAATCATTAAAAAGGTGATTGAATAACAGAGAAAAATCCCCGTTAGGAGCACGTAACTAAGTTCGCGTCCCGAAGCCCTCACAATAGGTGTGTCGTTATAGCGGACAAAGGTCACGATCACAAAGGTGGTGGCGATGATTCCCAATATGGCAACGAACACAGGCACCACAGCCCAGGGAGAATGCCACTCGAGTTTGATGATGGGGATGAGCTGACAACCTGTGCGGTTGATGTCTGGTCTCTGATCCAAAGGGCAGAGTTCACAGGAGAGCTCATCCACCTGGTAGTTGTAACCTTCACAGCGCTCGCAGTGCCAGCAGCAAGGAACTCCTTTCACCGTTTTCTTCCTCTCCCCGGGCTTACAGGGCAGGCTGCAGACAGACGCCGGTTGAGTGTGCTCTCTATGGGCCCACTGCATGTCTTCCACCTGTAGGTATAAAATATTCATGAGCCTTCCATTTTCCCCCCATTTATAATATCCTAATCCTAGCCACAGGTTTGTAATAAATCACTGAATGCTGACAGTACAGTTTACCATAATAAGAGCCCAGAGTTTCTTTCCCTGATATTGACTTTATGAAAGTGCTAAATGATTGGGTCCAATAAATCATTCACATCATCAACTTGATGAGTGTCATTACGTTCCACTTACCTCCTTGGTGTTGACCAATCTGACATTTGGAGAAAGATTTAATGGCCCAAACAGTTTTAAAACAGAAAAAAAAAAAAGAGACCCATGGAAAAACATGTTAGAGCTAAGCTCAGATATAAATGCCAGAATCCTTGAAACACTGGGTAGGCTATAAACACACATAGAAATGGTGATCCAAGTCTTTCCACCATATTTGGGGAAATTCAAATCTCACTGTGTCAATTTTGAAAGGAAATGGCAAAACTAGCTACTTTAATCTCTGACACTCCTCATGTGTTCATGGTGATAACTATATTAATGTTTTTGCCTGTTTAAGCTTAAAATTCACTTATTCCCCCACTCTTGCATTTTCACATTGTGGAAAAGACCGTGCTGAGTGAGATAGCTTGATGGTTATGTTTTCCATTGAACAAAAGTAGGCTTAAAGCAGTGAAATTGGCACAAATGAGCGAGTTCCCCTGCTATGATCTCTCTCTGCTTCAGGGCCTTAAAGTTCCATCGTACTCTTTTGAATTAGATGACAGAATACCTCTATTAAAACAAACTTGTTATTTTAAGGGAATTTTGCCAATCATTGACCTCTTTCCTTAAATCTGTCTACTGAAGGTTCTGGACCCGATTCCAATGTGAGGGGGCAAGGGAAGTGGGGTTTCCCACACCACCAAGCAATCCTTGGACACCAGCTGGGTGTCCTACAAGTCAAATCAGTTCTGACACTATCACCTGGAAATAGCATCAGATCACACAGAATGCTAATAAGACAAAGCAGAAATTATGGGTCATAGGAGACAGCTCATTACGAAAAGCGACTACTATATAAAAGATAAGCTCTATGAATGGAAGGATTTTGTTCACTGATGTGAACAAACAGTGACTGACACACAATTTGTCCTCAAATATTTGTTGAATTTGTGAGCAAGGAAGGACAGGAAGGGCACCCCTGAGGAAGAAGGAGTCAACTTGGAAGTACTGGGTTCTAGAAATAAAGTATAGCTCAAAGAGGCACAGAGGGGAGAGCTAAAGGAATGTTTAAAAAAATAAATAAATAAAACAAAAAACTTATTTTCCCAAGACCAGCTTTATAAAAACCCAAAAGAAAAATTACCATATGCTGTGATGGTCTGGCTCCAAGATGGCCCCCAATAACTTCACCTCCTGGAACCACACACTCATGGAGTCCTCTCCCACTTTAAATAGGGCTGAATTATGTAAACAGTAACATATTCCAGAAATGACTGCACATGGTTTCTGAGGCTAGGTCGTAACTGACATTTTAGCCTGTGCCTTGTTCTCTCTTGGACTGCTCACTCCTGGGAGAGAACCAGACTGTCATGAGAGCTCTCAAGCAGCCCTACGGAAAGGAACTGAGGCTTCCTGCCCACAGTCAGCACCCACTTGCCATGCATGTGAGGGAGCCACCTAGACAGTGAATCGTCTGGCTCCAGTCAAGCCTTTAGATGACTGCAGCCCCAGCTGACACCTTGACCACAACCTCATGAGAGACCCTGAGCCAGAACAACCCAGCTGAGCTGCTTCTGAATGTCCAATCTACAGGAACTGTGTGAGATGATAAGTGTTTTATTGTCGTAAGCTGCTAAATATGGAGTTATTTGTTACACAGCAATAGAAAACTAATGCAGCTCAAATTAAGCTTACTTACCCATTCTGTGACCACCACCAGTACAGTAGTCTACTGAGAATCTACTGAGAAGGTAGTGACAACTATCTTATACCAAAAAAATGCCCCAAAGTGTCTAGTGTCAGCAATATTCTATCATCACTGTTAAGGTTGCCTCCCCTTTGGGAACTATGTGACTGAGATTGTTCTCATAAATAGATCTATTGCTAAAGGATGCTTTCCTTTCTTGAATGTGGGGTGAATAGTGGAGGGCAGAGAATTGTAGCCCTGAAGTTCAACACTTGCTGAGGGCTATCAGATCTCCCCCAGGTGGAGTAGATAATTCATGCATGTTTAATTTCAAATATCCTCCCTTGAGAAAGTAGATGGTACTTCATGTGTCCTAAAGGCACTCAAGACTATTAGCTCTACCTTGTCTCTTCACCACAAAGGAAAAGCAATCTATCATAACCCTGTTAATTTTCTATTAGGTTTTAATGATTTAGAAAAGTTATTTTATTTATGTATAAGATTCCATTAGGCAAGAAAAAGAAGTTAAATTGAAAGTGGCTTATCTCAAAAATATTGAGAAAAATGAAATGCTCCACTTGAGCGGCTAAAATATTGATTGTATACCCTAATGGACTCTTATAAGATAATAAAATACTTTCTGTGAAGGTTATGTTTCAAAGCTAATTATTGTAAAACCAAAATTGCATTTTGTTTGGGGCTTCTATAGATTTATAATGTTACCGTTAAAAAAAAAAGGCAGCCAAAAAAAAAAAAAACCTCAGAAACATTAAACTTCAAGTTTGGTAGAGACCTTAAAGTTCAGCTTGTCTACCCACATGTCTAATTCTTTAATTCTCAATACACTTTATTTTCTATAAGGAAATAAGACTTATTAACAAAGAAATATATCCAAATCTGATAGGCTTCATTACGGAGGATAAATATTCATCATTAAAAGCTAAGTACTACATTTTCTTGATCAGTTTCCTGAATACTGAACTAGTGGAAAAATGTTTTTCATAAATAAAAATTAAAGTTATAAGATAATGAAAAAACCACAATTTTTTAACAGTTGTAAATTTTCTTTAGTAAAAAACAGTATAGTCAAGCAATACATGTTACATTTCTTGATATAATGGAGAAAATTTATGTATGTTTCAGTAAACATGTTAATCATACATGACTACATTTTCACCAAGGAATCTATTTACATATAACTGTACTGTGTTTTGATGCCATAGTTGAAGTCTGGGAACCAACCAATATCCACCCCAAGGAAGAACAAGTAGCGAACACTTGAGTCAGGATCTTGTAAATACATTAGTATTTGAGACACATAATTTATTTTGGATATGTTGCTAAATTAAAAATACTACTACTTGAGAGTAAATTAAACTTCCTATTTTTCACAACTATGCTACAAAGCATCAACAAAGATCATTCAGCTCTCTTGCTTTGCTATATTAACAAATAATACCATCTTTCATAATGCTTAAAAAGAGAAGCCATATCCATACATTTTAAAAATGTATCTTCCTCTCCTTTGGCATTATTCTGATATTAGGATGTTTTCTGTCTAAAACGTGTGTTCTAACAAATGGATGATAGTTATATAGATAGACCTTCTAGGGACAAAACCATAGCCCATTCCTGTCTTGACAATGTTCACCAATAGTGATTCATTCTGTAGGCTCCAATCCAGTACATTTCATAGAATGTGAGCCATCAACTGGCTTCTGCTGTCAAATTCTATTATTACTGCAGACAAATATATCAGCAACCACAAAACCAAAACTTTCTGAGTGAATGTGCTTACATTTTTTCATCTTTAATCTTCCCAGACCAATCAACCTAGAGTAATGCTTCATAAATTAAAGACATTATTTTTTATAGAATAATTTTCTTCTGTGTAGTTTTAATAACTCCTGAAAAAAAAAGGACTACAAGAATATTTCCCAATTAAATGCCCCACTATAATTAATCATTTCCAGTATTCACTACAAAATTCTCACTCAATTTAATACCTCTATTACAGTGTTTTTCCCACATATTAAGTGGTATCTTCAATGTTATGATTACTATACATGTGGGAAAATTTTAAATATAACACTTAAAGATAATTGATATGTAGTCATACCATCCTTAACTAGCTCTTTTCATCTTGCTCTATAAATAAGCATAGTATTAATAATCATTTTGGTGACTAGTTTGCCACTGCAGTATTCAAAAACCCAACTCTTCATCAGACTTATGTAACAGCAGATTGTACATGCAAACATTTTCAGTGAAACTGGGCATTTTTTTTCAAAGGTTTACTCGTTAATTTCCATATAGTCAATAGTTTTAACAAGTGCACTTAATTAGCATGAGTATTTAAAATGTCAAAATTTGGTATCATATTTTGTGAATCATACGATTCACATATGAATGACTACATGTTGCACAATTAATTTGATAATGCAACTCAAAATACAGTTTCTCAATATATTAGTATACACATTCATATATATAAATATGTTTGTATATAGATATATATTGATTCAGTAATATTCATCCTTTCCTTTGGGTCATGCAAAGCTTTCTACTTCTCTTCAAAGTGGTAAGTAGGTTTAGTGTCCTTTGAAAAGATAGTATGTGTGAGATGATTCTCAGATTGAAGTCCTAGTTTTATGTGATATTACAGATCTACATAACCTTTAAAAGTGCAAAGACTACTCTTATTTAAAATACAATTTAAAATTTCATTTACAATAGCATCAAAAATAAAATACTTAGGAATAAACTTAACAAGTAAAGTGCAAGAGTTTTTTAAACTAAAAACTACAAAATATCATTTCAAGAAAGTTAAAGAAATGAATAAATGAAAAGAAATCCCAAGTTCATGGATCAGAAGATTTAACATTGCCAAGATGGAAATACAAAACTGATCAACAGATTCGACATAATCCCTATTAAAATCTTATCTGGCTTCTTTGCAGAAATTGACAAGTTGATCCTAAAATTCATGTGGGAATATAAGGGACCCAGAAGAGACAAAATGACCTTGAAAGTGAAGAGTGAAGTTGGAAGATTCACACTTCCTAATTTTAAAACTTACTACAAAGCTGTAGTAATCAAGCAGCATGATACTGGCATAAAGATAAACTAATTACTGAAATAAAATTGAGAGCCCAGAGATAACCTCTTATATGTATGGTCAATTGATTTTTTTTTTTTTTTTTTATTCACACACACACACACTGTATTTTATTTTTACAAGACATAAATAGACTGACACCAAGCATTGTACATGGATGACCACAACAAAAGCAACAATGGTTGCAATTACCAAACATGAAACACACTCATACTATGTCATAATATTGACATTCAGTCCAGTAATCCTCCACTGTAACAGCTCCTTTACTTTGCAGTGAAAATTGATTTGTATATTCTTTGCCTCTGAGTCCTTGTGGGATTTTTTTTTTTTTTTTTTAATTCAGACAGAAAGTCACAAAAATTATACTCATCCTCATCAGTTCACTCAGTCCCATGTAATTAATTTTTTTTTCATCTTGATCTTTTGTTAGCACTTTTATGAGTTCATCAGTTTTTCATTAGAGTTCTGAAAATGCTTATTCATTCAGTTCAGCAGTACAGTCAGTTACCAGAAACCTGTACTTGTCAGAGTCTTTTCCATGAATTTCTTGAAGATGAAACCCTTTTATAGGAACATATTTGCAAAATCATCAGAGTACACCCAGAACTGTCTGGTCAATTGATTTTTGACAATGATGACAAGAAAATGGAGAAAAAATAGTCTCTTCAACAATGGTGCTGGGACAAGACATGACACCAAAAGAATAAGCAACAAAATAAAAATAAATAAATTAGACTTCATCAGTATTACTTTTGTGATTCAACAGATGCCATTAGGAGAGTGAAAAGACAACCCACAGAGTGGGCAAAATTATTTTCATATCATATATCTGATAAGGAACTTATATCCAGATTTTATTTTTTAAAACTCTTAGAATCAAACTGTTAAAAAGGCATACAATCCAATTAAAAATAAGCAAAAGAAATGAAGAGACATTTCTCAAAAAAAGACATGAGTAGCCAATATGCACATGAAAAGATGTCTAACATCATTAGTCATAAGAGAAATGCAAATCAAAACCATAGTACCCACTAGAATGGTCATAATAAAAAATACAGACAGTATCAAGTGTTATTGAAGATGCGGAGAAAGTAAAACCCTTTACGTTGTTGGTGGCAATGTAAAATGGTGCAGTTATTTTGGACAACGGTTTGGCACTTCCTCAAAAGTTAAACACAGAATTGCCATATGACCTAGCAATTCCACTCCTAAGTAATTTTAATCTAAGAAAACTGGAGACATATGTTCACACACAAATTTGTACATGAATGTTCACAGCATCATTACTCATTATAGCAAAAAAGCAGAAACAACCCAAATGTGCATAAACAAAATGTGCTTTATCTATTCAACCAAATATTAAAAAGAAATAAAGTACTATTATATGCTATAAAATAGATGAACCTTGAAAATATGCTAAGTGAAAGAAATCAGTCACAAAGACCATATAGTGTGTGATTTTAATTTATATGAAATGTCCAGAATAGGCAAATCCATAGACAGACAGTAGATTGGTGACTGCTAGGGGTTAAGGAGGGAAGAGAATAGAGAGTTACTACTCAAGGGTACAGGATTTCTTGGGAGGTGATGAAAATGGTCTAAAATTAGTGGTAATGGATACACAACTCTGTGAATATACTAAAAGCCACGGAATTATATATTTTAAAATGGGCACATTTTATGGCATTTGAATTATGTCAATAAAGCTGTTATTTTTTAAATATGCAAACTATGTTGATACAGTCAGGAAGTATTAATACTCAGTCCTTCATTTGCTGTATAAAAAAACATATTGCATGTTCCAGACAAGGTTCGATGTGGGAATTCAACAGTGACCAAGACATGGTTGCTGGCCTCCAGAGACAGTGCAAGTGGGGAAAGAGATAAGCAGAGGGCCAGTCGCAGTTCAGTATGAAACTCCCCAAAAAGAAAAGGGGTGAGGAAGTGGTACAGCTAAAAGAGGATCCAGCAGGGCCACCAAGCATAGGCTTCAGGGATGTGTAAACAGCAGCCTGAAGGATGTATAGGAGGTAAACCAGGGAAGGGGATCTCAACGCAAAAAAGAAAAAAAAAAAAAAAAAAGACATCAAGATTCAGGGGCAAGAAGTCATAACAAACTGGAGAAACTAAAGGTATAAAGAATAGCAAAAGTATAAATAAAAGCACTGGGGGAATTGGTAAGAAGCAAGCTAGGGAATAGAGGTGATGCTAGATCGTGAAGAACCTTATAAGCCATTGAGAGTAGTTTGGATATTATCTTGAAGGTGGTAGTTGGGATCCTCTGAAGGGTTATAACAAAGATAGGGATGATGAGCTTTATCGTTTAGAGGAATTGCTGTGCTGCAAGGTAGAAGACTGAAGGAACGCAAGACTAGATATGGGTCAATCACCAATCACACTGAGGCTGTTGCAGAATTCCAGATGAAAGGCAATGGTGACAGGAATCCAAAGAACGGCAGTGAGCATGAAGGATGCTGTAAGTAGCACCAGGTTTTGGTTTTCAGATTTTATTCTCAAGGCCATAGAGGATGTTTAAAGGATTTTAACCAAATGTGTGATCACATGTAAACTATAAATATAAAACTTTATATAAATATATAAAAAATATATTTTTTTATTTTGGAGATCACTGTGGTGAGAGATCAGGGAAAAGAGTGATACAGAGGCAAGGATAAGAAATAGGGGAATAATGTCATGATTCCGGGCAAAACAAGAGCCTGTGAACCGTTAGAAGCAGTGGTGATGAAGAAGATGGTCTGGATTTAAGATACAGTGAAGAAAATAGAGATAAGGGTGGCAAGAGAAAAAAGAGGAACCAAACAATGCCATCCAAGCTTGTGTTTGAGTCATCCTTAGCATTTCACTTACTTCAACCTCATCTCTGATTAATCACATGGCCAGGCATGATCTCTCCCCGTGCCTAACTGCCAGGTAATTAGGTATCAACCCTCCTTAATCCCTTATTATACAACACACAGCACCTCCTAGTCTTCTTCAATGGCAACTTTACAGTATGTAATTATGCATTTATTTATTTGATTTTCTTTTTATTTAAGTAAGAGATTTTCTGAATTTTAAATTATGCTCCTCAGAATCTCTTACAGGGTTTACACAAAATACATCTCACTGGGTCCCAGTTCTGAGATATTACAATTTAATAGGTCTGGAAAGGAACCTCAAGTTGACATTTTTTTTTAAAACATCTTTATTGGAGTATAATTGCTTTACAATGGTGTGTTAGTTTCTGCTGTATAACAAAGTGAAACAGCTATATATATACATATATCCCCATTTCTCCTCCCTCTTGTGTCTCCCTCCCACCCTCCCTATCCCACCCCTCTAGGTGGTCACAAAGCACCGAGCTGATCTCCCTATGCTATGCAGCTGCTTCCCACTAGCTATCTATTTTACATTTGGTAGTGTATATATGTCCATGCCACTCTCTCACTTCGTCCCAGCTTACCCTTCCCACTCCCCGTATCCTCAAATCCATTCTCTATATCTGCGTCTTTATTCCTGCCCTGCCCCTAGGTTCTTCAGAACCATTTTTTTTTTTTTTTTAGATTCCATATATATGTGTTAGCCCACAGTATTTGTTTTTCTCTTTCTGACTTACTTAACTCTGTATGACAGACTCTAGGTCCATCCACTACAAAACTCAATTTCGTTTCTTTTTATGGCTGAGTAATATTCCATTGTATATATGTGCCACATCTTCTTTATCCATTCATCTGTCAATGGACACTTAAGTTGCTTCCATGTCCTGTCTATTGTAAATAGGGCTGCAATGAACACTGTGGTACATGACTCTTTTTGAATTATGCTTTTCTCAGGGTATATGCCCAGTAGTGGGATTTTGGGGTCGTATGGTAGTTCTATTTTCAGTTTTTAAGGAACCTCCATACTGTTCTGTATAGTGGCTGTATCAATTTACATTCCCACCAACAGTGCAAGAGGGTTCCCTTTTCTCCACACCCTCTCCAGCATTTATTGTTTGTAGATTTTTTGATGATAGCCATTCTGACCGGTGTGAGATGATACCTCATTGTAGTTTTGATTTGCATTTCTCTAATGATTAGTGATGTTGAGCATCCTTTCATGTGTTTGTTGGCAATCTGTGTATCTTCTCTGGAGAAATGTCTAATTAGATCTTCTGCCCATTTTTGGATTGGGTTGTTTGTTTTTTTGATATTGAGCTGCATGAGCTGCTTGTAAATTTTGGAGATTAATCCTTTGTCAGTTTCTTCATTTGCAAATATTTTCTCACATTCTGAGAGTTGTCTTTTTGTCTTCTTTACGGTTTCCTTTGCTGTGCAAAAGCTTTTAAGTTTCATGAGGTCCCATTTGTTTATTTTTGTTTTTCTTTCCATTTCTCTAGGAGGTGGGTCAAAAAGGATCTTGCTGTGATTTATGTCATACAGTGTTCTGCCTATCTTTTCCTCTAAGAGTTTGATAGTGTCTGGCCTTACATTTGGGTCTTTAAGCCATTTGGAGTTTATATTTGTGGATCGTGTTAGGGAGTGTTCTAATTTCATTCTTTTTCATGTAGCTTTCCAGTTGTCCCAGCACCACTTATTGAAGAGGCAGTCTTTTATCCATTGTATATTCTTGCCTCCTTTATCAAAAATAAAATGACCATATGTGCATGGGTTTACCTCTGGGCTCTCTATCCTGTTCCATTGATCTATATTTCTGTTTTTGTGCCAGTACCATACTGTCTTGATTACTGTAGCTGTGTAGTATAGTCTGAAGTCCGGAAGCCTGATTCCTCCAGCTCCGTTTTTCTTTCTCAAGATTGCTTTGGCTATTTGGGGTCTTTTGTGTTTCCATACAAATTGTGAAATTTTTTGTTCTAGTTCTGTGAAAAATGCCAGTGGTAGTTTGATAGGGATTGCATTGAATCTGTAGATTGCTTTGGGTAGTATACTCATTTTCACAATGTTGATTCTTCCAATCCAAGAACATGGTATATTTCTCCATCTATTTGTATCATCTTTGATTTCTTTCATCAGTGTCTTATAGTTTTCTGCATACAGGTCTTTTGTCTCCTTAGGTAGGTTTATTCCTAGGTATTTTATTCTTTTTGTTGCAATGGTAAGTGGGAGTGTTTCCTTAATTTCTCTTTCGGATTTTTCATCATTAGTGTATAGGAATGCAAGAGACTTCTGTGCATTAATTCTGTATCCTGCTACCTTACCAAATTCATTGATTAGTTCTAGTAGTTTTCCAGTCACATCTTTAGGATTCTCTATGAATAATATCATGTCATCTGCAAACAATGACAGCTTTACTTTTTCTTTTCCGACTTGGAATACTTTCATTTCTTTTTCTTCTCTGATTGCTGTGGCTAGAACTTCCAAAACTATGTTGAATAATAGTGGTGAGATTGGACAACTGTGTCTTGTTCCTGATCTTAGAGGAAATGGTTTCAGTTTTTCACCATTGAGAACGATGTTGTCTGTGGGTTTGGCATATATGGTCATTATTATTTTGAGGTAAGTTCCGTCTATGCCTACTTTCTGGAGGGTTTTTATCATAAATGGGTATTGAATTTTGTTGAAAGCTTTTTCTGCATCTATTGAGATGATCATATGGTTTTTCTCCTTCAGTTTGTTAATATGGTGTATCACATTGATTGATTTGCATATATTGAAGAATCCTTGCATTCCTGGGATAAACCCCACTTGATCACGGCGTATGATCCTTTTAATGTGTTGTTGGATACTGTTTGCTAGTATTTTGTTGAGGATTTTTGCATCTATGTTTAACAGTGATATTGGCCTGTAGTTTTCTTTCTTTGTGACATCTTTGTCTGGTTTTGGTATCAGGGTGATTGTGGCCACGTAGAATGAGTTTGGGAGTGTTCCTCCCTCTGCTATATTTTGGAAAAGCTTGAGAAGGATAGGTGTTAGCTCTTCTCTAAATGTTTGACAGATTGCTCCTGTGAAGCCATCTGGTCCTGGGCTTTTGTTTGTTGGAAGATTTTTAAGCACAGTCTCAATTTCAGTGATTGTGATTGATCTGTTTATATTTTCTATTTCTTCTTGGTTCAGTCTCAGAAGGTTGTGCTTTCCTAAGAATTTGTCCATTTCTTCCAGGTTGTCCATTTTATTGGCATAGAGTTGCTTGTAGTAATCTCTCATGATCCTTTGTATTTCTGCAGTGTCAGTTGTTACTTCTCCTTTTTCATTTCTAATTCTATTGATTTGAGTCTTCTCCCTTTTTTTCTTGATAAGTCTGGCTAACGGTTTATCAGTTTTGTTTATCTTCTCAAAGAACCAGCTTTTAGTTTTATTGATCTTTGCTATCGTTTCCTTCATTTCTTTTTCATTTATTTCTGATCTGATCTGTATGATTTCTTTTCTTTGGCTAACTGGGGTTTTTTTGTTCTTCTTTCTCTGATTGCTTTAGGTATAAGGTTAGGTTAGTTATTTGAGATTTTTCTTCTTTCTTGAGGTAGGATGGTATTGCTAGAAACTTCCCTCTTAGAACTGCTTTTGCTGCATCCCATATGTTTTGGGTCATTGTGTTTTCATTGTCATTTGCTTCTAGGTATTTTTTTAATTTCCTCTTTGATTTCTTCAGTGATCTCTTGGTTATTTAGTAGTGTATTGTTTAGCCTCCATATGTTTGTATTTTTTACAGATTTTTTCCTGTAACTGATATCTAGTCTCATAGCGTTGTGGTCAGAAGAGATACTTGATACAATTTCAATTTTCTTAAATTTACCAAGGCTTGATTTGTGACCCAAGATATGTTCTATCCTGGAGAATGTTCCATGAGCACTTGAGAAGAACGTGTATTCTGTTGTTTTTGGATGGAATGTCTTATTAATATCAATTAAGTCCATCTTGTTTAATGTATCACTTAAAGCTTGTGTTTCCTTATTTATTTTTATTTAGGATGATCTGTCCATTGGTGAAAGTGGGGTGTTAAAGTCCCCTACTATGATTGTGTTACTGTCGATTTCCCCATTTATGGCTGTTAGTATTTGCCTTATGTATTGAGGTGCTCCTATGTTGGGTGCATAAGTATTTACAATTGCTATATCTTCTTCTTGGATTTATCCCTTGATCATTATGTAGTGTCCTCTTTGTCTCTTGTAATAGTCTTTATTTTAAAATCTATTTTGTCTCATATGAGAATTGCTATTCCAGCTTTCTTTCGATTTCCATTTGCATGGAATATCTTTTTCCATCCCCTCACTTTCAATCTGTATGTGTCTCTAGGTCTGAAGCAGGTGATTAGGGGGCTGTTGCTCACTCAGGCTGGGTGGAGGGAGGGGTACAGAATGCGGGGCGAGCCTGCTGTGGCAGAGGCCGGCATGATGTTGCAACAGCCTGAGGTGTGCCGTGCGTTCTCCAGGGGAAGTAATCCCCAGATCACAGGACCCTGGCAGTGGCGGGCTGCACGGGCTCCCGGGAGGGGTGGTGTGAATAGTGACCTGTGCTTGCACACAGGCTTCTTGGTGGCTGCAGCAGCCTTAGCGTTTCATGCCCGTCTCTGGGATCCACGCTGATAGCCACGGCTCACACCGTCTCTGGAGCTCGTTTGGGCAGTGCTCTGAATCCCCCTCTCCTTGCGCACCCTGAAACAATGGTCTCTTGCCTCTTCAGCAGTTCCAGACTTTTTCCCGGACTCCCTCCCAGCTAGCTGTGGTGCACTAGCTCCCTTCAGGCTGTGTTCACGCAGCCAACCCCAGTCCTCTCCCTGGGATCCGACCTCCGAAGCCTGAACCTCAGCTCCCAGTCCCCGCCTGCCCCGGCGGGTGAGCAGACAAGTCTCTCGGGCTGGTGAGTGCTGGTCGGCACCGATCCTCTGTGCGGGAATCTCTCTGCTTTGCCCTCCGCACCCCTGTGGCTGCGCTCTCCTCCGTGGCTCCAAAGCTTCCCCCAACCCTGGGTCAACCCCTGTCTCTGCCATTGAAGGGGCTTCCTAGTGTGTGGAAACTTTTCCTCCTTCACAGCTTCCTCCCAGAGGTGCAGGTCCATCCCTATTCTTTTGTCTCTGTTTTTTCTTTTTTCTTTTGCCCTGCCCAGGTACCTGGGGAGTTTCTTGCGTTTTGGGAAGTCTGAGGTCTTCTGCCAGCGTTCAGTACGGGTTCTGTAGGAGTTATTCCACATGTAGATGTATTTCTGATGTATTTGTGGGGAGGAAGGTGATCTCCACATCTTACTCCTCTGCCATCTTGAAGGTCTCTCAAGTTGGCATTTTTAAAAGAAGCCTTTCTTCTTCCAGTGAGTCTGTCATGTAATTAGTGAACCACACTTTGCCAAGCAACAATTGAAATTTATTTTCCTCAGGGGAGTAAGAGCCTGGTGTGTTACATCCCAGAGCCTAATGTGGTGACTACCCTGCAATGGCCATCAATAAATATTTGTTGAATGAATGAAGAAGGAATGGAAGAACAAGTGAACAGGTGATGGTGTCCTTCATTCAAAGCCCCAGCAAAGCTTCCAAGCCAGGAAGCTCATGAATCAGATGAACACATGATCTGTGTTCATGAGTTAAGTTTCCCTGGGGCAAAGATTTCAAAGGCACAGTCATACGCAAGGCAGTTGAGATCATGAATATGTAGTAGCAAATTCTCACCCACAGAAACAATGGAAAGTGTGAAGGGAAGATGACACAATGGAGGCATGGAAAGAGCAAAATTTAAGGAGCAGACGCAGGAAGATTAGTAAAGGAGGATGAAAAACTATGGTCAGATGGAAATCAGGGAAGAACCTAGTCCAAGGTCCAAGAAGCAAAACAGATAATTTCAGGAAAGAGGAAGTGGTCAGTTGTGCCCAAAGATAGTACCTGGTTGCCTTTATGACAAAAAAATTAACTTTTCTGTGAAGTCTTCTCTGACTGACCCTACTGCAGTCGGGTAGGTATGTTCCTCCCCTGGATTGCATTATGTATTTTATTATAACTCTTTGGCATTATATTGTGACTATCTGTTCACATATCCATTTCTGCACCAGACCGAGAGCACAGTAATCTCAAGGACAGATATTTTTACCTCCCATTACCTTTATTAAGACATAGGATTCAATAGGAATTCAATGTTTGAAAAAAACGTTAAGTTGATTAATAAGTAGAATATGTGGTAAGCACATCTATTACTACTCCAAATATATAACTACTCTCTATTTAGGGTTTTGAGTAGGATGGTAGTAAACTTATTCTTTCCTAAATCTGTGTAGTCTCTAGATTATTTTATCCATACCTTCCAAGAAGCTAATTTTGGGGAGGCTATGTACTCTGACACACACCTTATAGGGATGTTGGAAAGATCTAACAAGTTAACATCTGTGAAAATGTTTTGTGAATGGAAAATGTAAAAGGTGCTCAGAAACTCTGCATATACCTTGATTTAGGACTGAGAGGCAGCACTAGAAAGAAGGTACCCACTCTCTACGTATAATAAATATAGCTGCTCTGTTAAAAAAAACTATGTCAGCAGCAACAAGCAAAACCACGGTCTTTGGATTTCATACAGATCTCTGGTTTCTTGCTTTAATTTTCCCACTCTCAGCTCTTAATGTCAGTTCCTGGTAATTGCCACATGAGATGCCCCTTCTCTCATCACAGCTCTATGCAGAGAAAAGAATCTAGGCTAGTGCCTTCTGCCCTTGACTCTAAGGTTGGAGAGGGTGGCATCTGCCAGTGTGGATGTTGGGATGTGTGTTGTGGGACACTTGGTTTTAGGGACTAGTATAGGAAGTCAGACCTACAATATTTTTGGTGAATGGGATGCACTAACCCTATGTTAGGTTGCACCCCAACACACGGCATATGCAAATATCCAGGGAGTTCAGGGTATTTGTAGCCATAGTATTGAAACAGAATAATCTTTTTCCTTAATGTTAAATTTATCATAAAAGTTATAATTTGAATACTACGAAGAGTGGCCATTTGAACTCAAAAGGCATTGAGCTACAACTTGTGTTACTATGTTCATGATCATGATTATATTCTAAATGACCAAAACAATTTTTTTAGATAAAAGCTTTTTATTTAAGGGACTTTCCTGGTGGCGCAGTGGTTAAGAATCTGCCTGTCAATGCAGGGGACATGGGTTTAACCCCTGGTCTGGGAAGATCGCACATGCCTTGGAGCAACTAAGCCCGTGCGCCACAACTACTGAGCCTGCCCTCTAGGGCCTGCGAGCCACAACTACTGAGCCCTTGTGCCACAATTACTGAAGCCCGCTCACTGCAACGAAGAGTAGCCCCTGCTCGCCGCAACTAAAGCCCACGCACAGCAATGAAGACCCAACACAGCCAAAAATAAAAAAACTAATTGATTAATTTAAAAAAAAAAGCTTTTCATTTAAGATTAATTCATCTGAATGTTTACTATAAAAATAACTATTTTAACCTCTCAGGATGATTTGGTATGTCGGATCTTTTCTGAATATTATTTAAAAGCGTTCTTATTTTAATTTTAAATCTTAAAATGTGACATGAATGCCATACATGATAGCTATATTATATATATTGTGCCAGTATTTTATGATGACTAAATTCAGTTAAGCAGATCCTTCATTGCTAATAAGTAGAAGTAAATAACATGAAAATCAGCTCAGGGGTAATACTCTCTATGAGCAATTTTGTTAACTCTTAGGATATCCCTTTAAATTATTCACATTTCTTATTTTTCCTACACTAAGTTGATTTATAAGTGCATGCAGAAACTAAGATAATTCTTTACAAAGCATTTTGTGATATTTTGAACAATTTAATAGACGTTCAATACAAAACACTTGTCTATTTCAATCTTAGCCATATCACTCAGTGTATATTTAACTCAATCTTTGGAAATTTATAGGAAGTAAATACCTTCAAAATGTGAGAAGATAGACAAAGGAGTTTGGAATGACTTATTTCCAGTGGAAAGCCACTTCATATTGCCAAGCAAACAGAACATAAAGAGTGATGATGATGATGATAATAGCTAACATTTTCTGAGGGCATATTATGTGCCAGAATTGTTCTAAGTAATGAACATTAAATGCTTGTAACAACCCTGTGGGTTAGGTACCCCTGACCCCATTTTGTCTAAGGAGTCACGGAGTAGTAGGTAACTTGCCCCATATCACATAGTTACTCAGTGATGGAGGGGGCCTAAAGCCACACGCCCAATCACAGCATTTTATTGCCTGTACCTGCTGGCTCCCAGGGCAGTGCATGCCATGATAGATGGTAGGAAAATATTTTAAACTGACTGAAAATCCAGAATAGGGAGAAGAGAAGATAGGGGACAGTGGAGTAGGCATAACACATTTGAAATAATAGTCCGATGAAAGGAGTGTGGCGCCAAACAGGAGAGGCCCTAGACAAGAGCAGAAAAGTGAGTGAGACCAGGACAGTCAGTTTACTGGGAATGGAAAAGAATGGGTGAGTTTAAAACAGGTTTAGAAAGCAGAATCAAAAGAATTTGGTAATAATTTGCTTAAAGGATTTCTTCATACCAGAACCAATGTAAAAACCTTAGGATAAGATAAGCATTTATTTCATGGTTTCAGTATGCTTCATCCTAGGGATTCCTTTCCCTTTTAGTTATTACAGTGAAACCTTGTCTCCAGCTTAGATTCTTCTAGCTATTTCATTCCATATAAGAGCACCAAAAAGGTTATTGTATCAATTTAGCATGCTTTATTCACAGTCACCTTAAATGGCACTCTTCCTGACTGAAAGGCATTTATAACTTAATCCTAAATGAATATATGCAAAAATAAGATACCTAATTTGAATTAAAAAAACAAGACACCCAGTAAAAAAAAAAAAAAATCTCAATTCTGTACTGAATTCCTAGGGATTGCATGACTCTATATTCTACCCACATAAAGATAGACGGGAAACTGCTAAACGCGAACAAAAAAAGCTCCTGCAGCCAGGGAGAAATAGAGCTATCACAACTGGGACATGTCATAAAAATAAATGACTCCTGAAGGAGGGAGAGAACCTGATGTTACTTTCCAGCCCCAAACCTAGAGACTAAAGGCTCTTCCCACAGACTGTGGTACAGAATAGAAAGATTGAGAGAGATTAAGAAGTTCCCTTGGATTCAGCTGGAGCAAAGTGACCAGACAGAAAAGAACAGAGATGAATGAGAAATTGAATGGTACAAGAGGAGACCACAGCCGGCATTTTGGGGGAATATGCCTCACGAAGACACACAAATAGTCTCCAGAATTATTTGCTTCTATGCATTGTTTAATAGAATAAATGGTAACCAAAGCTATTGAAATACAGTGTAAAGACTGTGATTAGAATGTGGAACTTTGAACAAGAGCCGACATAAAAACTGTGAACTGTCTCAAACTTGTAGGGAAAGCCTACATGATATTAACACGTTTATTCTGACACAGAAGTGACAAAAAATATACCAGAACTAAGGCAACAATAGAAGAAAAGGAGCTCTATGACATCAGAAGAGAAACATTTTCAATCAGCCATATCTGGCTAAGGATTTCCTCAATTTATAAAAAACTTATTTATTCATTTATTCAAAAACATGAATTGCAATAACAGTATAATCAACAGGGTAGGTACTAGGAATATAAAAATGAATGAAGCAATGTTTGGGCACATTAAGAGCTTAGCAATTTAGAAGGGACTGGAATTCAAGACTAAAATTATGGGATCAAATACTTGACATTAGTGAAGTTGGGCCATTTTCTTTCCCTCAACCTGGCAGAAGACTAGAGATTTACTTTCTGGAGAAGGTAAAAACATAGAGTCTTTTGGATGCAGGACACCTGGCACATTTGGGACCAGGGTACCACATTGACATCAGTTGTGGTAAGTAAAAATACAAATGGTGAATTGTGTTTTCCAGTCCTCTTCCCCTACCTGGCTCACAGAGTACTACCAGCCTTGCTTACATCCTCCAAGGAGAGGATTTGAAGATTCATCTTTGAGAGACTTTTAGATACATCAGCCTAAAAGAGAAGATCTAAACATTCTGATGTGAGGTGATTTCCCAGTGACATCTACTGTCAACAAACACATACATGTACAGAGAGCTGTTGATCAGCTTTTCCCTGCACTCTTAGATGTGAGTGGAATCCAAGGGTCACTGGGCATGAAGAAAATTTCTACCATGAACAATAGGCATTAAATCAAACAAATAGGGGGAATATAGCAATTTAAGTAAATAAAGGCTATGCCTGGAGAGGAAAGCATTAAAAAATAATACCTTCAGAGATTTTTTTAAAATGCATGCACTAAACAGAAGATTCTGTAAAAAAAAAAAAAAAAGGAACATTCATAGATCATGAAATAACTCTTACAAATTAATTCTAAATCATTATAATTAATAATATACTTAAATTACATTAATTCTATTTATAATTATAATTCTAGATAACTGAATTATGTACAATTCTGAATTATAATTTCAGAAACAGAAATCAGTAGAAGAATTAAAAGGTAAAGTTGAAGTAATCTCCCAGAAAATAGATTAAAGAGACATAGAGAAAGAAATCAGCAAGAATTAAAGGATCAATGCGGGATTTAAATAATAATTCCAGAAAAAGAAAATGGGGCATTTGGATTATTAAAGAAAAAAATTTCTGGAAGAAAAAGATAAGACATTCTGGAGTAAAAGGTCCTACTGAGTGTCTAGTACAATCAATAAAAATTATACACATATTAGGGTATATCCTGTTGAGATTTCAGGATAATGAAGACAAATAGGAGATCTTAAAAGATTCTGGAGATCAAAAAAACAAAAAAGTTACAAAGAATTGAGGATCAGAATAATCCGAGAGCCAGGGAATAATGAAATAGTGTCTTCAAATTCTGAAGTAAAATGATTTCCAACCTAGATTTTGGCAATCTTTTGTTAAAGCATAATATCAAAATGAAGACACTTCTTAATTTTTTTTAAATTTATTTTTGGCTGCATGAGGTCTTAGTTGTGGCACACGGGATCTTCACTGAGGCATGCATGCGTGATCTTTCGTTTGGGCATGCGGGCTCTTCCTTGCAGCTCGCAGGCTCCAGGGCACGTGGGCTCTGTAGTTTGCGGCACGCAGCCTCTCTAATTGAGGCGCGCGAGCTCAGTAGTTGTGGCATGTGGGCTTAGTTGCCCCACGGCATGTGAGATTTTAGTTCCCTGACCAGGAATCGAACCCGTGTCCTCTGCATTGTAAGGCAGATTCTTTACCACTGGACCAGCAGGGAAGTCCCCCTGAAGACACTTTTATAAATGCAAGTTCTCTAAAAAACGTATCTTCCATTTTCAGTCTCAGGAAGTTTTCAGTTAATATGTTGTACCTAAATAAAAGAATAAATGAAGGAAGAGGAAACTGGATTATAGGAAACAGAAGATGCAGCACAAAAGAAATGTGAAGAAATCCTCTGAATTATGGTAATGAAAGATGCTGGGATGTGGGATGTGGGATGCAAGCTTTGCCTTTATTTAGAGACGTACCAATCTAAATTGGAGAACCTGGAGAGATATCTCTAAGAACATAAATATAGTTAAGCAGATGTCTTTTGCTGAAAAATTTGGAAGTGAATTGGTTTTAAGTATATAAAAAGCAAAACAAAATCAAAACAAAACACTAACCAACCAAACAATTTTGTAAATGATGATTATTAGCTACATGAAAATGTAAGTTATGGTTTATCTATATTGGGAGGATGATGGGACAGGAAATGTAATGGCAGTGGAGGACAGGTATAAAGGAGATAATTCCTCATATTCCATAGTGAGAAGTTAACACAAACTGACATAGCAGAAAAATAAGAAGCAGAAAGTAAGTGTAAGCAAGTTATTTAGAAATACACAGTAAAACACATCAAGAAACAAGGAGTTGAATGTAGTCGCCTTTGGTCATCTGAAAACAAGGACAGATATATTGGGGGCTGACATTTTCAAATGAGCCTTGTGAGACCAATGTACTTTTTATAATCATATGTACAAATAAATTTAAATAAAAACAGATTGAAATGAAAAGTTAATAAGCTTGATAGTAAAGTAAGACAAATAAGAAACAGAGAAGTGCAGGAGAGCTAAAAATGAAATGCCCACTGGAAATCCACACAGGAAGCATTGAAGGGAAGGAAAGAGTTTGCAAAAAATCACATTCTTGTATAGACACCAACTTGTAAAGCTTCTCAAACCACTGAAGAAAAAAAAAATGCAGAGATGGAAACAGTAATAGAAAAAATGGAAGAAAACAGAAGGAGACTATGAGAAAAATTATGGACAACTAACATTTCTAGAGAAATCAAAATAATTGTTATGGAAAAATATAATCAAAAATATAAGGAAAGAAAACATTTCTCTGCTGAAGAAACATCTATGCAAATGGATTGAAGGGCAAACTTCGTGAAAGGGACTGATAAAACATAAGACTTTTTGGTGGGAGGTATAAGATTAAAGAAAAGTTCAAAACAAATCAAGCAAGATAAAAAAAAATCTGTGTAACAAAAAATAAAACTAAGGATAGTCTCAAACATTTCCACCACAACACAAATGCAGAATAAAAAGAAGTATAACATTTTTTGGAGAAACTCTCATGATCACATAATTAAAAAACTGACAAGTTTTCTTTCACATTTGAGGACTAGACTTTCTTAGGTATGCCTTCACTGAGAAAACATAATTTTTTTTAACATCTTTATTGGAGAGTAATTGCTTTACAATGTTGTGTTAGTTTCTGCTGTATAACAAAGTGAATCAGCTATACGTATTCATATATCCCCATATCCCCTCCCTCTTGCGTCTCCCTCCCACCTTCCCTATCCCACCCCTCTAGGGGGACACAAAGCACCGAGCTGATCTCCCTGTGCTATGCGGCTGCTTCCCACTAGCTATCTATTTTACATTTGGTAGTGTATATCTGTCCATGCCACTCTCTCACTTCGTCCCAGCTTACCCTTCCCCCTCCCTGTGTCCTCAAGTCCATTCTCTACGTCTGCATCTTTATTCCTGTCCTGCCCCTAGGTTCTTCAGAATCTTTTTTTTTTTTTTAGATTCCATATATATGTTAGCATATGGTATTTGTTTTTCTCTTTCTGACTTACTTCACTCTGTATGACAGACTCTAGGTCCATCCCCCTCACTACAAATAACTCAATTTTGTTTCCTTTTATGGCTGAGTAACATTCCATTGTATATATGTGCCACATCTTCTTTATCCATTCATCTGTCGATGGACACTTAGGTTGCAAAAAAGAAAACTACAGGCCAATATCACTGATGAATATACATGCAAAAATCCTCAACAAAATACTAGTAAACAGAATCCAACAGCACATTAAAAGGATCATACACCATGATCAAGTGGGGTTTATTCCAGGAATGCAAGGATTCTTCAATATATGCAAATCAATCAATGTGATACACCATATTAACAAACTGAAGGATAAAAATCATATGATCACCTGAATAGATGCAGAAAAATCTTTCGACAAAATTCAATACACATTTATCATAAAAACCCTCCAGAAAGTAGGCATAGAGGGAATTTACCTCAACATAATAAAGGCCATATATGACAAGCCCACAGCCAACATCGTTCTCAGTGGTGAAAAACTGAAACCATTTCAACTAAGATCAGGAACAAGACAAGGGTGCCCACTCTCACCACTGTTATTCAACATAGTTTTGGAAGTTTTAGCCCCAGAAATCAGAGAAGAAAAAGAAATAAAAGGAATCCAAATCGGAAAAGAAGAAGTAAAACTGTCACTGTCTGCAGATGACATGATACTATATACAGAGAATCCTAAAGATGCTACCAGAAAACTACTAGAGCTAATCAATGAATTTGGTAAAGTAGCAGGAAACAAAATTAATGCACAGAAATCTCTTGTATTCCTATACACTATGATGAAAAATCTGAAAGAGAAATTAAGGAAACACTCCCATTTACTATTGCAACAAAAAGAATATTTTTAAAAGACTTTATCAGAAAAAATTTGCTTGAGTATGTAATCCAGTCAGCTGAAAATTACAGCAAACTTGAGAAGTCCAGAAATGGAATCATAATATAAAAGTTGTGACCATGATCATTGAAATGTGTGAGAAATCTACCAAAATGGGAGTAAATCTAGTTTTAAAGCTGGGTACAATTAAAAAATATTTTAAAATGATGTTTAATGTAAACCAAAAAATACAGTCACAATAATCTGGATCCAAAACCCCTAGGTTTCAATGAAAATATAACTTGTATGTGCTTTTATGGGCAACAAAGCAAACAATGACAAGAAAAAAAAGAAGTTAGAGATATGATAAACTGGCAAATTCTAGAGCTCAGAGAAAATGTATTTAAAAATGGGTCATAAAGAAATTCTTAATAGATTAAAGTAAAATAAACCAACCTTGTGTAGACCACATTTTCTGATGACAGTATCTAGTAAAACTGGAAATAAGTTAAAGTCATAAACAAAAATGCAACCACTTAGAAATTAAACAATAACTCTCTTCAAAAAGTCGAGTCAAAACCACAATTAGGGCCATTTAGAAATAAAAGATAATGAGAATGCTACATACAGCATTCTGTACTTAGAACAAAAATTTGTATTCTTCAATGCTTTTATTATAAAATAAGAAATAATAAAAATAAACAAAATTAGTATTCAACTCTAGAAGCTAGGCAAAAATAACAACATAAAACTAAGAAAAGTACAGGGGAAATTAATAATAATAAAAGCACACATTAAAGACTTAGGAGACAGAATAATGGTTAATTAATTTAAAACAGCATTAAAGAACAGTTTTTATGGAATAGCCAATAAAATTTAAAGATAGCTGGCAAGTCTAAATTGGAAAAAAAGGGTAAAACTCAAATACACAGCCTTAATTCTGAGATTACAGATATAACTATAGATACCAAAAAAGGGGAGAGAAATAAGAAAATCTTATTTAGTATATAATAATATAGCATATAATATAACGTAATACAGTACCATATTGCTTTATAAATATACCCTGACTCCCAGACCTTGAAAATAGCCTGTGACAGTTGTATTCTTTAGCTGGTGTATTCTTCCTCTTCTTTCTCTCTTGACCAATCCTTTAGAAACAATGTTTTATGCCCTCTGCACCACGATCCCTGTGCAAACTAGCTTTTGCAATGTACTCAACTTAAATATTATGTGAGAAAAGCATCTGTGTTCAAATCCAATGACCTCTCCTCAGTCCATCTCTTTTTTGAAACCCTCCTTTCTTGACATCTCGAACCCAATCACTATTCTTTCTCTCCTACTGTCATGAATGCTGGTTCTCTCTTCTTTGCTGGGATGAACTCTTTATCCTTAATGTTTTCTGACTTCTCTTCTCTATCAGACATCCCAACTATTCCCTGGCTTCAAACATCATTGCCCTACTTCAATCCTGATCTTATTAGCCTCCCGCTATTACAACATTTCCAATGGCCTACTGACCAAGCACCATGAGACAGAACCAAAGTATGAGAAATAAAGCTCATTATGTCTAAAAATGTATTTGTCATCTGACCTAAGGAGTTTTCTTCTTGATTTCTCTAATTTTGTTCAATCAAATTTCATAGCCAGTATCAGCCACTATATACATCTTTTTCTTTCATCCATCCAATGTTTTGTCCAGCTCTACTGCAGTCATTTATCATAATGCCATTCCTTGACCACCATAAAGGGCTTGCAACTGGCTGTTCTTTCTCTTCTAATCCATCTTTCACATACAAATCAGGGCTGGATAAAAATACTCTGAACAACCTCTTTTACTCTTTCCCTTCCCTGATAGAAAATTACAATTATTTCTCAATGATACAAAGCAAAAAAAAAAACAAAAACAAAAACAATAAAAATTGGTAACCTAACTTTAAGCCCTCAGATCCTCTGCCCCAATCTGCCTTTCAAGTGTTATGTAAAATGCCCATTCAGGAATTATATGCCTTGCTCAGTTTTTGAACTCATTTTTCTGAAATATGTATTCTGGCTTTCTTTCTCTATTTACTCCTGTTTTGTCTCTGCCTAGAAAAACATGTTTTCATTTTTGGCTACCAAAATACTACTATTCAGCTTTGCATGTAAGGAGCTTGGAAGTTGCCACTCCATCCTAACAAGTAAAGAGGTGAACAGATTGAGAGATCAACAATAGTTCTAAGATCCCTAAAAGAAGTGAGGACACAGGGAGTATTGCTTTGCCCAAGAACGGAGAAACAAAAAAGCGAATAGGGGGAGTCAGAGTTTGCAGGAGGAGATTCCCTAGCAGGAACCACCGTAGAAGCCAGTAGTAGGGTAGGAAAACCTGAACTGTAGTTGTTGGAGGCTCAGTGTGGACAACTTGAAGAGTTAGAACTACAGTGGAACCCATTCACAGGGGGCCCCACAACTTGTGGCATTTATTCCCAGGAGCTCGACTAGGTTCTCACAATAAATATCAGAGAAACACTTATGAATTCACAGTTCAGAGGCATAGGCTCGTTAAAAGACCGAGATCTAATCACAGAGTTACATATACAACACTTTCCCTCTCCCCACTTTACCACCACAATAATAATGCCTTTGTAGAGCAGTTCTTTTACCCAACACATGTATCCAACTACCAAGAAAAAATCACTAGACACAGCAAAAGGCAAAAAACACAACTCGGAGAGACAGAGCAAGTATAAGAACCAGCCATGACAGGGATTGTGAAATTGTCAGATTCAACGTTAGGTTTTGGAATCAGATCAGAGTTTTATAACTTACTAAAAGTATTTCTCTGAGTTTCAGTTTCCCCATCTGTGAAAATAGGTCAGTAATACCTTACTTCAAATGATTTTTTGAGGATTCAGTGGATGAGTCCATACAAATGTCCTAGAACAGGGTAAGTCTGATAGCACAGTAAGCATTGTACTCAACAACCACCACCGACCCCCTCCTCTTCACTTATCTACTCCCTCTACCTGTCATTGTGACTGCTGCTATTTCTCTTCCCAAAATACACCTGACATCTCCCCTACTTGCTTCTTGAATGAGATACTCTATTTTCTATTTCCTACTCTAAAATAACTATAATAAACAACATATAAATTATTTAGGGAAAAAACCCAAATGTTCTATTCTCTGTATAAAATTTTTTTCCAGAAAATTTATAGCTCTGGTATATCATTGCTATAGTCTCATTACTGTGTGATTGACATATTCTATGTGCTGTTTTCTTTTCGGTGATATTAAATAAGCACAATGGTATTTTTACTTAATACTGAATGGCTTCTATTATTCAGAGATCTCTGTATGCCTGTTAAGCTGGTGATGTAGCTCTAAAAAATATCCTTTTTGTCATTTCAAAAATGGATGTGGAATATTAAAATGTTACCTTGTACTCCCTGAAACAATATTTCATTTGACCAAAACCAATTCTAAAATAGTGAATTTATCATATGAATGAATGAATGAATCTCAATGAAGTACTTTGCTTTCCACAGAAAGACTATGTCTTTCTCCCAAAGCCCGGCATGAACTCTCTAATACATTCACTCCAACCTAGTAATCCGGACTTAGGCTCAAGAATACCCCAAAATTTTGAAGACAAAAATCAAAACATGTAAAGTTAAGTTTTGGAGAGACCACTAAAGAATAAATCAAACAAAAGAATGGCATGGGAGAAAAGAACGAGAAAAAGACAAAGCACATTGGTATAACATAAGCTAAAAACAGTTTTCTGCTTTTAAAAGAAAATCAGAATAGAACATTTAGTTAATTAAAATTTTTTTATGAGTGTTTCTTTTCTGATGTTTTCAGTCTTCCTCTTTATAGTCCTATGTGTTATTTTCCAAGGCACTAAACTATGTAACTTTGTTTATAATAGTTTAAGAACAACACAGTTAATATTTGACATTCTTAAACAATTCTCTATTTCTTGTTTGGAGAATAATAGAATAAATGTAAGAAGAAAAGAATAAATTGAAACTTGAGATTTCAATGTGTGGACACAGATTGCTCTTATTTTCAGAAGAGCATCATGAAATGAAGAATGTGTTGCCTACAACTCAAAATGAAGGGGTGAGAGCAGTTAGAATAAATTATGATCTCGAAACTCAAGGAAACACTTAAAACAAAACAAAAACCATAAACAAAATTATTTAGAACAGAAAACACCTGTAGAACAACACAGATGCAATTTATCTTCTTGATAGATTCATGGGAAGCTTAATCTGGTCCATGTGAATAGGGCAGACTAAGCTACAATTTACAGCCTAATCCCATGACACCATGCCACGTTGCACACAGGGTATCCACAACTACATGTGAAGAAGCAAAGTATGCAAATGACGAAAGGAGCTCCAGATGAATTGCTCAGGCAAGAGATGCTCTTCATAGCTTGGATTAAGAGCTCGGCAGAATCCAGCAGGGTCTGTCTAGATTTCCCTTACTTTACTACTACCAGTTTACAAAAGGCAGGGAACAGCTCTGAACCAGAATCCCTGTCTTGTCACACATAAACTACTCTGTAGGACTATATCCATTAATTATTGGAAATAAGTTATCACAAACTTGCTCTATTCCATAATCTTGTCAACTGTTCAAATGATTGATTTACTGTTTATATGAACAATTGTTTTTCCAAGTATTATAATTGATTATTGTACTAACTTCAAGGCAAATCATTTATTCTGAGGGTTTCTGATATTTGATACTTCAGATTATTAAATGAAGGCTCTACTAGCATTTTGTTACTGTTGTTCAGCTTTTATAGCTTTGTTTTATTTTTATGTTTGATGTTTGTTTATTTGTATGGCTGTAAATGCCCAGATAATTTTTTCCTCCAAGTGTAAAATAAGGATAGAATACAAATGGTCTCAGAATGAATTCCACTTTGAACACTACGTTTGAATCCTCTCTGCTTAAAATTTGGTAATGCCCATGAAAAGTAATTTTATTTGCTGTAAAAGGACATGCCAAGGAAAAGTCTATCTCAGAATACTAAAATAAAGTACAATGGCTCTGTCTACAAAACACCAAACACATCTGGTTGAAAAGTGAGCATACTCTCATCTCTGAAATACCAAAAAAAACAGCTTGTGCTTTCTTGTCCTTACTTCCCCAAATAACAAATTATTTTGAGGTTAGATACATACAGTTGGAGAAATATCCCACTTTGTCTAAAGTTACTTGAGTGAGAGACAAAACACTTTGTATCCATGAAATAAAATTACTCAGGAAAGCAGAGACATGTTTCAATAGTTTCAGTTTTCAAAGTCAGGCAAACAGTTAAAAATAAAGTTATTGTTTTGTGGTTTTCAGATTGGCACCTATATTGTAAAACTTCAAAATAGGGCTCTGGGATGACAATGCAGCTAGAGTTATAATGGAGAAGCAGTTCTCTTAAAAAAAAAAGGGTATATGCTTTTACAAATTTTAGTTAGAAGCCTTTCCTCATTTTCAGAGGGAAACTCCAGCCTTGCAAGCA
Source organism: Balaenoptera musculus (assembly GCF_009873245.2). NCBI lineage: Eukaryota > Metazoa > Chordata > Mammalia > Artiodactyla > Balaenopteridae > Balaenoptera > Balaenoptera musculus. The sequence continues at coordinate 25,988,550 of NC_045793.1, read as the reverse complement.
TCAATCATGCTTGAGACTATTAAAAAAAAAAGATACAAAAAAAAGACTATAAATGAAATGTGTTTTTTGTTCCAAAAAAATATTTTGCCTCTAAAGAGAGTGTTATTTCTGTTGCATTGTCCTTAGTTTCTTTCTCTAATCACATATAAATGCCAAGCCTTCTTCACTGGTATCTTTATTATTTTTTAAAATTTATTTATTTTATTCATTTATTTTTGGCTGCATTGGGTCTTTGTTGTTGTGTGCGGGCTTTCGCTAGTTGCGGAGAGGGGGGCTACTCTTTGTTGTGGTGTGCGGGCTTCTCATTGTGGTGGCTTCTCTTGTTGCGGAGCATGGGCTCTAGAGAGCAGGCTCAGTAGTTGTGGCACATGGGCTCAGTAGTTGTGGCTCACAGGCTCTAGAGCGGAAGCTCAGTAGTTGTGGCGCATGGGCTTAGTTGCTCCACGGCATGTGGGATCTTCCCTGACCAGGGCTCAAACCCATGTCCCCTGCATTGGCAGGCAGATTCTTAACCACTGCACCACCAGGGAAGCCCCTTCATTGGTATCTTTAGTTTTATCTAGAAGCCATAAAGACACATGAAAAAATATGGATATAATAATAAGTATTGGTTTGGAGAGAGGGGTTAGAGGACAGCATAAATTAAAAACACAAAGAAAAAGACAAAATAGAGCTCTGCTCTTGCCCTGGAAAATGAGCTGCTTGCAGGTAGGCTGCTCCCCAAAAGAGGGATCAAGTATCCTTTCCTGTGACATTCACTGGTCCACTATCTCTGGACAGACTGGCAGGCACAGCAGACCTCACCAGTGCCTCGCTGATGATTTCCTTCTCTGTAGGATTTTTTTTTTTAACAAATTTATTTATTTTATTTTATTTATTATTTTTGGCTGCATTGCGTCTTTGTTGCTGCCCGTGGGCTTTCTCTAGTTGTGGCGAGCGGGGTCTACTCTTCGTTGCGGTGCGCGGGCTTCTCACTGAGGTGGCTTCTCTTGTTGTGGAGCACAGGCTCTAGGTGCGTGGGCTTCAGTAGTTGTGGCACGCGGGCTCAGTAGTTGTGGCTCGCGGGCTCTAGAATGCAGGCTCAGTAGTTGTGGCACACGGGCTTAATTGATCTGCAGCATGTGGGATCTTCCCGGACCAGGGATTGAACCCATGTCCCCTGCATCGGCAGGCAGATTCTTAACCGCTGTGCCACCAGGGAAGTCCCTGTAGGATATTTTTAAGAAGAAAACTTTGCAATCTTAAGACAGGACCAAGGCAGCTGTACTAGAGTGGCACTGGGTAATATTCAGGATCTAGTGCTACAAGGACAGAAAATAAGTAGAAAAACTAACATTTGTGACAAAGCCAGGCTCAGATGCCCTATTGCCACTTAGTGAAGAGGGCCTAGTCCTGATGCAAGGCAGCCTTCTTTGTGTTTTGCCAGAGCAAATCGTGGTGTGCAAGTGCTGTGAGGAACTTGGCACTGCGCACAAGGGAATGGGCCGCAGATAGCTGGAAAAGCAAAATAAGTTCAGTGCTGATCTTGAAGGAAGTATCAGTTACAAGTAATTCCAACACTAATTGAAGAATTTCAACTTTAACAAGATTCAAACTCCATCTCAGTTACTGTTATGCTGGATAATTCTTGAATGGATCAAGTTGTCTTGTGACTCGGTTCCTTCTAAAATGCCATTTACATGGCCTAACAACGTATAATGAGACAAGGCGGGGTGGGGGTGTGTGTTTAGAATCAGAACTAAAAAATGCTCAATTGATTTGGTGAATTCTCCCAACTGTACAGGATTATCTGAGGATAAATTGGGACTTGCAGGGCCCCACATGGTATGAACGTAAACCATTATTTTAAACTGGAACTGAAAATTCCAATCTTATTTTTCCCTGTTGTGTAGGCTCAGTGTAAGAGCAGTGAGTGTAATGCCTCTGGAAGTGACATGTGTGTCCATTTGCAACTGGATATATTAGATTTTCTCTTTGAAATTCTCTTCAATCACTCTCCGATCTTGAATAGCAGCATCTGTAATTGCGTCAACAGACATGATCATTTTATGATCTGAGGAAGCTGGAGCAACAAATGCAATGCCACTTGAAATCTAACCCAAAGATAGAAAGCTGCATTGTCAGAGGAGAAGGCTAATCTCTACTTATGTATCAGCAGCAACACATATCCTATGCTGCCTTTACTTCATTTTATTTAAAGGCACCCCTGAACTTCTGTTTCAGACGAAAGAACATAAAAATGTTGGACAGTGAACTTTTCAAACCCATATAATTTTTAGTCTTTATTAGTGATTATGTAAATCATTGATTTTTTAAAAAGATTTATTTATTATTTATTTATTTTATTTATTTTTGGCTGCATCGGGTCTTAGTTGCTGCACGCAGGGTCTTTGCTGAGGCATGTGGGATCTTTTGTTGCAGTGTGCGGGCTTCTCTCTAGTTGTGGCATGCGGGTTTTCTCTTCTCTAGTTGTGCCTCATGGGTTCCAGGGTGCGTGGGCTCTGTAGTTGTGGCGTGCAGGTTCCAGAGCGCATGGGCTCTGTAGTTTGCAGCACGCAGGCTCTAGTTGAGGCTCGCGAGCTCAGTAGTTGTGGCACATGGGCTTAGTCGCCCTGCAGCATGTGGGATTTAAGTTCCCTGACCAGGGATCAAACCCATGTCCCCTGCATTGTAAGGCAGATTCTTTACCACTGGACCACCAGGGAAGTCCCTAAATCATTGATTTTTAACTAGAAGTCAAGTTATTAGCAAGGCTTCTAATCTAATGAATTGCTAATATTCCATCTGGTTTAAACAACCCAGAAATAACATTGATCTATTTGATGGAAAGGTAACAAGGAATAGAGAAAAATAATGTAAAAACTACTCTATTCTTGGTTCATAAATTTTAGAAAGATGTTTGTTTACATCTTGAGATTTTGAACAGCAGGAGGAAATACTTTTAGTCAGCCTTCCACTGTTACTTATAAATTAGTCAATAAATAAGTAGAAATCTCTGCATAGAAATGAAATGAACCAGCAAAATACCAAAGAGTACAATGTAAAAACAAAACAAAACAAAAACAAAAAACACCACAGATGAAATTTACTGGTCAATATATGTCCTTTTTGGATAAGAACACAGTGTGATGAGTAGTTAGATCTGATATGGTAAATAGATTACTTTCTATAACAGGCTTCTTCAAGAAGACCAAAAATACTCTAAAGAAGCAATAATTCTGCAAGTACCATTTTGAAGTATTAGCATTCCAGCTTTGGAGATAGGATTAAACAATTCTGGGATTGATGGCATTTAGGAATAGGATGAGGAAGGTACAGCTATTCAATGAAGATTGATAAAATGTGCATTTACTAAGTTGGCTAAATAGGAACATTAACAAAATACACTAATGAGTGACAATCTTGTGTTGTATTTAATTTAATTTAATTACTAGTAGTAGTCTGTGAAGTTATGTGAGTTTCTCCAAGTCCTCTCCTTAATGTGAGTTGTAAGAAAATGGAGTTTCAATACTAGAAATCAACTTTATATAAAACTTTTGCTGGCTAACATTTTATATAGGAGTATTTGGGAATGAAACTTTTGATAAAGAGAAATGGGAAAAGATTACATTTATGTCAAAGGTATCACCAAGACTCAGTCATTTTCTTATGGCAAAAGGAATGTGCTCACTTCCAATTTTTCTTGAACTACTTACCATGGGTGACTAGTAATGACTGGTTAGTTTTCTAATCTGTTTTTTGAGTCTTAATTGACCAGGGTGTCCTGGTATGAGGGATAGTTACTGTACTGAGTTAAATCCAAATAAATCTAATACCAAGTGTTTAATGTTGAAGAAATACTGTTAATGTAAATACATAAGCAGTTTCAATGTGGCACATAATTTAAGAATCTAAATTAGGAGTTGAAATTTAGGTATAACTTACCTTAAAAATAAACAAAAGCTTTAACTAAGTGAGCTCTAAATGTCAAAAAGATGGCTAAAACAAAGAATTAATAAAGGAATTTATGGTTAAGTAAGTGGCTAACAATTATTATTCAAAATGTTTCAGTACAACAGACTAACAGACTTAGAGAATGAACTTAAGATTACTGGGGGGAAGGAAGAGGGGAGGGATAGATTGGGAGTTTGGGATTGAAATGTACACACCACTATGTGTAAAATAGATAACCAACAAGGATGTACTGTAAAATAAATAAATAAATAAATAAATTTTTAAGTAAAAAAAAAAAAACTCTGTACTTCCCATTGTACAGTATCTGGATATGATGTTTTTAAGCTTTAAAGTCCATCATAAGGAATGTGGCAATCCCTTAGCCCTCTTGGTACTTGGGCGTACTTCCCCTTGTTATATTTTAAGGCATTCAACCCTGAAGAATCCACAGGCATTCGAACCTGATGAATCCACAGGCATTATAATCCACCCTCAGTTAATTATGACATCAATGGCATTTTAAAATTCTTGATATTTTGAACCATTCTTAAGTCCCCTGTTTATAATATCAGACCTGCTACTTGCCCTATGAAGTTAAGACAAGCATATTTTGCCAGCAACACTCATTGCTTCTCATGTTGCCCCTGAAAATACTAAGAAATCATAATGTAACAGAATGTTGAGTGGGACTTTTTCCTTGACCCTGAAATCTAAGTAGAAACCCAAAGCTGAAAGGTCTAAGAAGAGCTGCCCCAAAACTGCTTGGATTTACATTCTAGCAAGGAGCCAGTGAGCTATCCTGATGGCCAAACAAGATGCTTTAGAAGCTCCCCACTTCGAGGATGCATCCCACCTCTCATCCACATATGGAGAAAATTGATGGGGAGGGCATCCACCCAAAGGCATCCATCTGATGCTCACCAGCCTTATTAGAAGGGCAATATTCATGGTAGAGGCTACTGGCTTCCTTCCTCAGAATGAGGATTCTCCAACCAAACCACTAGCAGAGACCACTGATATCTGCACGAAAAGATGTTCTGGGTGTATGTCTGCTGTGCAGAACCTACAGGTATACTTGGGGCTACCGTTAGAGAGAAGGATGGTGAGATAGTTGTTAAGAATCTCCTGATACATGTCCTCACATGTATGAGGCTGTATGTCAACAGAGAGGGTGCTTATTGCTAGAGAGTTCTCAAACCTGGAGACTTGCTAGAGGAGCCTGAACCAATGGGACAAAAAATGACAACAGTAAAGTGCCTCATCCAGTCCAAAGTTAAAAGTGTGATGATTATGGTTATATTTAGGGATAGTGGGTGGCTTCTAGGACCTTGGAGAAGGGAAAGAGGATTTAGTAGTAGTTCATATGGCTCCACCTTTATGTGAAAAACACAGAAGTTAGGTAACAGGCAGGTATGCAGGCTTTTCTAGCAGCCTCTGAGTCAAGCAATGAGACATCTCTCCTAGTCAAAGAGTTTTGACTGGAGATTTTGATCAATAGAAAGGGCCAAGGGATAGTATGGCTGCTGTTTTCTGAAGGGTTTCTCATCAAAGGAGATTGTGAGGATGAAGCTGAACTCAACTCAAAGAGATCAAACCAACTACTGATTTGGAAACCACCTGTCAGTCATGGTCACCAGCAGATGGAGCTAGACTGAACCAGAGTGAGGTCAAAGATATTTCCCCACTACTGACAAGCCTCCAGATGAACTTAGTCTCACCTATTGCTCGTCCCTGCCCCCAACCAGATGGAGAGAGAGGGAAATAAGATGTTTAAAAAGGGAGTACCAGCCTTGGATACCTCCCCCCACCCATCCCTGCCCACAATCCCTCACTCACACTTCAGTTGGCCAAAATAACAGCTCTAGTCTACACTGGGGGTATAAGGGGTAGAGCTTTGAATAGGATATGTGAGACTGCATCCCTAAATGATGCTGGATTCATTTTGATAGCCAAAAAATTATCAGAAAGCTATGGAATCTGCACTCAACTTTTCTAAAGAAGAGGAAAAGAAGTAAGCAAGGTTTTATTTTTTATTTATTTATTTATTTATTTATTTAAGGCAAGAAGTAGATTTATTAATATAGGACACTTGTAAGAGATGCAAGCGGGCAGGCGAGGGAGCTCTGACTATACAATTTTATAGTCAAAGGAAAGGGGGAGGGGAAAAGATCGCCTTCTTCGAGTAGACATGAGGCTTACATCACTAGTTCCTCCTTCGTATCAGGCCAGAGAGTGTCTGACCCTATGAGGTCAAACTAGGATTATCAGTAGAAAGGTGGTGACATTTTTCTTCCACCTAATGGCCTGGGGCATGTCTCGTGCTTTTATTTATGGCTTTATAGTTAAGCAAGGCTGCTTCCTTCCACAACGTTCCAATAGCTTTCTTGAGTGATCATTAACTTACAGTGGTCTCCCAAAGTTTCCTAGGTTTCCTTCTCTATGTATAGTTCCCTATTGGGACTTCTACAACTACCTGTATAACTATCGTATTCTATCCCTATCAGGAAAGACATTATGTCTCACTAGGGAATGCTTCCCCTGCCTGGAATTATAAGACAGGGCACATAAATCTGCTGCTCAGGCAATATTAATTAAACATACGAAAGGAAACCAATAGGGTTACCTGAGCCCACACAGTATAAAATAAAAACTGGGGGCTAATATTCAGGGGCTAATAAAAGCAATAATGGAGGGTATTTTTTTTTCTTTTTTTGCCCCTAGGGTAAATTGCTAGGCCCACTCAGAAAGAGGGCCTTTGTTGTATGCCTTGCGCAAAATTTTGAAAGCATGATAAATTGAACCCTAAAGTTCTAAAACATAGAACTCTTGATATCCAGTTTAGTTGGAAATCTTCTCTCTCTCTCTCTCTCTCTTTTTCTGATATAAAAAAAAGCAAATTAAAGAAAATGTAGTTGGGACTTGCCTGGTGGCACAGTGGTTAAGAATCCACCTGCCGATGCAGGGGCCAAAGGTTCAATTCCTGGTCCAGGAAGATCCCACATGCCACGAAGCAACTAAGCCCACGCACCACAACTACTGAGCCTGTGCTCTAGAGCCCATGTGCCACAACTACTGAAGCCTGTAAGCCTAGAGCCCGTGCTCCGCAACAAGAGAAGCCACCGCAATGAGAAGCCCACGCACAACGAAGAGTAGCCCCTGCTCGCCACAACTAGAGAAAGCCTGCAGGAACGAAGACCCAACGCAGCCAAAAAAAGAAAAAGAAAAAAAAAAGAATGATACTATCCCATCTGATTCTTACTAGAATAAAAACAAGATGAGAGCTGGAATAAGAAATGTTTTCTTTAGGGAGTTCCCTGGTAGCCTAGTGGTTGGGATTTGGTGCTTTCAGTGTGGAGGCCCGGGTTCGATCTCTGGTCGGGGAACCATCCTGCATGCCATGCAGGATGGCCAAAATACAAAAACAAACAAATTAATACACTTAAAAGAAAACAAGAAAAAAACAGAAATTAAGAAAAAAACCGTTTAAAAAAGCTTTAAAAAAAAAAAAAAGTTTCCTTTAGCATGGCAGGTCACCATATGCATAGGGGGGAGAAGCTCTTTTTTGCCTTTCAGCTGGGGAACAGCTCCTAGAGAATGCAAAAAGAGTTGCTTTTCCAGACCAAGCGAGTTTATTCCTATTTTTCAAAAGGTTTAACGTTAGAAAATCCTTGAGTAGTATTTAATACGTTTATAGGTTAGAGGAGAAAAATATGCATCTCAAAAAATAAAATAAAATAAACCCAGTGAAGACGTACATATTATTCAATATCCATTTCAAAGAGTAGATTGAAAGATAAAATACTGGACTTCTCAACTGCAATCAGTTGGACTTACTGCCTCCATTCCCTTATTTATTTATTCACGAATTTTTCTTCCAGTTTTGTTGAGATATCATTGACATGCAGCACTGAAAAAGTTTAAGGTGTACAGCATAATGATTTGACTTACATACATTATGAAGTGATTATCACAGTAAGTTTAGTGAAAGTCTATCATCTCATATAGATACAAAATTAAATAGAAAACAATTTCTTCCTGTGATGAGAACCTTTAGGATTTACTCTCTTAAAAACGAACATGTAGGGGTGGAGTCAAGATGGCGGCCTAGGAGGACGTGGAATTTGTGTCTCCTCACAACTAGGGCACCTACCAGGCACCAGAGGGGGACCACGGACACCTAAGGGCACGGGAGGAACCCTCAGCGACCGGGTGGGACGTGGGGCGTGGGGGGAGTGAAGGGGGAGGAGAAGTGGAGGCGGGACGGGACTGGGGCCCCTGACGGGCAGCTGGGGGAGGGGAAGGGATCCCACGCCCAAAGGAGGAAATTGGGAGGGCAGAGGATCAAAAGGGAGCGTGGCCAGGTTTCCCCTGCCCACTTGGACCCCCAGGAACCTGCTGAGATCCCGGGCCTGATCCTCTGCCCACCTAGGCCCCCTCCAGCCACGTGGGTCCTGAGGGAGTGGGAGGGAGGGAAGGGGGAGCAAAAATAAAGGCCGGACCTCCAGGACCGCACCCCTGAGGGGTGGCTGGGGGAGGGGAGGTGTTCTGACACCCGGCGGGACCCACCCACGGTTAGGGGTCCAAAGGGGAAGGGGGAGACCCTGGGGGAGACCGTGGAGGCGGGGGGCATGGAGGACTGGAAGGGAACGCGGCCAACGCTTTCCCTGTACACCTAGGCACCAGGGAGTCTGTTGGGATCCCGGGCCTAATTCTCTGCCCTCGTAGCCTCCCTCCTGCCGCCCAGAGCCCGAGCCCCGCCCCTATACCCCAGCCAGGGCCCTACCTCCAAACTCCGGAACTCCACCCTCCAGAGGCCCTCCTTTGGACGTGCTCGCAATGTTTTATTTATTCCCCCTATAAATTAAACTTATTTAATAAACCAGTTATAATAGCAATAAAGGAAGAAATTCGGCTGTTGTTTTAGATGAGATTGAGGGTCTCAAAATTGGAACGAAGAACAGATCAGATATGAGTAGAAGGCAAAAAAGGAGGGAAGCTTCAAAACTTTGTGTCCTCTCTTGACTCAGACCTTTCCATGAATTCATTACTCTGTTTAAAGTTTTGTGAATTTCATGATATCAAATACATTCACATTTACATTGATAGTAAAGAAAAAAGGTATATTAAAAAATAGAATATTTCTAGATGATTCTTTTTTTTAATTTTAAAATTCTTTTCTATTAACGTAGGTGATTCAGAGCTGATGTCAATCTTAAAAAACAAACAATTTAGGGTTATCTGATTGGCCGACAAAATATATGTTTCTCTGGTTTACACTCCTCCACAAAAACTGCATGGCCTTCCCTCTCTGTCTCTTGTCTCACTGCAGACTATTATTTTAACTTCACATAATTTCAAATTTTATAAGACTCTAAAAACGGCAGAACTTGGGGTAAATTATTAGTCTCCTAAATTTATTTGCAGATCATCAATTTGTTGTCTGCTGTAAATTATTATTAAAATGTACAATGCTTTCTGTTATTTCAGTTAATAACGTCTACCCTAAAGTTAAAAATGTCAACCAGGTTAAAAAAAATACATGGAACTATTCTTCCATAGGATTTTTATAACATGAAAATTAAATTTTAAAAAGGGTGACACTGGAGTCTCTGGTGGCTTCAATATCAGGACAACTGTTTGTAGCTCTTTAATCAGTTGGAAATCATGACAAAAGTCATGACTAGCTAGTATGAAACAGGCTAAGTAAATGTAAAATCACTATCAAGGCTGATAGTATTGAAAGGGAAATCAAGTAAGAGCAAATCAAGGCTTGTAATCCCTGAACAGAAACCAGAGAACAATGTGTTTGCAAATTCACTGCTAAACATTAATGATCCAGCCCCATACTCATGATTCTTCAAAACTTCACACTATCATACTTCTTAAAATCATTCTTTTAAAATTTATTCCCCCAAGGTCTAGCTGCTGCAGAAGAACACACGAAAGAGAGACAAGTATCTAATAAGGAAAATGTTATTTCTTCTCTCAAAACAGTGGGCCATCAAAGACAGAGGAGTTTCTTAATCTAGTTTTGTTTTGTGTCTTTTTTTTTTTTTTAACATCTTTATTGGAGTATAATTGCTTTACAATGGTGTGTTAGTTTCTGCTTTATAACAAAGTGAATCAGCTATACATATACATATATCCCCATATCTCCTCCCTCTTGTGTCTCCCTCCCACCCTCCCTATCCCACCCCTCTAGGTGGCCACAAAGCACGGAGCTGATCTAGGGGTAGGACAGAAAGACGCAGACATAGAAAATGGACTTGAGGACATGGGGAGGGGGAAGGGTAGGCTGGGACGAAGTGAAAGAGTGGCATGGACATATATACACTACCAAACGTAAAATAGGTAGCTAATGGGAAGCAGCCACATAGCACAGGGAGATCAGCTCGGTGCTTTGCCTTGTGTCTTAACATAACACAGTCAAAAGCAAATGTTTCCCTGATTTTCTCCCTACAATGAAGCTGGCAAAAGTGCCAAGTAGATATTGTTTGCAAAGAGGTACTTTCCAACTTGGATATTTACAACCATGACAGGCTCCAAGTAGAGAAATTTCTGTTCCGAGATATACTGAACTTCCTCAAAAGGAAACAAAAATGCTGAAACAATTTTATTTTAAATTTTATTCTTCTTTCAAGAAGAAAGGGACACTTTGTATTCAGATCAGAGCTGCCAATCAAAAACTGACAGACCAGTACTTCTCAGGTAGTATTAACATGTGTCACCAAAATTTGAATGAAATCAGGTGGAGAACTCACAAGGAGGAAGATTTTCTTAGCTAGTGTCGGTCAGCTCTGCTGTGACCATGAGGATGGAAGGGGCCAAGTGGTTTCTCCTGGTAATGTGTATAAAGTGTGTCTTCCACACCCCCCAACAACATGAGTTATCCCAAAATGCAGTCTCTTCCATTTAGAAAGGAAAATCTACTCTATTATTGGCTGCAAAGTGTTAGGACTCTAAGCTGAATACAGAAAGGCAAGTTACAGGCACACAAATCAATCCTAGGTCTGCCAGTTTTTCAATCTAAACAATATCAATCTTAGAAGTTATCCTTTTTCAAATTCCAGTCCTTAAATATACTTAGAGTTTTCAATCAGAGCTCCACGAACAACCTACCCCCATAGGACAAAATTTTCTCTCCCTGCAGTCACCTGAAGTGTGAGTTTATTGCGTATTCACTTGGATTTCAAGAGCAGAACATTCTGACTCTCCTCTTAACCCTTCCCTGGCTCTAGACTGCATCACATTTTCCCAATCTCCTTGGTTCCTAAAGTAACTTGATATTACTTTCGGTTGCTATTGGCTTTTTCTCCCTACCTGCTTCTTTCTCATCTCATTTCTTCTCAATTAGTCCTTTGCTACATGTCACTTTTTTACATCATATATTCATATTTTCTGGCCTTCAGTCATTTTATATTTGATTTCAGTTCACCTGCACTCCCTCACTGGGACACAGTATAGAATAGTGTTGGACAAAAAATCCTTGCATCAGTAAGCATGGAGTCCTAGACATCTGTCAGATAGGATATTTCTTGAATTATAACTTCAGGGCTCAAAGCATTGAGCTACTACAGCTGTAATAGCCAACTTCATTGTATGAATATAAAATAAACTAGAAATTAGAAATTCAAAGTATCTCCTATACTCCTAGGAAGCAACCTGCCCACTGACAAGGACTAGGAATCTCTGAAGAAGTTTTTGTAAGTGGTAACGATCATTAATTTAGTTTAGAGCTATTCCTATTACCCATATATTGGAAGGTTGAAGTGCTCGTGAAAAATACCTTTCTTTACCACTGATGTTAAATTATAAAGCTATTCACAACTTAAGGAGCTTGGGAGATTGGGATTGACATATATACACTAATATGTATAAAATAGATAACTAATAAGAACCTGCTGTATAAAAAAAATAAATAAAATTAAAAAAAAAAAAACGTAAGGCGCTTTCTCTGACATTCTCCCCAACAACTCCCACCCATAAGAGTTACCATGACAACACTTCCTTTTTACCAGGATGTGAAAAAGCAAAAACACAAACTAGAACTCTTCCTGTAAAGTCAGTGTCCAGTTAATTCCTATATTCATTCATAAATATCCCAACAAAATCTTGCCTTAAGAACATATATTTGGAATGTTGGCAGCATAAATTATGGCCAGATTCTGTCTGCCACTTCTTTTCTAAATCTAATAATCTACACAATTAATAGGCAATTTCCCCCTTCACAAGTGAGATAACATTTCATGAGGTTACTTTCAAAACCACATTGACACTGCTGATCTAGGTTGGGAAATGGGCTCATGAATTTGCTGGCCATCCCTTCAGGACTCCTCTGTAGGAAAAGTCTAGATGTGTGAGAAAGAATAAAGTCATTAGAGACTATGTAATTACACAAAATGCAAAGGGAGTTGTAACCAACAGACAAGATTTTTAATAAATGCCAGAAAAATAGAAAACGGAGGCTCATAGGTTGATAGATAAAAACAAATGGAAAATTCATGACCTAAAATATATTGCTAGGGACTTCAAAGGAAACCAGTTTGTCCAAAGCGAACCCCATGGAGATATAACACCCAGAGACAACAAGTAATTTGAATTTTATGAGCTTTAAATGATATGAAAACATTGTGCTGAAAGAGTAGATATGCAGGATCACTGATGCATGGGCCATCCATCCCGCTCAATTGTCATTTACTGCCAGGCCTCCATTCTGAATGGTCCCTCATTTCTTAAGATATTTGTTATCTTAGGAGGTAAGGTTAAAAAGCTAATTTCTAATCTGCAGTATGTAAAGGAATGTCCTACGCTGTCTCAATTTAGTGAATTCACTCAATACTAATTTTTTTAAAAAAGTAATATATACAGTAATCTGAAGCCAAATAGTAGATCATCATCCCAAACCATTATATTAATCTCAGAGTAGTAGCTAAAGTTTCCTTCCAGATCTGGTATAGTATTCCAGGGACAACCACAGACAACATCTAGTCATCTAGAAATTTCTATAAAATTTCCACACTGTAAAACACTGAAATTTTCACTCTAACCTACCTTCTAGGTGATGATGCACTCCAAAAAAACACTAGGTATGACACTTTACACTGAAATACTATAACCACAGAAAACTCACTGCCTCACGACACTACAGCATAGTGACTAAATATCCAAATAATAATTTGGAAGCAACTTAAATATTCATGGAAGTTTCTCAGTAATTCCAAAGGATGAATCTCTATGTAAACCATCTAACCAAGCACAATTTCTTAAAATCATTTGCATCCCTCTTGAGCAAGCTTTCTTCCATGGATGGTCTCTTGATCTCAAGCATTCATTTCTCTCTCTCTTTCTCTATAAATTTTGCAATTTGCAGCTACCTGAAAGACTCTCTCTTTCTTCTTTCTTCCCTCTCAAAATCTCCCACCAAACCAGCCCATGCTCCTTTCTCTATGCTCATTCTGACCTGCTAGATATATTCATTTCTTTCTCTGATCTTTTCAGTGTAAATCGGTCAAGCTTATTTCAGTGATTCCTGATTCCCCCCTCATTCACAGACCTGATTATGGACAACAAAGATGTTTCTCCTTAAAGAGAAAACTAGACATACTGTTTCTGTTACATATGAACAGCAATATCATCATAAAGGGTTGCTTTGAAGCTAAAAGAAATGATGTATTTGCATATATTCCTGACATGAGAAGAATTTTTTGGTGAAAGAAATAAAAGTAGTGAGATGGGAAGGAGGACACAGTTTGGCCAGAATCCTGCATCCCTCTGGGTACAGCCTCTCAATCCCGCTCCCCCTTAGCGTCCTGTAGAAAGAATGGGAATAAGAGAAAGGAGAAGGAGAAGGGATGGCAGAGAAGAGATGGGTGGTTAGGATGAGGAAGGAGCAACTGGCGTGGAGAGGAATACAGCTTGGCTGAGTGTGTCTGCTCCTCCATGGGTCGAGCTGTATATGTGCCAGGTGGTGAGGAGGGCAGAGGAAGCCACAGAGCTCCAGGACATTGCTCATTTCTCTTCTTCAACATTTAGAGAATCCGGTCAGTTTGGGGGCAGCCACTAGGGAGTGGCAGCAGATGGCTGCCATGCTCTAGAGGTGCACTCTTGAATGGTGAGGGCTCCAGTTATCAAAAGCAGCTATCTTTTATATGCCAATAAATATAGCCTACTAAAAGGCTGCAAAAAGACACATTCGTGGAAAATTACCATTTTTAATTTGGAGCTTTAATTTAGTTATCTAATTTTTCTAGTATTTGATCTTATATATCAGCTATAGGACAATGATTGAACTTCAAGAAAAAAATACATATTATCTCTTCCCATCTCAACTTACCCAGGAGACGAATGGTCAAGTGCCAATTCTAGGAGAGGATTTTTCAGATTCAACCCACATTTACTGAGAACCTACTCTTTGTGCCAATTATAGTACCAGAATTTTCCATGGGCATTCTTACGTGAGGTGGGTATGAAAAGTTATTTTTTTAAGGGAAGGTAAAAGATTTCACTTCACACACACACACACACACCAAAAAAAAAAAAAAAAAAAAAAAGCAAAAATCAGAGGAAACTAAATACTAGAAGTTCAGTTCTGTAGAAATGTATGCAAATCCAATTCTGACTAATTTTATACTTACCTCAGTATATGTCAAAACTTCTCCCAAATGGGAAAATGACAAAGTTGAGATTTTTTTGTTTTGTTTTGTTTTTAAATGTGATTTTGTGTGGCTGTTATTCTCTATACAAAATGATTATGGCCCTCACAAATAATAGCTAGCTAACAATTCTATAGCATTTTGAAGCTTCCAAAGTATTTTCACATACAAAACTCTTGATCTTTAAGAAGATTCTGTAAAATAGGAGTCAGTATATAATAGGAAGCTTCAATTCCTAGTTGAGAAAAGATTTCGGAGCTGTAACTGTGCTGACTGGTGTCAGCCTCTATTCTGGAGCAGTGACATTTTAATAAGCTTATGGCAGGCAGTGGACATTATAACAAGGCTTCGCTCAGATACTGGTAGAAGGTGTCACCACTGGCCGACTAGTTTTATAGAGTTTTTATGGGAATGGCAAAGTAGTTGGTATTCAAGGAAAAGAAATTTTTCTTGCCTGTCTTCTGGGGTACACCAAGTGTGTCTATAACTTGTCAGCTGAACTACAAGCTCAGCCCTGATAGATTCTGAATTTGTTCACTAAATCATTCACTTACATATACAAAATTATAGCACTTAAAGAATTACTGAAGATTAATTTAAACAGTAAGATATCTAACAGTGCTCTGTTATTAACCAGTATTACAGAAATGGTTCTTAAATGAACTTTGAATTGTTGTTATCTCTACCTCAAAATTCCCTAAATTCCTTAAATGAGGTCAGTTAAGTTCAAGAAAATACTGCAGAATAGACTGAGGTGTTTTGTAAAAAGAAAACTTGCTTGTCCCATTTGAAGAACTAAGTTGTGTTTAGGATAAAGGATTTTTTTTTTTTCTGTAAATAAGCTGTAAGTTAAAGGCATGCCTATTCACTAATAATTTAAATGGCCAAGCAGCACTGTTAAATTATGATTGTCTCTGAAAGCCATCTTTTTTATAGGCTGATGGCAGGTAATCTTCCTAATGCCCAGTGGTCCTCAGGTCATTTCTTTACAGGGACTGATGCTAGTTATAGAATGATATCCACACTCAATGCTGAGATCCAAATTCCAAGATTCAGTTTTTGATGAGATCTTTTGTGATTTCCTTCCCATTTCCTCTGTTCTTCATGAAAATTCTGAGACTCCCTCTCTCTGCATCTGTGCAATCTCCTCCTTACCCTTGCTATGCCCGGCCATCTTGCCCATTGTTCAGAACATTCAAGATCCATCTAGCTTAAATGTGACTTCCTCCTTGAAGCTTTCTTCTATAGCAAGCTTTTTCCTAAAATCTCTTCTGCCTTCTCATCTACTAAAGAGTCATCATGAGCTCCACCTTTCCTTTTTCCCATAACCAACCGTTCACCAACTTCTTGATTCTGCTTCTTTAGTGTTCCTAAAAGCAGGCACACTGGTGTAGGATATATATGCCTGGGAATTTCATCTATGTTTCCACTAGCCAAGTGAACTTAAATAAGTAGCTTATTGTTAATCTTAGTTTCCTCTTCTATAAAATGGCCATTCTAAGAGTATCTAACTCACAGGGATATGACAAAGATTAAATGAGTTAATAAATGTAACTTAGGTGGAAGATTCAACTTAAGCCAACATTTTTCACAGTAAGTTTCAAGGCATATTAGTTCCACAAAATGTTCTTCAAATAAAAAAGGATTCATGGTTAAATCAATTTATTAAACATTACATTCAATGCTCATTTCTCAGTCAGCCATGGTGTACATTAGTATATTAAAGGGTCTCCAAATTCTTGCAGGAAAACAAAACAAAACAAAAACAGTTGTCCTAACATTCCCTAAGCTTTTTTAACCAGAGGGCCTTTGTGTGCATATATAGCAGCTATTTAAAATTCTGCAGAACCAGTGTTCTGAGAAAGGCATTTGAAAAAATGCTGACTTGGACAAGAGCCACAGTTATCATTTTGGAAGTTATTTCAGCCTCAGGTTTCCAACAGTTTTCGAATTTTTTTTTTTTTGTAAAAGAGACTACTATCTCCTAATGTTCAGAGTCATCATAAACTCTCAGAAAAATGAACCAAATTGTCCTGTGGGAAGCTGTGTCATAAGGGTAGTAGAATGGTATGAACTTTCAAAAGCCAATTATTTCTTAACAATCTCTTAAAAGTTATGAAAAAAGTTCTGTTTTTCATGCAATGCCCAGTAATTGCTCAGCCAGCCCGTAACAGATGCAAAACTTCATCTCAGGAGAGAAGTTTTACATACAAATATGTAAAAATCCGATAAAGAGTGGAAAGAACTCTGGGGAGATTCAGGAAGTGGATAAGCTCATGCCTGTGATGAAGGCGGACTTGAGATGAGATCACAGTGCCTGAGTTCCGATACCTCTACCTCTGACTATAAAACTATTGATTGTACATGAGGTAAGAGGGCAATAAATGCTGCAGCCTGATCGCCTCAATGTCACAGGCTGAATGCAACCCAATTTTTGATGGCACAGCAGGAATTCCGAAATCATCTTGTTTTTCTCTTTTTATAGGAGAAAAGATAAGCCGAGCTCACATTTACTGCTCATATGCAGCCTTTTCTTCTCTACCATGACATCCCCTAATTCTTCACAAACATAGGACTTATGCCTCCTTTTAGAGATAAACTAGCATTTCTCCAATCACATTAGTCATTTCTACTTAGCCATGTTTGAATTCAGTCTAACTAACAGAATCAACTTAGCTCCCCTATAGCAGAGTCCTATTTTTTAAAGCATATTATAAAAACATGCAGCTGGGAGAGCAAAAGAAAACTAATACCATATCTATTTTGAACATTTTTTACATTTCTATTAAAACCAAGGTAGCAAAATACCTAAGCTGTCTTTATTAACCTCTCCCATTTTGGTTTTAGTTTTCAAAGGGTATGAGTAGCCATGCGTCTTTAAAATAAATATCCCAAGTTGAAAAAAAAAAAAATCACATAAGGAAGCTCTCTGTTCAGTGAGGTTTACACCATAGGATCACTTCTGTATAGTTGAATGATGGATGGCTTAAACTTTTAAATCTAAAAAACAAGTAAACAAAAACAGGAAAATACATCCAACATAACTCTCACTATCTGAAGTATCCAGTTTGAGAATAATAGATCTGGAAGAAATTTTAGTGAATAACTACATTAAATTCCTAATTTTATAAACATGGAACTTGAGGCTCCAAATATTAAGTAATAAAGTACAACCCTATCTCAGGATGAATGAGAGGTCAGGGTAAAAACAAGTTTCCTAGTTTCCAGTGACACTTTCCACACCATGCAGAACCTCCTAGGGTCTGTCCTCCAAGTCCCTGTGTGCCCTGAACAACATGAAATTACACCCCTGTCAAATATTTTATGGAGACCATTTATAAAAATTGGCTGATTCCTTGATAAACTAGTTTAAGGATAGGATAATTAAGGGATTTAATTCACAGCTGCTAAGCTTAAAGTGGGTTCCTGCTAGGAGATTTATAGAGCATGTGCCAACTGCAGTGTCCCTGCAGGTTCCCTTTAAAAATTTTACAAATTTTAGATCAGTAGTCTCAAAGATCTTATAGTGGCTTAATCTAGAAATCATGTCTGAATTTTGGAATCTTAAAAACATGGCCTGAATGCATAAAAATGCATGTACCAACAGATCTGACAGCTACAAAAGCAGTCAAATGAGAACTAGATACAGCAAAGCCTAGCAGAGCGTCAGAACAACTTAAATACAGGATAGGAATGACTTTGAGGAAGTCTTGGAAACTCATTGAGAGTTGCGTTTTAGTGTCATAGACAGCAACATTAGTGTAATATTGACAGAAGGGATGGAAAAGTGAAGCACGATAAGAAAGAACATAGGTGTGGTTTCACAGACTATAACGTTAAGAGGACATAGATCCAGGTGGTATTACTTTTAAATGAGAACTTTTCTCTTAGGTATGTTTGCTGCGATCATAGTACTTAAGCACACTGCAGCCAAGGTGTCACTATGCCAGTTGTGAAGGATCTGAGGTGTATGTTGCAGCAAGAAAGTTTCCTTTTCTTATTTTCTAAAAATATTCTATATTAAAGGGTTAAGTATAACTTCTGAAACTATCTTATAAAAATGATTTAGTTCAGTTCTGAGACGAGACATCACTCTTCCCTGCTGTTTCTCTCTACATACAATTCAACAAATACTCATAGCAGATTGATGCATAATTATTTTTCAGGAGTCCTTCAAAGAGTGAATAACTAAACATAGTTTGGTACATCCATACCATGGACCTACTCAGTAATTAAAAGGAACACAACAACATGTTTACATTTGGAGGGAACCATGCTGAGCGAAAAAAGCCAAATCCAATAGGTTACGTACAATATGATTTCATCCACACAGCATTCTTGAAATGACAATTTTATAGAAATAGAGGATATATTAGTTATTGCCAGGCACTGAAGGGAGGCATATGGGTAGGATGTGGGTGTGGCTATTAAATGACAGTTTGGGATCCTTGTGGTGACGGCAATGTCTTACATCTTGACTATAGTGGTAGATACATGGGCCTACACAGGTCAAAAATGCATAGAAACAGCCATACACACGTATAAGTGAAACAGGAGATATGAAAAAGATTGGTGGACTGTATAAATATCAAGATCCTGCTTGTGCTGTCACACCATAGTTTTTCACGATGTTATCATTGCGGGGAAAACTGAGTAAAGGAGACATGGAATCTTTATCATTTCTTACAACTCCATGTGAATCTGCAATTATCTCAAAATAATGTTTTATTACAAACGATTTTATAACTGATAAAAGCAATCAAATACTAGTCAAATTTAGTACCTTTCTGTGTCCTTGTTATATCCCTCTGTCATTTATTTATGAATTTAAGAAAGAACACTATTTTACATCTCTACCCCTGAGTTTATGCACAATTGCACATTTCTGCAACTTCACTTAGAGATAAGGATCCATGACCTCAACAAAATGGAATAGGGACTTGGGAGGATTTCAGCTTCTGGCTCTATTTTCCTTCTTTAGACAGTGGAAGCTTTGAGGAAAGATGTCATGTTAAACTTCTGATTCAGTCAACAGACATATTAACTTTTTTCTTTTTAGTTTCATGCTCTTATCAACTACTGACCTCCATCTACAGCTGGAAGCTACATATTTTATTCATATATAATACTTTTCAGTTCTTACTTG
This sequence comes from Balaenoptera musculus, assembly GCF_009873245.2. Lineage (NCBI taxonomy): Eukaryota > Metazoa > Chordata > Mammalia > Artiodactyla > Balaenopteridae > Balaenoptera > Balaenoptera musculus. Next base: position 25,968,819 of record NC_045793.1, on the reverse strand, counting down.
TAATTCTCTTGTACGTTGTAGATTTTACATAACACTGATGTGTCCACTGAGCTTTTCAAAAGTACCCTAGGATACAGGGTTCACATATATTTTAGTTTAGCAAATCTACCATAAGAAAATGATTTTTTACCAGTTATTCCTCTAGTCTACATTATCACTTTATGTTTGTAACCTTACTGATTCTACTCATCATGTCAAAATTGCACTTATTTTTCTCCTCCCAAGGTTAAAGTAAGGATTAAAATACCATTTATTATCATTTTTATTACTTTATTATCCCCATAAAAGTCTAGAGTCACCATCTTCCTTTGCCCTTCTTTGGTGTTGGTATAAAGAGGCACTTTCTATTTTATGTTACGTCCTTCTTTAGTTGCATTGTATTTTTGATTTGCTTTTTCCAATTTGACCTCTATTATTTTTTTAGCTTTCTTTTCCCTGTCTGTGTCACTTTGATTATTTACCAAAATAACTAAGCACTTATGACTTTTCCTATTTTTCATGAATAATAATAGCTTTTTTAGTGCCCCACTTGTATTTTCCCTGATGAACTACTAGATTCCTTGGATACTATTAGATTACCCCGGGAATCTGGCTCCAACTAGATCCAGATAATTGAATCCAGCTTCTGAATTCTTAATCAGATTAAATCATTTTATATGGCATAATTTTGTATGTTCTTAAAATAGCAGCATGATTATTTCTGACTCTACTGAACAGCTAGATAAATCTATTGGCCATAATTATTGACAAGAAAATCAACTCAACTACTAACTAAAATTTATCAACTCCCTTGATCCTTTCTTCCTAATTTACTGTTTGTTGGTTTTTCCTACTATGATAAGTGTATCTTAGTAAGTCCTTTTAAATATTTTGTAGAACAAAACACAAACCAAGTAGATGGACAGATAGGGCAGAAAGAACCTGCCAAACAATTAGGTAAAATAAGAAAGAAATTAATTCTTAATTACGGTTTCTGCTAAATAATGGAACGACCTCTTCTCCAGCCAATCTACACTTTGCTGCCCAAAATGTTTCCCTGAAGTGTAAAGCTGAGAATGTCTCTATCGAAAAGCTCACTGTAGCTTAAAGAATATCAACTTGTGTTCTAATAGTTTTTGAAACTCTATAAAATTTAGCTTTAAGCCATCTTTCTTCATTCTGCATGATATGCTCTGCTCAGATAGTCCTCTGTGCTGGCAGCTCAGGATCACACTCAATTCCCTAAATAAACTGTGACCCTTTCCACCTCCCTATGAAAACCTAGTCAACATTCCTCATCTCCATCAATGAACTTACAACTTACATTCTGTAGGCGGGATATGCCTGCACATCCAAGATATGTGCACTCCCAACTCAGGGATGATCCTGGGGATTGAATCTGTAACACCTCTAAATCATTCCAGCACCGTGTAGAGCAATGGCACATTGGAGGCACTTTATTCTGGAATGAATAGATAGACAAATGGATGGATGGATGGAAGGATGGATGGATATATGGGTGCTTTTGCCATGGCCTACACACTCTTCCAACCATTTCTAGCCACCAAAGTAATTGAAGATCCAGTTTGAATTCAACAAACTTTATCCAGTCCCTCTAGTTGGAGGTAATCATTACATATTTTAATTCATAGTTTGTTCTTTAATCTGTACCTTCTAAGTATGCTTTTATTATAATTATTCAAGTGTACAGTTACCTTTAATGGATTGTAAATCATTTGCTCTCTGGGAGTTTATTTTATTGAACGTTGTACTTCTCAATGGCTTAGCATCCTGCCTGGGAGGGAGCAGTCACTGAATAAATAATCTGTGCACAAGTCAACTTCCTAATCAATAATCTTGGATCAGTGCTGCATATTAAGTCAGTATTTAGAAAATATCAGCATATTGTTCAGGACATATTCAACAAGTCCTTACTGAGCCCCTACTCTGTACTAGCAAGAACGTAGTTAAACTTTAATTACCTTGACTTTGCTTGATGTGTCAAAAACATGAATTTACCAAATGCTTATTTTCTCATAAACAAAAATTAATTACCCCAAAATGACCTATTTTGAAAAGAATAAATTTGCATCTAGTGAACAAAAATATAGTTTTGACAACTAATCATCTTGTTACAAGGAAAGGAAGCAAAAAAAGGCCTTGTCTGAATAGAATATAAAGGCAGGAAATAGAGCGGCATTTAAAGTCCTATTGGAATGTAGTAAAGGGTCTCGGAGAATTGACTTCACATTCATACTCTGTAGGATGGGAAAAGCTTTATATAATGCCTGTCTCATAGGGTGAATGATCTTTTATATGCACTGACAATCATATGAAAGAGCATTTTCAAATGCAGGCAACTTTGCAATGGGGAAACAGGCAAAGAGGAAACGCATGGGTCCTAAGAGTCAAGGCAAATAAAGGGTCAAGCGTCCCCTTGAACATTGTTTCCACTCCATTCACTCCGTCCTCTACTTCAAGGCTATGTCAATACCCTTCATCATAGAAAAGCTGTTCCTCTATGACATTAGGGAATCTAGTGATTTTGGTTAAAAACTTTTGATGTTTATCCAAAGCAATATAACCATGAGGCAAATGAGGGGACTCAGAAACTTTCTCTTTCTGTATTTCAAGCAGGTTGAGGAACCCCTGGTATAGCATGTATTTGCCTGACCACTGGCAGGCAAAGACATATATTCAATTAAAATATCATGTTATAAATGCTACAGTAGAGGTACATAGAAAAGACAGATTTAATGCGCTAAATCAGAAAGCTTGCTTGAGTTTCTGGTTGTCCCCAAAGCACTGACTCATGAAGCCCACTTTTTTTTTCATACCAAAATAAACATTTGGGGTTTATTATATAGGCACAGACAAGTTATCATAGTGTAACTCTTTTTACAGTTACTCCCTACTCAGAACATCAAGATAAAGGCAGAAAAGACTTTTCATATATGGAATTTCAGATTGCAATACCCATTATAGGTCCTCTGCAATAGGCTGGTTTTCCTGGCAAAACAAAACAAAATTTTTATTACCATATTTGTTTAACACTGAATATGTAGCAGGCAGTGTTCTAGGATCTTTGATATGCAATTTCCTTTAATTATCTCAGTAACTCTATGAAGTAGTTATAACTGTTTCATGCAGATGAAGAATCTGAGACTACTAAAAGAGGTAAAATAACGTGCCCAAGGCTCAGGAATGGAAGGTTGGAACACAAAAATCTTCTTTCTGACTTTGAGGTCTTGTTTTTGACCACTGTGCATTGGAATACCAATGCATTTAATCTTCATAATAAGCCTATTTATTATCCCACTTAACAGATGAGAAAACTGAGGGTCAGAATTCAGTACCTGGTCAAGAGTTACTTTCATCTATGGAGTGGCCCCACACAAAATTAAATGAAGCCCTTCTTCTTCAAATCACCCTTTCCAATTGACTCCATGCCGCTAACAATGAAACATTCTTATGAAGTCATTATCCTTTACTATCTTTATTTATCTTCAAATTATTTATTTGAATAAAAAAAGAATAAAACAAAACAACAAAACAAGCAAAAACTATGTCTCATTCTTACAGTAATCTAGAAAGAGTAGCTCTGGTTGGAAGTACAGAAAAGTGAGCCCTCAGTTATTTTAGGCCCATCTGGTAGCCTCCATACACCTTCTCCCTGTGGACTCGAAGCAGCATATGGCTGTTCTTTTTGCAGTTCAGGCTCCACTGTTTTCTCTGAACCTCTAGGTTGCAGTACGTTTTGTAATTACTAATAAGGACCACCTGCCTCTTGAGAGATTCAGCCTCACAAAACGGAGAAGCCTAATTGTTCAAATGCACTCTCAGGTAGACAATATGCCCTTCATGCGTGGACTGAGATTACTGAATAAAAAACTGAAATCAAAATCAACAGTTACACTAACTCATTGTAATTGCTAAGTTAAGAACATATGTTAGTGCCATAAAAAAGAAAAAAAATGTTTAGAACAATGAAGACAATGGGAAATAAAACACCTCATGATTTTCCAGGAAAAAAAAAAAAAGAATAACCTACTTTTACAATTTCTTTCACTCCACTAAGATATATTCAGGGCAAATTTATTGCACTCATATATGCATAATCATGCACCCTCTGTGCACAAACTTATCCTATGGTTGAATTCAGTTAGAAAAACTGGCTCTTTGAAAATAAGCCGAATTCAATCCAATAACTGGCTGATAAATGCTTACCATTAAGAGTGTGAAATCTATTGCAAATCTGGTTTAAGAGAATAAGAAGAGATGAAGTACATGGGGAAGAGTGCCCTCCCCTGCCATCATCACAACCCCCACCAGCAGTCAGGCCAGATTCGGGGCCTGTCTCTGGGCTGCAGGTGCAAAACCACGGACCTACCTTCATCTGTGGCCTGCACTAGAATTGTTGGTTTGAGTGTCTGTCCTTCCAGTCTGTGCGCGCCCTGAGAGCAGAGTTCACATTTTCACTCTAATCCCAGCACTTAGCATGCAGTATGTGCACAGAATGAATTTATCCAATCCATTCAAAAATAACTGCCTAGGTGACAATATCTAGCCACAGGCTACCATAGGAAAAGAAACTACATACTTATATTAAATAAAGTTTACTTTGTAAGTGCAGATAGATTTGCTAAAGTATTAAGGCCAATATTAAAGGCACGCAATGGGCTATAGGGACAAATGGTCCCCATTTTAAGTGAACATATTCTGAACTTGCTAAAGCAAACTCAAGTGCCTCTTCTGACAGAACCTTCACTTCTCTACTCACCACACTCATTCTCAGATCTCCCACTGACCACGTAGACTCACGAGACACTGGATTAATAATAGGTAATGTTTATGGATGTCATGTGTGCCAGGCCCCGGACTAACTGCTTTACTGTATTATTTCATTTAATTCTTATTACAACCATCTAAGGTAGGTGCTATTAATGTTTCTACTTTATAGACGACAAAACTGGGGCAAAGCATTTGTTTGGTGCCTTGCCTAAGATCTAAGCAGAACTTCAGTAAATCTGTCACTTTCCAAGAAACCCCTCCTCCACCTTCAAACAGATGACTGATCCTGTTCCCAAGTAGAAACATTTTGTTTGTCCTGATAAAATTCAGAATTCAACCCTTAACATATGACCTTTCTTCACAAACTAATTCACTCTCTTCTGACAGTTGATTCTCTCTGTTTCAGTGAAGCTAGCATGGCTATGTAGTTATAAACGATCATAATCATGCATGAGAAATAATTCTTACAAATCGTTTTGATATATTTTATGAGCAGTAACACAATAATAAACAAACTTTTCATGCACCGTAAATGTACATAAAAGAGCAGCTTGAGATTCAACATAAAGTTTTATAATAAATATATCATATATAGAGAGAGAGATGTGTGTGTGTGTGTATGTGTATGTATGCTTGTGTGTATAATTATTTTAGGTATCTTCATATTATATATTAATGCACATATTTTTCGACCATTGAACTTTGTTATTTAAATCCTTAATCATAAGAATATAGTAAGCAGTTTGGCATTCATAAAAGTCAGATAAAAAGTAGCTTCCCTATTTTAACCCTTATCAAATTTTCTTTGTTGTGTTTAATTATTTTATTTCACAGAGGTCCGCTGTCAAAAGGGCTTTTGCCAAGAAGCGATTGATTTTCAGATTGGCATCAATAACCCACAGAGTTACCAAAGCTTTGTTTCCATAAGTTTGGGTTGCAGGACAAGGGATAAGGTTTCATCAGGCTGCTACACGTAGTAAGGTGTAGATATGTGGTCTTACGAAGTACAACCACAGTTGCAAATATGAGCTGTCTTTGTGCATTATTGAATGTGGAACTGTGATAATTAGCAGGAAGTCATTACAGAGACAATAAATCATAAATATCCTAGTTTTCTTATTTCTCATTATCTGCTTTTCTGAGAAATATGGTGACTGGTGCTACATAAACGTAGCACTTCAGGGGCTACATTTGGACATACAGAGGTGAAAAATGTATTAAAAACACCAAATTGATGTCTTTTGAATGGGTTCAAACACAAGAAAGCACATACACACGTGTAAAACACACACAGGCAAGAATAATCTCTCTCCCCACTCTCATGTATGTCATAAGTGTTTACCTTCCAGCTAGGATAAGCTATAGCTAGGAAATGAAATTAACTATTCATTTAAGAAATGAACTCAGCTCTCACAGTGTTATGGTAGCTTTGAGAATCAAGAAGAGGAGGTACTGGGCTTCCCTGGTGGCGCGGTGGTTGAGAATCCGCCTGCCAATGCAGGGGACATGGGTTCGAGCCCTGGTCTGGGAAGATCCCACATGCCGCGGAGCAACTGGGCCTGTGAGCCACAACTACTGAGCCTGCGTGTCTGGAGCCTGTGCTCCGCAACAAGAGAGGCCGCGATAGTGAGAGGCCCGCGCATCGCGATGAAGAGTGGCCCCCGCTCGCCGCAACGAGAGAAAGCCCTCGCACAGAAACGAAGACCCAACACAGCCAAAAATAAATAAATAAATTTATAAAAAAAAAAAAAAGAAGAGGAGGTACTTTTACTAAAGGGAAGAGTGAAATACACATTAGAACAATATAACAGTAGAAGAGTATGTTTCTGGTTTATTAGACACATTTTAAAAGCACCTCACTGCCTACAGGGGAAACACTGCTGCTGTAGTGATTCCTCGGCCACTCAGTTCCTGTAAACAGTCCAGCGTTACAGATGTATGAGAGAATGTACTATGGACATTAATGTTCATGTATGAAGGAACTCTGATCCTTAGTTGCGACCACAGAGCACACTCCTTGTTTGTCTGTACCAGAAGGAACCGGTGTGCATGGATATGGCACCACAGGCTGTTAAATTTTGAAATGATTCCTTACCCCGTGGTAAGCAGATGCTTCTCCAACCACTCCTGTGCCCTCCTCACGCAGCCACTGCCTGCCCTATGCCCTGTGACTTCCCAGGCCTCCCCATCCGTCAAGTTCAGGATGGGCCTCCTGCTCTGGAGCCCCTTATGATTAGTGGGCGCTGGTAACAGACAGCTCCCCTCAGTGTCCCCGAAGACCCCTTCCCTAGGATAGCCCCTCTGGAGGGCCGCCTGCCAGCTAGACACATCTGATAGAGCTTCTCCTCCTGCCGCCATCCCACGTGCCAGCCCCACCTGGTCCCAGCAGGAGGAGACAGAGCCCCGGGTGGCGGTGACAGCATGACACTGGGCAGGCAGATGACCAACTGCCTTTGGCACCAGCCCCAGGCCCTGCGACCTCGCTGCCCTGCGACCTTGCTGCCCTGCAACCTCGCTGCCCTGCGACCTCGCTTCCAGCTGGGCTCTCCAAGTTCTCCTCACGTGGCCACTTGTAGGAAATGCAAAATCTGTGGGCCTTGGGCCTGCATGGCTCTCCAGGGGGACAGGAACAGCCGGTAGCCCTAAGGGCTGTTAAAAAACTGAACATCTCTTCTGGGTACATTAACTTTCTCTGATGCTGTGATTCAAAGAGGTAATGTAAATACAGATCATGATTGACTTCCATCCAGCAGATGTAGCTGCAAGATCTCAACTTACGATGTGGCAAAGGTGAAGCACACTTATTAAGCACCGACTTTGTCATTCATGGCACAGTTTGTCACCCCTCCCCCCAACACACACACATACACACACATACACACACACTGTACAAGGGTTTGAACAACTGAGCCTTTCAGAAAAGTATAAAGTTTCCCTAAATGTATATTTAGTCACTTAAAAGAAAATGAGATCTTTCATTAAATCCCTGCAGAGAGTAAATATCTCTACAGACATTTAAGACTTCTCTTAACATTTTAAAGTTGAAGAAGGATCAAATCATACATTTTCTGAAAATTTATTTACAAGAAGATCAATTCTAACAAATGTTATACACTTAAAGCGTCTCTCCTTGAGAACAATATACATAAAGTATAAGTTTATATTGATACTTGCTTTTAGATGAAGCTGATTGGTCCAGTGCCCAATGATTTTGTATTCTGTACTTTTGTTGGTTATTTGATACTGGAAGATATCATAACGACCAGGAGCGTCTCCATTTTCATTAAAAGTGACCGGTGTCCCAGCACTACCTGTAAATGTTTAGAAAACAATGTTAACTTTTCAGTGAGATAGACCACTAGGCTTATTTCTCCGTAAGAAAAAAATGGTAGATAAAAAAATATTGTGCATAGTAAGAGATATGAAGCTAGTAATCCATACAAGGTCATTCTTGGTAGCATAATATCTCTGACATGAAAAGAAGCCCAGACATACTTTCAGGAAGAAGACGTGCTTCATTACACACACTAGAAAGTAACTGATGAGAATCCAAGTTAGGCGACAAACGTTAACAGTTAAATAAATAAAAGTTGATAGGCTGGACAGCCAATAGTGGCTACGGAGAATGGCAGTTAATAGAGAAGAGTGTAAACGCCTTGAAGCATAACAGCTATTGTACAGTATGAACTATGAACAGCAATTCAAAATGTGGCAGGAGAACATCGCAGCCAGATTCCCTAGAGTTTTACTTTATTCTGACTTGAACTCCACTCTGAAGCAAGTGCCGTATTCTATGTCTCTTCTAAGCCTCTGCTTTTGCTACTTCTGCCCAAGAGTCTATCCATGTGGGCTACGTTTAGGATCCTCTCAGTGGGTGAGGCAGTGGTCGCTGGGAAGTCCCAACTCCGCTCAGATCATAAAAGTTCCCTCAATTCACTGTGATAGTGCAATAGTGGCGGGGCAGCAGGATGCAAGAAATGTCATCTTTTCTAACCTTCCATTTCTCCCAGAAGCTTTCATCTTTTTCTCTTAATAGCTTCTGCTCACTTTTACTTTCTCTCTCATTAAGTTTTACATAATCACAGGTTTTAAGAGTAGAAAGGGATCACTACCTGCAATGTTTTCTTGTTCCATCTATAGTCTCACTTTCTATATAGAATTTCCTTTTCTCTACTAGCCTTTGGAGGCTGCCCACAGCCCACACCTTCATCTTCTTGCCTTACTCTTTACTATCTTGACAAATTCGCCTGACATCAATCCCTTTTCTTTGTGCCAATCTTCTCTCTGCACGTTCCCTTCCCTGAATTTCTTCTCACCGTATAGCGGATTTAATTTCTATACTATACTAGAAACTGTCCTCTTCTTACTATCTCTTTTCTATATTTCACTCCCCAAAAATATATACTACTAATAGTTATACATGTCAACTCTATATATTTCCATCTTATAATGAGTTCCTTATTCTACTTGTGGAGTTTTAAACTAAAACCAATAATCACAAAAGTCTAAAACATTCCTCTTTGGAATCTTCCTAAAATTTGAATGCAGTGTGAAGTCTCTGATGAGATGCCTGGTATCTGCAAAAAACTGCTAAGGACGCAAGAGATGGCACAGCATGGAGGAAAGAGCACTGTTTTGAGAGTCAAGAGCTGCACATTGATGCTCACTTTGCTTCTGCATTTATTTTCACAACTTACGTACTCTCTTTTCTTCACTTGTCACATAGGGACTTAAACAATAAAGATGAACATATTTTTAAGTCTCAAAAGATCTAAATGCATTTAAATTATTATTATTAGTTCACATGGGAAGTGACTTTATATATAAATCAAGAAAGAAATAGGGAATTAGAGAAAAAAATAGGAGCTCTCCAATCAACCACTATCTTAACTACTCCTTAGATACTCAAGTGGAAACCCATGTGCTATAACTGATCAAAACCTTTTCTAACTCCAAGTGAACGTGAGCAGGTTAACTTTTAAATCCTCAGATTCCTCATCTGTAAAATGGGAGTAATAATAACACTCAAAGAGTTGCTATGAAAATTAAACAAATAGTTGCAAAGAACAATGCATGTGATAATTAAATATGATGATGATGATGATGATGATGATTCACCCCATATGTATTCTCAGTACCTGCCCATGCAGAGTAATAGACAGGATATTAAACATTCTTTAAGTAATATCTAGACAAAGGATTATGGGAATTCAATGGGTAAGAGATTACTGGATGGAAAAATACACATCAATTATGAATTTCACATTAACATCATCAACAAGTCCTGACATTTACATACCATTTCAAAATTCTGATGTCATGTACTCCATGAATAAAGTAATATTTACTTTTGTCTCACTAAATTCCCCAGTGTTGTCATATCCCTCACTGAATAGCTCCTCATCTCCTACAACAGCATCCCAGTCTTTTTTACCATAACGATACCCAGGCTAGGAGAATGTCACCTGTGTAACACATTCTCATGAATGTACTCTGAGTTATATATAATTCTTAGTGGGCTAACTGTTTCTATATCTCTTTTCTCCACCTCAAGAAGGTATACTGGAAAGCAAGCTAATGAGAGCTGTATTATCCCAAACATAATTGTCCAACTTGGATACTTCAATATAATTATTAATAGCAAGTTACACTAAATTTGGCATTGCACCAAGAGGCAATATACTAAAGTATACATACTATATAAAAGTATAATATACTAGAAATGTGGGTTTGGGGGCCAGATCATCGCACTCAAACCCCAGCTCTGGCACTTATTAGATAGATGATCTCAGGCGAGTTACTTGATCTGTCTGTTCCTCACTTGGCTCATTTTTAGAATGGGCTAATTGTAATTCCCATCTCAGAGGGATATGAGGATTAAATGAATCAGTATACAGAAAACATTCAGTAAATAGTAAGCATTATATAAATATTAACTATTATTTCCTTTATTGTTTTATGGCAGTGCTGTGTTTGAGATCCAGGGTCTATATGAGAGCATAAGAACTTCTCAGTGAGCATGTATGGCTTTTCTGGAGTCACCCTTTCTAATCCTTGTTCTCCTCTACGAACACAAAGCCAAATATACCTAAAATCCAGTTCTTTAAATTCACCATGCTCTTTCTCACGATCCTGTTTCGCATGTTATTTTCTATAAGTTCACTTCCTCCTTTATCCTAACCTTTCCTCTCTATATAATTCCTTCAAGATGTGTCTTAAAGGCACACCTATAAGGATACTTATCTTCTAAATCTGGAGCAGGGACCCAAGTGTCTCTTCATGTCCTGTCCTTCTCTATCATGGCACTCACTACTCTCTGTACACTTGTACTGTCCATCCCCATTCCTGATCAAAACATTCATTCAACAGATATTTATTGAGAGCCTATTATGTGCTCAATACTGGGTGGACCCTCTGCCTTCCTCACAAGACCGTGGTCTCCTTAATAAAGGCAGAGTGCATTTCTTATCTTTGTGGGCACGGCACCGAAGACTGCTTGATATTGAGTGTGCAATCAATAAATTACAGTAGAGCATGAAAGAGGCACCCACTAATTCCAAGCAAATCCACATTCAGCTTCTTCATAGCATTATGAACTTCACTTATATTAGCTCTCGTCTTTTATGTTCACAAATGAAGGGACCAAATAAGTCCCTTTTACACTGTTATCAGTGTGATGTTAGAAACCACTCTTGCAACTTGCTTTACTAATCTGATTTCTGATCTTGGGCTAGGCTTGCAGTTGAATTACTTCAACCCTTTCAACAAAGAACTGATTCAATTGCATATTGGCTTATCTCAAATAATTGCCCTGGTACTGTGGTCTATGTAACAAAGAACACCCTTGAGTAACCGTGAGAGGCTATGTTGTTTATTAATTTCAACAAGTAGAAATTTGAAAGATCACCCTTTGTATTGAAACTGGGCACCCTGAAAAACAGAATTAAGCGGCATTTTGTCCAGAAAAAAACTTGAAATAACAAATGTCTCCATATATCCATCAATGTATTATGGTTTACTAACAACACAAGTAAGAAATATAAATATATTTTGTTAGGCTAAATTCATATACATATAGTAAATTATGCTCCAGCAAGTTTTCTTGTGTTTCTTTCCATCCTAGACTTTAGTTATTTCAGAAATTTTGAAGTGCACTAATTTTTTACATACTCTTTAATCAATGTGGGTTAGTGGAGAAATGGAAACAAACAACATGGAGGTGGAGGTAACTTTTACTAGTCAGATACTGCTCTCAGAGTCTATATATCACCTTGGATATTTTCTGTTCAATATGAAATGCATGGAAAAAACTGTATTTTTGTTACTAGGCATGTCAAGCACTCCAACGTGCTTTGGTAGGAAAAATGACCTATCCAATGAAGATTTTATTTGAAAACATTGGCTCTGTTGAATATTGTTTTGGGGAAGATTATGAGCTTGGGATCCAGGGACTGGGGTTTGCTTTCTGGCTCTGCCAGTTACCTGTGTAATCTGGGCAAGTTACTCTCCAAAAACCTGTTTTGTCAACTGTCAAGAGAACATTATAACCCCAACCTCCCTGGGCTATTACAAGGGCTGCATGAGACGATGCATGTGAAGCACGTAGTATGTGACTGGCACACAACAGGTGTGCAATATGTGAAAACTATCATCATCATTATCCATTCCTCTGCCGACACTTATGCTCCCTTGATCTACATTTTCTTGTTTCCACAACGCAAAAGGCAATGCAAGAGTAATTCATTCACTTTTATGTGCAAATATTATATATAAATGTATTTATAAGTGTAAGGCGCTCAGTGTATTGTCATGTTTATTACTTTTGTTTCTCTTTCTTGCTACAAAACTATCCCTTTTCCTTCTCATAACCACCTGTGCTATTGGGTAAGCAGGAAAAAATAAGAATGGTAAAAATAAAATCAGTTAATTTAGTAATTTTTAGCACCCTTAAAAGAAGAATGAATATATGAGATTGAAGTCATTGACCAAATGCCATAGGAAATAGCAACTTTAACAGAATCTCAATTATTCATGCTCTCCCTTTTCTTATCCAATTTATTTTTATCAAGTATTCATTACAACAGTAAACAGAGCTATATATTTGACTTAGAATCATATGATAGTTTATTTAGGAATCAGTCAGATTACTCTTACATATCTCAGTTACTTAGCCTTTGTTCATTGAAAACTTCAGCATTTGGCTCACTGTATTCCCTTCCACCCATATTCCTGTTATCATTTCTAGTGGCTTCATCACACACCTGAATGACTTAGCATCCTGGCCTCTACATTAGCTGACTTTCACACTTTCACATGCATTTCACCCGCCACTAACATGATCAGAATCTAAAATCAGTAACTACATCATCTCTCAAATTGTGTTCTCTGGATACCACCTTCTGCCCCCACTGCAACAATTCTATGAGCCCCTAAATATAGTGATTCATTTATGACCCCAGTTTCTCATTGTATTTCACCCCCATGATAGTTTCTCTTCCCTCCTAGTCTTGCATAGGTTCTATGATGTTCCTTCCAAATGCCTTCTGTCCTTTTATACTTCTCCCCTCTCTGTCCGATTTTATTCCTCTGCCAAAACACTCATGATTGAACTCAATTGTACATCTTCTTTTCTTCTACTCAAGCAGCTGAATATTGTTTGAAAAAGTCATAAAACTTTACTGCCTGGCAAGGCCAGGACTAGATTGAAGCATGTGAGATGCCTTGGGCGTGACTCTTGAGAGTGGGCGCCTCCCTAAATTCTGCTCGTTAGGTGCCCCACTGCTTCGTCTAGTCCCGACCCTGCTCTCTGGTCTTACCTTAAATTCATGACCTCAGATTCCAATGTGTAGTCAACATTGTTTTCTGATTCTACCATACTTCCCCAGTGAATCCACTTCTCCCACTTCTGGATGACTAACTGTTTCATGTCGCACACATCCAACATTTTCCTCCCCGTTGCTTCAGCTTGTCTGACTTTCTCACCGAGGAAAAGCAGCAATAGGACAAAGACTCCCTCCTCACTCCCCAATAAAACCTACAGCCTACCTGCATCTATGCTCATATGATCGCTTCCCTCCTGCTGAAACACACGTCCCTCATCCAATCAAAGGCGTGTTCCTCCCCTAGTGCTAGGACCCCCCCCTTCACTCTCACTCTCCGTGCACTTTGTCTCACAGTTATCTTCTTTCTTTTACATCAACAGATTTAGACTGTCTGCAGTGGTCCCTTCAGTTTACAACTGAGTTCTCATAGCTCTCATCTTAAAAAAAAAAAGCAAGCAAACAAATCCCATTACTAACCTTACTGCCTCATTTATCCACTCTCCTTAGCAGTAAAATAAAACTTTTTGAGTGAGCTGTCCTCACTCTGTCTGTTTTCTTATTTCCCATTAACACATCAGACCATGTTAATTCGAAATGTAACTTCATACCTCCACTGATGAGTCTCAAATGTATACACCTAGCCCTGAGTGCAGACTTACCAATTACCTGTATCTCCACTTGGTTGTTTGAGAACCATCTTACACTTTACATATCCAGACGCAACAGTCCCCACTCAAAACACGTTCCTCACAGTCTTTTTCCTCTTAATAAGGAGCTGAGGACTGTCTATCCATTCAATCAATTCAAAAACCTAAGTTAAAACCCCACATATAAGTGTAAAACACAAAGAGTGAATGTAAACTATGGACTTTAGCTGATAGCAATGTATATCAATATTGGTTCATTAATTGTAACGAATGTACTACATTAATACAAAACATTAATATTTGGAGAAACTGTGGGTGTGGAAGTGTGGAATATGGGAACCTTCTGTACTATCTGCTCAATTTTTCTGTAAATATAAAGTTGTTCTTCAAAGAAGTTTTAAAAAGTAAAAGAAATAAGAAAATTATTTTCATTAAAACATTTGTGTAACCCAATATATGCAAAGCATTATGACATCAAAATGTAACCAATATACAAACATTAACGAGATACTTTACACTTTTTTATATATCACATCTTCAAACTCCTGTGTATACCTTAGACTCACAGATCATTGCTATTTGGACTAGCTGTATTTCAAAAGCTCAATAGCCATCCCTATTTAATAGTGCAGGTGTAAAAGACTAATTATTTCAGCAGTTATTGCTCTAACCCTCCAGTCACTGGGGAAGAAGTCCATGGCTGAGCCTTTCTGATCTGGCCTCCACTTCAATTTCAACTGGACCAACTCCCCACCCCCGCCTGCAATAGTTTCTCCCCTAAAAAGTTGTGGATTCATCCAGGTCTGACCCATGGCTCAGTGGATGCCAGAACTGGAGAGAAGATCCTAAAATAAAATTCAAACTGCCCCAGTGGTAAAAACAAATAAACAGCCCACATCTAAGACATTAACAGGTCCTGTCTCCAAAACATATCCAGAATTTCCCCATTCTCTCAATTTCCTCTTCTCTGCACTGGTCCAAGCTACTGTGATCTCTCCCTGAACTCCTAGCCCATATCTATGTTCACAGTGGTGAACAACAATCCACTCTCCATCCTGCGGCCAGAGTGATACTGTGAAACACACATCAAATCAGATGGCTCCTCTCCCTAAAATCATGCAGTGGCTTCCCATTTCACTAAAATAAAACACAAAGTGTTTATCATGGCCCTTAAGGCCTTGTTAATTCTCCAATCACTTGTTTCTATACTTCATCCACCCTGGGATCCTTCTGTTCCTCAAACACATGATGTTTGCTCTATTTCAGTACTTTGGTGTTTCTTGTTCTCTCTCTCCTTCTCTCTTTCTCCAATGGTCTTCCCACTTGGATCTTTGCATGGCTTGGCTCCTTCTCATCATTTAACACATACACACCACTAAATATAAAATAGATAACAAACAAGGACCTACTGTATAGCACAGGGAACTATACTCAATATTTTGTAATAACCTATAAGGGAAAAGAATCTGAAATGGTTTTCTTTATCTGATTATTTTAGTGTGTGAAACAAATAGGACAAGGAATACAGTTGAATGGCATTTCTAATTCTCTCAGCCAACCCTCCTTCTTGATTTTTCCATCAAGAAACTGAACTGACAATTGTACTTTCTCTTGTGGAAATGTCTTTATGATCTTGCCTTAAAGGTGTTTTAAGAATGAAAAGTGTCATTATCAGGAATGAATAGCACAATTTGAGAAGTAGAAATAACAACCTATAATTGTACTGATGGTACTCAAATAAGCTGCTTGAATGTTTAAAATAAGAAAAAAATCCATTATTTAGTGATACACATTTCAGGGAAGCAGATGAATTAAGAGGTTTAAATAAAATCTCTTATAAGAAAAGTGACCGAAGAGATGATAAAAATATCAAATGTTTGCTTAAAGGAAAGAAATGCAAAAGAATATGTAATAATTAGGCAATATTAAGTAATACATTTTAAGAGGAATTTGGGAACAAACCGAAATGTGTTGCAATCCTCGGATCTCAGTATATTTTCATTCGCTGACAGAAAACCTCTCTTTATCTAGAGCAAGTTAAGCCTTTTATTGTTTCTTTCATGGGGGTATTTAATACCTTATAGATATTTATTTGTATATATGACTTCCATTATAAGTTTTAATTAATCATTGTATTTCTAACAGTGCTACATTTATGAGTACATTTATGAAAGTGTCTGTGTATGTGAGTGTGTGTGTGTGTGTGCGTGTGTGTGTGTGCACGTACATATATTCTTGCTTTTTCAAATTTGCTGTGTACTAGGAGGAGGTCTCTGACTATTTAGTCCAATGTGTTGCTGGAAAAGAAAAAAAGATGCTTTTACCATCTGGATTTAAAATTGTCAAATTTATTTATTTTTATAATGAATGCTTACTAAGAAGTTAAAAATTTTGCTTTTGACATTCACATTTTTAATTTACCCACAGTTGGCTTATGGTGTGAGGTCGGTGTACAACTTCACCTTTTTCCTATATTGATTATCATTTTTTCAGCACTACTCCCCTTTTCTGAATGACTGGACAGATGCTTCTCTTTTAGACCTGTTACATAGAGAATGTGCCTTTTTCTGGCCTTTCCCTCCTATTCCATTAATTCATTTGTCTCTCTTTGACCCAACATCATACTGTATAAATTACTAAAGTTCCATAATAAGACTGATAATGGTATGGCAAGTCCCCACTCCCTATTCTTCTTTCTCAGAAGTATTCTGACTTGTCTCTGCTTTAGACTCTTCTGTATACAATGTAGAACCATCTTTTTAAGTTCCCTGAACAATCCTATTTAGATTATGATTGGAAAAATATATAATATCTATAAATCAATTGGGGAAGATTTGATATCTTTATAATATTTTCCTATCCATGAGCATAAGTTGTCTCTCGGTTGTTTGGATCTTCTTTTGCAAGATCTAATGTAGTCTTATAATTTTCTTTCCACCGCACTTAACCATTTTTTGTAGACTTACTCCTAGGTAATTAATATTCTCTGATGCCATTGTAAATGGTGGCCTAAATTATATTATCTACTACTCTGCTGCTAGTATAGAGAATTCAGCTGAAGGTTGTTTTTTTGCTTGTTTGTTTTTGTTTTGTTTTGTTTTGTTTTGTATTAGTCTTTTATCCAGTCCAGAGGTGATTCTGTCACCCAGGGGTATTTAGCAATGTATGGAGACATTTTTGGATTTTGCAGCTGGGGGAGTGCAACTACTGGTGACTTGTGGAAGAGGCCGGGGTGCTAATACACATTCTACAATGCACAGGACATCCATCTCCAATAAAGAATTATCTAGTTCAACATGTCAGTAGTTTTAAGGTTGAAAAACCCTTGTGAAACTTTTTATTATACTTAAGGATTTATCTCTATAAATTCTTAAAACTTCTTTAATTTCTATGTAAAGAATCATGTTAACTGCAAATAATTACAATTTCATTTTCTCCTTAACAATTCTTATGCCTCCAATCTTTTTCTTTCTTCTTTATTTATTGCACTATCTAGGACCTTCAATGCAATTTTGACATGAAGTGGCAATAGTGGACATCCTTATACTTCTTCTAACCTTTAAAGAATATTTCCCACATTCTTCATTTAGGATTATGTTTGATCTAGGCATTTTATAGGTGTTTCTTATCAGTTTAAGAAAGTCCCTTTTATCCTACATGTACTAGATTTTTTTTTATCGTGAGTATATTTTCAGTGTTAGCAATGTATTTTATACATCTTTTGAGACAAAATATTTTTCTTTTAATCTGTTACTATAATGAGTTACATTTATACATTTTTCAGTTATGTCATGGAAACTTGGGATGGATCCAACTTGGTTTCAATATTTTTTGCACTGCTGGATTCAATCAGTTAATATTTTGCTTAGAATCTTTAGATTCATACTCGTAAGTGAGATGGAACTGTAATTTTCTTTCTTATAATTTCCTTTTTGTTTTGGTTCCAGGGTTATTCTGGCCACATAGAACAAATTGGAAAATATTCCTTTTTTTTATTTTCTCTGCAAGAGTTTTTATAAAATTGTAATATCTTCCTTGAAAGTTTTATAGAACTCACATGGAATTACCCCAGATACCATCAAGAGAGTGAATAAATCAGTTGTGGTATACGGGATATTTATACAATGGAATATTATACTGCAGCCAAAATGAATGAACTACAGAGACAGCCATAAACCTGGATGAATCTTAGCAATATAACATTAAGTGAAAAAAGAAAGTACCAAATATACATTTTACAAAGGTATAAATGATTAAAATTTAAAAAATTTGTGTGCTTTTTTGGGAATACATATGCAAGACAAATCTATTTTAAAAGGTAGGAATGTTGACTGTTTGGGAGTGATGTGAGGATGGGTTGGTGATGGAAAAACATGTTTGGGTACAGCTTTTTATCACAATCCTAGTTTTGGGGGACAGGGGAGTATTTTCACAGATGCTTATTACATTCTTTGAAATAACCAAATAACTAAATAACTAATTAAATAGATGAAAATGGACCTTGCATAGAACAATTATGAGCATGTGTCACTAGCCAAGGAACCAAGAGGAGAAAAGAGAAAAAGAGAGACAAAGAGAGAAGGGAGAGAGGGAGGAAGAAAGGAAGTAAGCAGAATGAAGAAAAGGGAGAAAAAAAAGAATAAAAAAAGAAAAGAGAGATATATTAAAAATTATAAAATAGCTCTGCTATTATGCCCTTGGAGAATACAAATACTCCCTGAGGGTCTATGAACCCAAACAAAATAGGTCACAAACAGAACTAGTCAAGCTTCTGTAAGAATTCCCAGTTTATAAAATATAATGTCTGGGATTAGAATTACATTATATTTTTAAGCCAAAAAGCTTAATTCACTTTTTATTATGAAGATTTCTCTGAAGAGTAAAATAAAGCTAAAATTCACCTCTTACCAGTTGAGTTATTACTTCATTTCTTGCTCAATATCAGATTGTTCTTTTATCTTTGGTTATGCATGCCTTTGTAATAATTCATTGTTTGAAATATCATTAAACATACAGTCTTTCAATATGGTTCGGAATTAATATTTTGTTAATATTTGCAAAATTACAGTAAGCCAATCAAATACAGATAATTCTATAGGAACAAATGTAGGTGTCAAAGTGTCTAAAGAAATGGATAAAATATGAAACTAGAGAGATCTACTCATTTCTGACAATAATTTATATATTGAATTAAAAAGGATACCAAATCATTTATTTATAATGGATCTGATTTTCTGTAATTACACAAACTGTCAATGTATATTATGCCACTGTGATAAATGTGACTTGTCTATGTTACCATGGTGATTTGAGGTGTTTCTATTCTATGCTGCATGCATAACAATTTGGAGCATAATCAAAAGAAACACTGAAATACATAAGTAAAAAAACCATCATAAATTTTTTTAAAAAGTATAGTTTGACTTTCACATATCCCTTTTAGAGGCTGATTCATTAAACGGATGAAAACAATAACTATTAAATAATATATTTTATTTCAAATATATATAAAATACTTACAAAAATTATTTTCTGCCAAAAATAAAATATGTATGATTACCATAAACTAGAACTCTCAATTCATATTCTCTGACCACTATTCAAGAAACTGAAATTTTTAACTAAAGCTTTAAAGAGAGTAAAAAGTTAAAGCAAGACTAAGGAAGATAAACATCAAAAACTCCTAAAGATTTAGAAAAAACAATTAAGTGCTCATGTTAATTAATCCTTGAGTCAGAACTAAAACTAAAATTATAGAGTAGTATTTAACAGATACTAATATATTTCAAAACTAGAAGATATGGTCAAGCCTGCCCTCAGAGAGAAATTTAAAGAATTGAGGTTAAAAAGCACATGAAAAGATGCTCAACATCACTAATTATTAAAGAAATGCAAATCAAAACTACAAGGAGGTATCACCTCACCAGTCAGAATGGCCATCATCAAAAAATCTACAAACAACAAATGCTGGAGAGGGTGTGGAGAAAAGAGAACCCTCCTACACTGTTGGTGGGAATGCAAACTGGTACAGCCACTATGGAGAACAGTATGGAGGTTCCTTAAAAAACTGAAAATAGAGCTACCATATGATCCAGCAATCCCACTCCTGGGCATGTATGTGGAGAAAACCATAATACAAAAAGATACATGCACCCCGATGGTCATTGCAGCACTATTTATAATAGCCAGGACATGGAAGCAACCTAATGTCCATCAACAGAGGAATGGATAAACTGTGCTTTCTTTAAAATATAGTAAAGACCTGGAAGAAAAAAATAAGGTGTCTTTTGGTAAAAACCACACTTCATATCAATGGCTAAAACACACAGATATTAGCAGAGAGAGAAGTAGCTCTCAGAGTCTGTTGATAGCAATGTTCTCCCCTACACAACTGAGAAGTAATATGGGAGAGTCTGGTTCAGTTACTCTGATTCTGTAAAAAAAATTGCAGTTCACCAATGAGTTCAGTGCAGGTCAGTCGGGTAGCTTATCTCTGAGAAGATCCCCAATAGTATTCCTGCATTTTTGTCTAAAAAATGTTAGCACCTGAAAAAAAATGGAGGTGTATGTTGAATAATTAATGATAGCTAACACTGACGTTTCTGAAGATTTTGATATTATACACTTTGGGCCTGGGTCTGCAAATACTCGGAACTCTTGAATGACAAAATCTTTTTGGTTAAAATGAAAACAACTTTGTACTAAAACAAATGGTTGAGATAGTATTCATTACACTGATATTCTTGTATAATTTAATCTTAAATTTTGAAGACCTTTAAATAGCTAAAAAACACAATTTTTTCCTAAAAAGCTCCATAGGAATTCTTAAGCTCCATATCCAAAAATAATGTGTATTAAAATAATATCTTCCTTTTAATAACTATGTGGTTCATAAGGCGTATCCATATTAACAAGGGATTTAAGTCTCCATTTTACAATTAGTTTAGTTTAGCCTTTACATCAATTACAAAAGAACAATCAATTTCTCATATGTTCTAGTACATGTATCAAAAGTATAGGAAAGAATAACACTATATGTTTTAAATCTATGTTTATAAACATTTCCTGGTATATTAATTATTATAGTTTTGTATTGGAATGCTATATAGAAATCAGTTTTAATTAGGAATAAATTTCTTGGTTCCATTTAAAAAGAGAAGTGGGTGTATTATTCATGATCATTAGAGAAACAATCTGTTGTCATTTTAAAGTTTTGTTTTATGGAAACACATTGGGTTAAAAAACTAATTAAGGAATTAAGAGCAAATAGAAGTATTTTAAAGTGGTTCTATATATGTCTGTGAACATAAAAAGTTAGTTCTCTGCCCAGGACATCAGCAGCTCTCTCTCTTTTTAACTGCTTCCCATTACCCAGGTCACAGCACCACAAAAAATATGTCCTAAGGAATATCTGACCCTACCTTGGGAATTGCTCTAGGCTTTGCCTATTTCCTCATTTTTGTTCATCAACTGAAGGGGTTTCCTAATTCCACAAGCTGTGAATGGTTTCTCATTTTACTTGTTACCTTTGCATTTCAAAACTCAGCTCCAGACTATTTAATCTCAGTGTTGATTTAGACCCCTATAGGGATCTGCCTCTCTTATTTGCTACTGACTACAAGCTCCAAATTAGTATCGCAGAGTGCTTTCTAACCTAACCTAGTCCTCCTAGTCACCTAGAACCTGGCCCTCATCAACCTTTCCCTCTTGGCCTTCCTGCCCTTCCAGGGCAATTGTACCTCATCGTTGTCTCCACTGACATCATCACCAACATCATCAACCAGTTTTGAGTCCTTAGTACTTGCTGAACATTGTGGATATACACAAACAAGGTTACCCTTTACTTAAGTTGATCCATGAGATCTTAGTGATTTTATCTTTCTTTAAAGCAGCGTTGTTAATGTTGACTTTTAATGATGGAATGTTAAATAATGAACATGAGCGTCAGGATCAGGCATCTATCCAAAGGGAGGAGGGTCTAGTGGTTGAAAGAGCAAAGGCTTTGGAATCAATCGTACCATAGCTCATGGACCACTGAGAAAGTATCACTGCGTATGTTCCCTCTTCTGCATGAGGTGAATATCACTTACATCATAAGGTGGCTGGAGGATTAAAAGATACAACATTTAAAAAAAATCATATGTTAATAATTATCATAGACCCCATCCCTCAGTGTCATGTCTATAAAAGCAGAATAAATCAATAACTTTGTTCAACCAAAAAATTAATTAAAAATCTGTTTCTCCCATTGATATAATCAACTAAGGGTGTAAAAAATTAAACAAGTTGACATTTCATTTTTGTCAACATGAATTTCCATTTGAAAGGAGTTAATGCCTTATAGCTATTTATGTTCATAGTGGTGATTAATATCAAATTTCTGCATTTCACTCTATATTTAGCTAATTGAGAATTGATCTGTTGAATACCACCAAAATTATGAAAATGTAATAATCAAAAACATTAAACGCAACTAACCCTTTACTCTGAGCTTTGAAGACCAAGCTTCATGGAGGTTTAATGTAATTATTTGCTTCTGTGAATAAAACTAAAATTTCAGTACATTACAAAATATATTCTTTCAAAATTAAAATTTTATACCAGATAAACTCTGAGGAATATATTTTTTATTTCCTGTTATGAATCTCACATTTAAAAAAATACCTTTACCTAAGAACTCTGGCATATCACTAGAATTAGCATAGTAAGTAAAGTAGCATGTCAACATGCATAATACGTGTGATGTATGTGTTCATCGCGTCACATACAGAGAGGAAAGTTGATCCCTTCATTGCACTGGATGACACTGGGATTACAGGGGCACCTTTTAGAGTTCTAAATTAATGTCATTCAGCTTAACCATGAGTCGCTCACTCACTGTAATAATAACATGATTAAATAATTAATTTACTGCTTTACTCAAATAATATTAGACTTCCTAAATACACACAAGCATTTACACATCATAAAGTCATAAAATCAGAGAGTCAAATAGTGGTTATTAGGGGTTAGGGGGATGGGGGAAATGGGGAGGTGTTGGTCAAAGAGTACAAAGTTTCAGTAATGCAAGATGAATAAGTTGTAGAGATCTAATGTACAACATATGGCATTTGGTTAACAATACTGCAAGAGTTGACTCTAATGTAAACTATGGACTTTAATTAATAATAATGTATCAATAATGGTTCATTAATTATAACACATATATATCACACCAATGCAAAATGTTAATAATAGGCAAAACTGAGGGCCAGCAGGGAGAGGGGTAATAAATGGGACTTCACTTTTTGCTCAGTTTTTCTGTAAACCTAAAACTGCTCCAAAAAATAAAGTCTACAAAAGTAGCATCTAAAAAAAAAAAAAAGAAGTGGTACATATATACAATGGAATATTACTCAGTCATAAAAAAGAATGAAATAATGCTATTTGCAGCAACGTGGATGGACCTAGAGATTGTCATACTGATTGAATAAGTCAGAGAAGGACAAATATCATATGATATCACTTATATGTGGAATCTAAAAAATGGTACATGTGAACTTATTTACAAAACAGAAATAGACTTACAGATGTAGAAAACAATCTTATGGTTACCAGGAGGAAAGGGAGGGAGGGATAAATGGGAGATTGGAATCGACACATACACACTACTATATATAAAATAGATAACTAATATGGACCAACTGTATAGCATAGGGAAGTCTACTCAGTACTCTGTAATGACCTATATGGGAAAAGAATCTAAAAAAGAGTGGATATATGTATATGTATAACTGATTCACTTTGTTGTACAGCAGAAACTAACACAACATTGTAAATCAACTATACTCCAGTAAAAATTTTAAAACAGTACTGCATTATATACTTGAAAATCTGCTCAGAGCGTAGCTCCTATAAATCCTCTTACCACACAAACAAAAAAATTTTGAAAAAAATATAAATAAATAAAAGGGGCAAGAGGAAACTTTTGGAGGTAATGAATAAATTTATGGCGTTGACTGTGGTATGGTTTCACTAGTGTATAATTATCTCTAAACTCATTAAGCTATATACATTAAATATGTACAGCTTTTTGTATGTCAATCACACCTCAATAAAGTGGTTTTTAAAAATTCACTACCAAAACCATAAACATTCCTCTTTTAGAAAGTTGGATATCCCAGGTTAATGGTGATAGCTCTCCAAATTTTTTTTAATTCATAAGATGAAGTTCTAAATGTTCCCAAACAAATATCTGAAAATAATAATAACAAAAATATTATTTGGAATTTTCATGAAGCTCTGTTTTTCTTCCTTTGAAATTGCTGAATGCTTTATGCTTTCTGATTTAAATGTCTTCAGATACTGAGCTCTCGGAAGTTTATAAAAGCACTTAACTTTATGACTAAAAAACCCGCAGAAACTTATGTAAAATATATATTTTGTATTTTGTAGTCCTGAGAATAGCCTAGGAGAATAGTGTATATAATAGATACTAGACAGCAAGACCCTGCAAGTCTCATATCTGAAGAAAAACAAAATCAGAAGCCATACTTCTGGTTTGGTTTATTTTTCAGTCATCTGGAAGCCTGTAGAAATTCTATCTATATCTGTTAGCTACCTCATAATTAATTAATTTGTTCTTATACCCTAATTAAATTCAAATACAAAATGGGAAGTTAGAAAAAATAACAAAAGCACAATAATGGAAAGTAGCTTTAAAAACTTGGATGCCTTTGTAATGATACATCTTCCTTTTCATTTTTCATTACATTTAACTTTTGTCACACTAGTTTCTAAAGTTCCTCAGCTTCTCAGTGAAAATGACATTATTGCAACAGTTATACCAGATCTAAAGGATAAGTTGTAATGTTACCTGGCAACAACCAATAAACAGATTGTCTCATTGAGGAAGGGGAAAAATTAGTGTTCACATTTTCTTGGTCCATAATCTAGTCTGCTGTGTATACAGAAGGAAACTATATCCAAGGGCCAACATCCAATAAGATATGCTCTATCTAGTCAGTGCCTTTTCAAAACCAAGCTCATGTAACTGACCACCTTTATCATCGAAAATAGGAGGAAGCAGAATATTGTCAAATATCAGATGAAATGAGCTGAATATTAGTGTTGGAGAACAATGCTGTTTCTATTTTTAACAAAATATTCATTATAGAGATATTCATATTTATTGTAAAAAATCTGGAAGTCAAGATAAGCAAAAGAAAGATAGGAGAATAAAAAAAAGAATATTGGCCCATCATCCTACTATAATTTAGTGAAAATGGTTATTATTTGAACTACATTTTTTCCTATTATATCTACAGCTATCTATTAAAAAAACAATGATATAATACTATCTATGCAGTTTTAAATCCTTCCTTTTTCAATTAACAATAATTACGGAAAACTCTATATGTCAATACATAACGATCACTAATATAATTTTATTGGCTATTCATTTATTCTGTTTCTATATCTACCATATTTTACTTAACCAATTTCATAGTAGTGGATACTTATATCATTGCCAATTATTTGGTCATATAACAATATTGCCAAAAAAAATCTCATGCTTATTACTTTGTCTAATAGTCTGCTTTTTAAAAAATTTCTTTATCTGGGCTTGCTGTGTCAAAGTGAACAAATATTTCAAATTCTGAAGTGAGTAATTTCCTTCTAGGAATTTTACATCCAAATAGCAGTGCCTATGAATAACTGCTAATATTTATATACTATGAAAAAGCCTTAAGAATTATTCTAGGATGCAAACACACACACACACACACACACACACACACACACTTTTTTCTCTGGCCTATTTGTGTGCAGTGCTTAATGTTCACACAAATTACCCATGATATTTTTCAAAAGCAGACTCTAATTTAGTGGGTCTGGGGTGGAGTCTAAATGTCTCCATTTGTAACATGTCTAACAAGCTCCCACGTGATAACAGCCTTGCTGATCTGCATACCATGTTTTGAGTAGCAAGAGCTTATAGATTTAACAATGTATTGTTACAAGATAATGAGGAAAGTTTTCACCTCCACGTCTGCACATCACTGATGGTTAACCTAAATTCCACTGACTTCTAAGGGCTCTATAGAAGAGCTTTATGAAATGTTTATACCACCTGCAATAGTTAGTAAACAGGGTGCATGTGAAAATGCATTATTCTGGAGAGAACAAGTACTGTAATCTAAAATTCAAAGGGGTCATGACACCAGATAGCTTGTTGATGATTTTTTTATTCTGCTTTACGGACTGATCAAGGTGTGCTCCAAAATTCCATCTACGTGCCAGATCCCTCCTCCCAAGGTCTTTCCCAAAGAAACACCACGGCAGTTGACTAGTCCACAATCATTGCAGCCTTCTCTCTTAGTGCATTTGTGTAGCACAGCACAGATAATCTAAAAAAGGGTATTTATTGGCTTAAGGAATAAATGAATTTTAAAAACATTTCGGATAATTAAAACTGCTCTTAAAGCAGCCCCCTCTGAAGCTACTGTGAAACATGAGGATGTCAACTCAATACTGTTGACTCGGAATTGCCATAATTATAACTGGCTTCTGGTTAAAGCATTAGCAACACGGTGTTGTAGAAGCCAAGCATTCCTGTATTTTTCAAATTGAGATGTCAGTTCTTTTGAGAATAGTGGGATGTATGATTTATCTCCCTGAGAGAAACACATTGTGAATTGAAAACCTATTTTTGAAACAGTCACAAAATTTGGGGGGAAAGAGGCTGTGATAACCAAAGAAAAAGAAAAAGAAAAACACAGTTCTTCAAGTATACATAATCAAATAAACTAAAATCTCTATGGAACAAAAATAAATAAGGACTCTTCTGGAGATGGATGGTGGTGATAGTTGCACAGCTCTGCCAATGTACTTAATGCCACTGTTCACTTAAAAATGATTAAAATGATACACTTTGTTATGTATATTTCACCACAATTTTAAACAAACAAAAGAATAAACAAATAAATAAATAAAGACTTCAGATATTTCCAGATACCAAACAACCAAAAAGCAAATACAATAATGGCTTAGAAACTGTTGCTTTGCTCAAAAATGCCTGTTCTTTCCTTGTACAGAAAATTACAACATAGAACATTAATGTCTCTCTGAAACATGTGGCTAGAAAAGAAGCATTAGCCTGTTGTTTAAGCCAAATGTAATTTGGGTAATTATGTTCTAGCTGCCTCGAAGTCCCCTAAAGTCTCTCATAATCTGTGTCACTTCTATGCTTAATCTGTTTATAGCAGTCCACGCTCTTTCAAGAGGTCATTACCATCTGCCCCTAAGGTGGCTGGATTTCAGCAGGAGGGGACATTATTCCTATTACAGAAGTACCCAACATGAACAATTATCCCCCGGAAGGTTGATGATGCAAATTTACCTGGAAGCACCTGGGAAAGAAATGGGAAGTCTCCATAACGACAGGTCACTGTTAGAAGTGATCAAATTAGCCCCCTGTTCTTCCTAACTCCTGAAGTTTGGTTTAATCAATACTCCTTCAGGATGGAAGTACACTTTGTGAAAAATTAATAAAAAGCATTTATAAGACTTTTCTGTAACATGAGTGTGTTTACTATTATATTTTGAAAGAAATGATACATCTACCTTTTGAAAATAAACTTGTATTAGGTGCTAAAATATATTTTTTGTTTTGTTTTGTAATCCTGGATTCCCTAAATATCACTGTTTAATTTTAATACTTTCCTTCCCCCTGTTACAGCTCTGTATAGGGCCAACTCCATCCAGAAGCAGAAGAAACGCATCTTATGTGACCCAGACGCCTCCAGAAATCTTCCTACTGCTCTAGCACAAGGCAGCGAATTCCTACTATTAGCATAATTATTTAGATTAAGCAGAAGGTTATGTGTAAAATGCAACAGTATTGCTCTGGCAGGTTAACCTACTAACTTTTTTATACATCGGCACAGAAAACTGTATCTGTTAATTAGATCAGTGCAAGATTCTGATGGTTTGATGCATATGAACAAGCAGGTTTCTTCAGAAAGGTAATTCAGAGTATTGGAAGGCAGCCTGGGTGAGCATGTATGGACGGACAGACAGAAGGCACTACAGAACAAGATGGAGAGTCATAAATACTGCCAGCAGGATCAAAGAGGAATTATCAGATATTGATCACTAGCATGTGCCTAGGATGACGTTTACCTGCTTCATCACTTAGTCTATCTTGCGTCTCTGCTATATTTCTAGGTGCTAGTCTCCTTAATAAGTCGGCAACATCCCAGTCTAGTCACTCTAGAGTTATTCTCGTTCTTTCCCTGAATATTCATCTCAGTTTCTTCACAAAGTATGATCTTTGACTTCTGAAAAATTTCCCATGTATCTTTGTTTTTTTCCAATCCCTTGAATGTACCGCCTTGAAACCTGATCTAGCCCATGAACTTTTTAAATGGTCTCTGTGGTCCTCCATCCAGCAGAGTGATGGCTCTGAAACACTAGTCAAATCATGTTACTCAAAAACCTAGGATGGGACTTCCCTGGTGGTCCAGTGATTAAGACTCCGTGCTCCCAATGCAGTAGGTCCGGTTTCGATCCCTGGTCAGGGAACTAGATCCTGCCTACTGCAACTAAGACCTGGAGCAGCCAAATAAATAAATAAATATTAAACAACAACAACAACATACCTAGAATGCCTCCTAACTGCCAATCAGATAAAGGTCAGTTTTGCTTAGCTGGCATTGGAAGCACCCCCATGCCCACCTTTGCACACTAATCTGGCCTCACTGCCTTTTCCATCTCACTTGCCACTGAATCTCACTGCACAATCTAGCCACTCAAGATACACACTAGATACCCCTGGCGCAGCATCCACTCTCCCAAAGTGGCTGAAGTTTTTTGAACAACCTGAAATGCATGTCTGCCTTTTCTTCTGCTATCAAACTCCTAATCCTTTTTCAAGTTCCTGTCCAAACGCCACCTCCCTGGCGCTTTCTTTTTTCCTGCCATTTGGAAATAACTTTAGCCCTTTGCTTGCCTCTCTCTTTATTAGATCTATTTAATTTTGCATGGGAGTATATCTACTGACCATGTAGGATGTCTACTATCTCACACACTACGAACTGTATGAAGTAAGGATGTACCCTATCATCAGAAGCCATAGTGCCTTACACAAAGCAAATGCTTAAGAGCCATTTATTGAATTTATTTCCAGCAGGTCCAAAGGCCAAGAGAAGAGTAATCCAAAAACAGTAGAGACAAATTGAAGGGACTTAGTGTCACGGGTATTCCATAGGATTATATCCAGGCTTCACTGTACCTTCTATGATAGCTTTCTGAATAGTCTCGTTACATTAGTAAGGGGTCAATAAACCTTCTGGAAGTCAGTCTCCAGAAGGACTAGCTCATTTTGGAGTTACAGTCAAGCAAGAGGAGGCAATGACAGGAGGATATTCCTTTCCCTCCAAGCCTAGGAAGAATGGCATTCCAAAAGCAAAAGGTAACAACAGATGAATGGATAAAGAAGATGTGGTACATATATACAATGGAGTATTATTCACCCATTAAAAAGAATAAAATAATGGCATTTGCAGCAACATGGATGGAACTAGAGATTATCATACTAAGTGAAGTAAGTCAGAAAGAGAAGGACAAATACCATATGATGTCACTTATATGTGGAATCTAAAATGTGACACAGATGAACTTATCTATGAAACGGACTCACAGATACAGATAACAGACTTGTGGATGCCAGGGGGGAGGGGGGGTGGGGGGGGGGATGAACTGGGAGTTTGGGATTAGCAGATGCAAACTATTATATATAGAATGGATAAACAACAAGGCCCTACTGTAGCACAGGGAAGTATATTCAAAATCCTGTGATAAACCATAATGGGAAAGAATATGAAAAAGAATATATATATATATATATATATATATATATATATATATATATATATTCTGCATCACTTTGCTATACAGCAGGAATTAACACAACATTGTAAATCAACTATACTTGAATAAAATAAATTAAAAAACAATACAAAACAAATCAAAAGCAAAAGGTAAAACTGGGCTAAATTAAAGTAGCAAGAAAATGGCACAAATAGACAATATTAATACCAATCATGATAAAATAATATATAGTAGCAATACCTAGATTTTCATTAGCCAGTTCCTACAGTAATAGCTTTGTGCTGAGCAGCCTCAGAAGCTATGATGTGAACACGACCTTCCGCCAGGAACCCAGGGCGCTCTGGTTGGATGATGTGAAGGATCATTAACCACATCTTGCTGAAGAACATTATGGGTTATAAAAATGTCATCTAGACCATGCCGACAAGCCCATCTGTATTTAAGGCTGAATCCCTTTGAGAGAAAAGCACTCCATGTGGCTCAATGGGGCTGTGATTTCAGATGTCAGAATACCATTAACACATAACCAGAGCACACAAGCTGTAAGAGAGTAGTTGAAGGAATGTGGGATATGAAATCTTTCCAATTGCCTCACTTAGAGCCTAAGTACTCCTCAGAAGAGTACATCTTAGACAGGGAAAAACAAAAAACAAACACTTTTAAAGAATTTTGTAACCTATCAATAAAATTAATTGGAACCTAAGATAGCTTTTTCTGCAATTGATGGCTGAGATTCTATTTGACAGGATGGTGAGGATGAGAGATAAAGACATTTATGATTGGCTCAGGATTCCTTCTGTCATGGGGGCAAAAGTGTTTTGTGAGAATTAACCAGGATAATTAAGAAGAAAATATTATTTCAAATTGGGATAAAACCAAGCTAGTCTGTTTTCTAGAATCACATGAATGGGATGGATTGATGTCTGAAAGGAGATGAACTCTTCTAATATCAATGCATATTTATCGATTTTTGTATAAAGTTGTGTATTTGTATTTTGGGTCTGTCTCTCTGTGTATCTCTTTCTTTGTGTGGACCTATAAGAATATATATTAAGATATGCATACGTATATTTTCTGTAGTTTTTGAGTTGAGTAAACCTCTCTGATTTGACTTCTCACCAATATGTCTACTCCCTCTTTTCACTCTCCTTACCATGCCTGTCATCTTTGAAACTGGGGAACTGTTCTAGAACAACATTCCTACACACCTTTCCTCCCTCCTTTTTCCCTTCTCCCTCTCTCCTGCTCCCACCTTCCTTATCTCAGGTGTATACAGGTGAGGAAGGCTCATGAAGAAGAGAGAGG
Organism: Balaenoptera musculus; assembly: GCF_009873245.2. Taxonomy (NCBI): domain Eukaryota; kingdom Metazoa; phylum Chordata; class Mammalia; order Artiodactyla; family Balaenopteridae; genus Balaenoptera; species Balaenoptera musculus. The sequence continues at coordinate 25,937,402 of NC_045793.1, read as the reverse complement.
CCCTGAGTTATATTTTAGTTCTTTTCATACCCGTCATCATAATAATAACTAGAAGAATATCCTACTGCGGAATGTGTCATCACAGAGTTTAATTACTTCTAACCAAGCGGGTTTTTCATTTTCTAGTGTGGATCAATATATCCTATTATCACTGTTAGCAATTTTTAAAGAAAACTGGTATAAATGCACCATAAAATGTCATATCGACTGACTTATTACTCTTGTTACTGTAAAAAAAACTGCGTAGTCAACATCAATTTATAATTCATTTAGAATCATACTGCTCTGTTAGCAATGGAAATACAATATCAAAGTTTCTCTAGCCTAGATCTATTTACTTGATCTCTTTAAAAACTTTTAAACTGACCATCCACTATTCTGAACCCCAAACAAAAAAATACATCTACAAATCTATGAAATAAATTCGGGTTGGCTTAAGGTCTAAAGTCGTATACACACACACACACTCATATATATATATATATATATATATATATATATATATATATATATATATATATAACACACACACACACACACACATAGATACAAATGTATGTTTATATATGTATCATCTGTGTCTATATATGTATACATATATACATATTACATATATAAGCATCCATAATTGGATACATTGTCACTATTATTATTTTGAACAAACTTTATCACTTAGATCAATTAAGCATAAGAAAATAAAAGTTGTTATTTTACCTTCATTTAGTCCTTCTTTGATGTCCTTCCTTTCTTTATGTAGATTGTTCTTAACCTATATTATTTTTCTTCCTCTCTAAATAACTTATTTTAAGATTTCTTGCAAGGCTGGTCTACTGGCGACACATTCCCTCAATTTGAGAAATTCAAATTTGAGAAATTCTTTATTTCTCTACTTTGAAAGGATAATTTCTCAGAGTACAGAATTCTAGGTTGGAGGTATTTTTTTTCCTCTAAAAACTTTAAATATTTCACTGCCCTCCCTTCTTGCTTGCATGGTTTCTGGGGATAAGACTTTTTATTTATCTGTAATTTTCTGTAGTTTGAAAATGATATGCCTAGAAATCGATTTTGGGGGCATTTTTCTTTCTTGGTGTTCTCTGAGCTTCCTGGATCTGTGATTTGTAGTCTGACATTAATTTGGGGAAATTCTCCAGCATTATTGTTTCAAATATTTCTTCTGTTCCTATCCCTCTTTCTTCTCTTTCTGGCATTCCCATTAAACATATGTCATGCTTTTGTAGTTGGCCCACAGTCTCTGGCTATACTGTTCTGTTTTTGTCAGTGTCTGTTCTCTTTGTGTTTCAGTTTTGCATGTTTCTATTGATATATCCTCTATTCAAGGATTCTTTCCTCTGCCATCTCCAGTCTACTAAGGAGCCCGTCAAAGGCATTATTCATTACAGTGTTTTGTTGTTGTTGTTGTTCTTATTTCTAGCATTTCCTTTTGATTATTTTTTAGGATTACCATCTCTTTTATATGTTTCCCAACTGTTCTTGCACACTGTCTGCTTTATCCGTTAGAACCCTAGCATATTAATCAGAGTAGTTTTTAATTCCCTGCCTGGTAATTCCTATATTCCTGCCATGTCTGGTCCTGATACTCTGTCTCTTCAAATTGTGTTCCTTGCCTTTTGGTATGCCTTGTGATTTTTTTTCTTGATAGCTAGACACAATGTACTAGGTGAAAGGAACTATTGTAAACAGGCCTTTAGTATTGTGGTGGTGAGGTGTAGGGGGAGGGGAAGCATTTTATAGTCCTATGATTAGGCTTCAGTTTTTTAGTGAGCCTGTGCCTCTGGACTGTGAACTTCACAAGTGTTTTTCCATTTTTTTTCTCTTTCCTTAGGTGGAACAGGATGGCTCCAGTGGGCTGGGGTTGCGTGTTTCCTTTCCCCTGGTCAGTCAGTCTCTGACAAAACCCCAGGAGGTTAGGTTTTGGTTAAGTAGTTTCCCTTGAGGGCAGGCCTTGTTAATAACAGAGTGTTCTGGCATATTTCAGAATAGTTTCTTTTCCCCTCCCTCTGCCAGAAGCACAAAGAAAATTTTCTCTCATATTTACTATGGAGACCTGATTGAGCTCCTGGAGGTAAACCTAACAAAATTGCGGGGCCTCCCCTATGCCTGGCTCCGGCAAGAATTTTTAACTCTCAGAATTTTCCACACTGAATCTCCAGCAATTTATCAATTACAGTTCAGGTTTTCTTACCCTGGCCCTGGTTCCTGCAGTGGTTTCCATTCCTAAGCCTCTGCTCGTATAAGCCCTGCCTGCCTGCATTCCTGTATGTGCCTATTGGTGCCTCCGTTCTACCCTATAACCCCCTCTCTCTTATGGCTTGTAGAAGTAGTATTGCCTTTTCAGTCTGTTGAGGGTTTTACTTGTTGCTAGAGCAGAGTGCTATCTTCCAAGTTCCTTATATGCAGAACTGGAAACTGGAAGTCTCACAACATATATATATATATATTTTTAACTTTTTATTTTATACTGGAGTAGAGTTGATTAACAATGTTGTGATAGTTTCAGGTGTACAGCAAAGTGATTCAGTTATACATATACATGTATCTGTGCTTCTTCAAATTCTTCTCCCATTTAGGTTGTTACATAATATTGAGCAGAGTTCTCTGTGCTATGCAGTAGGTCCTTGTTGGTTATCCATTTTAAATATAGCAGTGTGTACATGTCAATCCCAAACTCCCTAACTATCCCGCCCCCCGCAACCATAAATTCATTCTCTAAGTCTGTGAGTCTGTTTCTGTTTTATAAATAAGTTCATTTGTATCATTTCTCTTCTTATGCTGCACATAAATGATATCATATGATGTTTCTCTTTCTCTGTCTGACTTACTTCACTCAGTAGGACAACCTCTAGGTCCATCCATGTTGCTGCTCACAACATATATCTTTAGTTCAATAAAAACATAAATACTATGAGCAAGGGCCTGTGGCTTCAAGAAGCATCCTTTATTTGGTAATGAAGACACAGATACTATTAATCAAAATACATAAAAAATAGTAAGAGACATGGGATAAGCATGGTACAGAATAACTCTCAGGGGAGAAAGAGTAAGATCATGTCTGCTGAGTGTATACATGGGAAAGTGTCTTTAAGAAGCTGCTGTTTTGTGCCAGGTGCCATGAGAGGCGGCTTTCATACATTATTCCATTTAATCCTCACATTCCTGACAAGTAGATGGTTTTAATTACTATTTTGTTGGGGAGAAAATAAATAAATAAAGTTTAGCAAGATGATTGATTTGGTAAAAAAGAAACAAAAAGTAAAACACCCATGATCATTTGTTCACCAGGCCTCTTTCTGTAATCGGGAATAACAAAACTGACTCCATATCAGATCTGTTTCTTTTACTTTAACCTTTGTACTATTGTTTTGCTACAACTTAATGTTGCCTATAGCCTGAAATATACAGGATAGCCAATTCTCAAGGCTCTGGCCTTTACAGGTGTAACACTTTTCCATTCATAGAGAGATAAAAAGTTGCAGAACAGAGAATAACGTTTGTCTTGTTGGAGGTTTACAGGAACACCATGACCTGACCTAAGTGGACAGCTGCAAGAACAAAGGATTCCAACACCAAGAAGTTTGCAACAGCTAACCACACCCCCACCCCTTTTCAGTATAAAAGAAGCCTGAATTCTGACTTGGGTAGGATGGTTCTCTAAGATATTAGTCTGTCATCTTCTTGGACTCCTGGCTTTCCAAATAAAGTCATCATTCCTTGTCCCAACACTTTGTCTCCCAATTTACTGGTCTGTCATGCAACGAGCAAAATGAGCTTAGACTCGGTAATATTTCCACCACAACCTGAAATTCTGCAGCTGAGGCAGAAAAGTAGGTGGGACTCAGGGAAGTGAAATGAGCAGAGTTTACAACATGAGCTGAAGCACAAAGGCAAGACATGTTCAAGGAACTGGAATATATGTCTCTTGTGGCAAAACTGTTCCTTTTTCTATGGAGAAAAAAAAAACCCTCCCCAGACCTTAAGCTTCTGACTCCCAGCTGTACCTCCCTGGCCAGAATGGTCACAGGACCACCTCTAGTCTGAGGTTAGGTGAGCATATTGCTACCTCAAAGGCAAACTGGACTGTATTAAAATGGGTGTGATGACTGGCTATTGGGCAGGCACTAGCATTATTGGCCACACACAGAAAGCAATGAATAAATGGTAGCTCTTAATTATTATTACTGCATTTTTTTGAGTCTAAGGCACACATTTCCCACATATTAACATTTCTTAAATCAGTATGTGTTCTACAATTACTCTTAGGAGAAACTTGCACAAATTGGCTTTTGTTGAAGGTATTTGCTGCTCATCCATGCGTCACCACAGTGAAGGTGTTTTCACTGGCAGCACGACACATGATTGAGCTTTAAATTTTTTATTTCTAGTTGTGATTTAAAATGTCAACAAAAAGATGATGTCATGGTATAGTAGTCAAGCAAAGGGTCGTTATACCAAACAACACAAAAGTAGAGTCGAAGGAAGTAAATTTTCTTTTAGAGGCAGTATTGCTAATGGTCAAGAATACAGGTGCTAGAATCAGAAGCTTGTTCTGGTTCCATCACTTGGGAGCTATGTGACCTTGGAGAACTTACTTCATCCCCTGCGGCTCATCTATAAAATGGGGGTGACAAGGAGGTCAGTGTGGGGATTAAATGAGTTAATGCTGATGAGAATGCTAGAGATTATGCCTGGCACACAAGAAGTGCTCCATAAATATTAGTTATCATTATTATTAATATCGTTTGAGGCAATGTATCACTGTAGGAGAATAAATGCCTTCTCGTATTTTCTTTCGAGTCCAAAATCAAGTGCTTTCTAGTTTCTCAGAAAGAAAGATATACACAAGCAAATAAAACTGTATGTATATGTGTATATGTATATATGTATGTCTCTGTATATGTATAGTTATTCAAATTAAAAAATCACTTAAAACGTATGAAGAACGATAATTAAAGACAATAAAAACTGTCAAATATCTTCGGATATATCATAGGATTTGAAAAACTAAGAGAAATTCCATACACCCATAGAGTTTCATTAGTGACTAAACCTCAGCAAATGTCAAAAGCTTCTGGCTGATATTCAAAAGAAACTGTTTAACATCCAGTAATACATACTTCTATTATGGAAAAATCAAAACTGTAAATTCAACCAAATAGGAAATGCAAACAAAATCTGGTGTTTTTAGATATGCTTCAAAATTATTTTGTCAGTCCTAAGGCAGGTAAAGAGGTCATGATTATAAGCACGGGTTTTGGAAAGCAGCCAGTCACCGTGCTGCCAAAGGTCAAAGTCAAGCAAAATATGTAGACCATGAATATGAGGAAGGCTTAGACCCAAATGTTGGTTGTGATACAAAAGAAATTAGTCAAATGAAATCAACTGAACGAATTTATAGAAAAGTGAGATTGGTTGAGAAACATAATGCACATTTAATGTAGTGTTTCTTATTTTCTTTTTTTTTTTTTCCAGAAATACACTTATTAAGTCAGTTGTGAATCTTACATTAGGTGGTATCTTGGAACAATGTTACAATTCCAAAACTTGTCCATAACGGCTGCTTGAGAATAAATCAGATTGAACTTTATTTTTAGAATAAATAATAATATTTTTAGAATAAAGTTCAATATCATATACATTTTGTCATGAATTTTAAATTTTTAATCATAAATCATTTCAATTATATTAATAGCAGCCTATTCCTCACCCAAAAAAAGTTATTTTTTTTCATGATAATCTGGTTAAGTTTTGGAAGGAATGTGGGCAAAGTGTGAGAACTCACATCATCCCTTGGCTTTTCTAAAGATCTAATTTTTAAGAATTAAAAATGCCTGATGCCATGGCCATATGGCAGTGCTTCCCATGGACATAGATGATATATCCCTAAGCAGATAAGCCATGCCGCAAAGGAGGATAATTTTTCTGCTTTTGAAAATTAGCCTGTTCAATCAAAATCTCATGGAAATAATGATTGGTTTTCTGTGTATAGCTGGCACCTCACTTGGAGTTGTCTTTTGCCTGAATCTTCCTTATTCTGCAACACTGTATATACCATACAAGTATGATATGTTATAGCCAATATCCAAATGCCTTCTAACTCCCACAGTGGGGAAAGAAAAATTGGTAACACAGTGAATTATTCCACTTTAACGTGCAGTTCTCAAGATAAATAGCTGGTTGTTAAAGAAAGCATTATGCCCTGATGATGATCCTTGGTAATGAAAATGTGAACAGATTTCACAAGTATTTTCAGTTTCACAGGTATTTTATAGGGATTGTTTTCTGGTGCTAAATACTTAAATCAAGGCAAAATGTTTTGTTTAATTACCCTGGGGAATGGAAAAATAACACAATGGAAACGTTTACTTATTTTTCTTACTCTTCTTCCTCTACAGATATTAGCTGGGACTGTTTATTTAACCATATGTTTACATTACACTGAGTGCCAAATACTTAATGTACCTTCAAAAGATACCTGTATACATTTAAAGTAAATGAATTCCTCAAAGTGATGAGGGAACTAGCCTGGATGCTTGGCTAGTGAGTATATATGAGTACATATATGATAAAGTAATTGAGGGAAGAACTTCAGAAAGAAAGCTTACCCAGCCCTCTCTAGTGAGACACATTTCATATAATGCACTATAATTACCTGTGTGTTTCTGTTGTTGCCTTTAACTGGGACCATCTATTTCAGTGCGTGAACCATATGTTTTGTACAGTGATAGTCATGACCAGGGTCCATAGAATCACGCCCAGAAAATGGCATAACAGATAAGCATTTTCCCAAAGGAAAGAGTTATTCTCTATGAGGATGCTGATGTCTCTCTGCTGCAAGCCTTATTCAGTCCTCAATCCATTATGGTTTTAAAATATCTTTCTGGGGGTGAGAGGGATAATGCAACTTATCTCATTAGTATCACTTTAAATTCATGATCAGTAACATTCAAAAGACTTCAGCACTGCCTGAAAATCTCTCCACATTTCTCTGTCAGCTGGCTCTCTCTTATTTGTCTTCAACAAATATTGCCTGTCTTCTCCCCTCTACTAGGTCTCCGATTGTCCCCACCTTCTTCTTGCCTCTGCTGGTAATCCTATCCTATACTTCACTAGAAAAAAATAGACGTCCTAACGCATAGCCCCTGCTTTTAGTCCACAGCTGAATTTTCAAGGTCTCTTACCCACCCCTCCCTCTCCGTCTCTCCAGCTAAAGTAGAGAAAGTGTCTGTTCCATTAAAGGTCAACCCCACTCCACACAATCCGGTCATTGCTCAGGACTCTGCCTTCATAGGTCATCACATCTCTTACTGCTTCCTTAACCTCTTCTTCCTCACCGAGGCTTTACATGTACATTAGTTTACATTATGACTGGGAGAAGAAGAGATGGTGAGAGGGAGGGAAAGAAGAAGGGGAATGAAGGAAGGATGGAAGAAGGGAAGGAAGGAGGGGAGGGAGGGGGGAGGGAAGGAGGGAGGGAAGGGGAGAGAGAAGAGATGGTATCTTCCTTTGATACCCTGATCTTCTTCAGCTACTACCTTATCTTTCCACTTCTCTTCTCAGCCAAAGTTCTTGAAAGTAACCTAAAAAGGCTCTTTCCACTCACTACCCCATCTTCCTTTACTCTTCAGCCCTCTAGTTTTCTCTCTCCCTTCGTACTGAAGCTTCCCTTTCAAAGGTCACCAATTGCATCCACGTTGTCTAACCTGGAGACACTTATCCGTTCTTACTTTCCATGGCCTCTCCGTTGTATGCTAACACCTATCTTGCTTAAGAAAATGAGCTCTGGGATCTCATGTGAGTTGGAATCCCAGTCCCACCACATACTAGACGTGCGACCCTTTTAAACTTCCTTACCTATATATGGGGATAGCAATTATTTCCCTTTCATGGTTTTTTGTCGTTTTTTATTTTATTTTTTGGTGATGACATGATATAATCCATGCAAAATGTTTGACTTTATACCTATCTCATAGCAAGGATTTTACAATTGTTATTTTTATAATTGGTAATATTATTAATAAATGTTAATTCTTCGTTAATCATTCTCTAATCTTGCATTTCATGAAACAACACTCTCCAAAGGAAGAGAGCCAGTTGCTCGACCCCCTGCATGCAGTGTGCGGGCTGGTGCTATCTGTACTGTAAGCCACCATGACTCTGCCCACGGGTAGGAGCATTGCTGTCTTTCTTAGCTGACTTCTGTGGGGTGACTTTGCAAAGGGCCTATCCCCAATGGGTACTCCTGAAAAGTCTGTAAACTTACCTATATCCTTTAATAATTTTTTTGGGTGAATTAGTCAGATTTGGCTTTTACTACTGAAACGAAAAATCCTGATAAAATAGTCAAATTCCTAACTCGGCTCGTTCCTCTCTTCAAATTTCAGATTCACATATTTGACTATGCCCTTGACATTCTCACTCAGATATTTCACAGCCATCTCAAACTTAACATGTGCGGAACTGAACTATTGATCCCCCTCAACTCTATCCCAAATGGCTTGCATCTAAGCATATGGCAACACCATAAACTGTTGCTTACATCAAACACCTGCAAGCTATCACTGAATATTCTCTTTGTTACCTACCACATTTTCCAAGTGGTCAGTTTTGCCTGCAAAGAACACCTTGAATTTGTCCACTAATTTATATCTCCATCTGCTACCATCCCAAATCAAATCACCATTATCACACAAATGAACCAAAACACCTGAATCTAAAATTCCTCACACTTTTTCTACTTCACTCTCTTCCAATGTATTCTCCTCATAGCAAAGTAAATTCCTCAAAACCAAGATCATGTTATTGCCTTTTTGAAAATTTCTCAATGCTGTCTCATTGCTTACCCATGGGAAAAAAATTCAAGATCTTACTATCACTTCCAAAGCCCTGAGTAATTTGGATTCTGGCTACCTCTTCAGCTACATCATTTACCCCCTTTGCCATTTATTTCACCAGGATCCTACGTCTCTGACCTCACTTCACCTCTTTAAAACAGAAGGGGTTTTCTGTATCAGGACCTTTACATATGCTGCTTCCTCTCTCTGCCAAGCCAGCATGACCTCATGCCAAACTTTGAAAACACCTTCTTATCCTGCCAATGTCAGTGAAGAATTCGTTCTGACTATACTCTCTGGAGTCATTCTCGACTGTTCCTTCATAACTTATCACACTTGGAAATTACCTATTTCTTGATGTGATTTTTTATTTTCTCTGTTCCCTGTTCATCTGGTTTTCATAAGGACGATAACTAGTCTGATTTGTTTCTCTCTAATACTTCATGCCTAGCGTAGCGCCTGACACACAGAGTCACTGTTCAAAAACATCTGTCCAACATTAGAATTAATCATTTCAAATGGTAATGCCCTCGAGTGCTCTGCAGTCTGTGGTCCTTCCTTTATGTGGTTCCTGTCACAGCTTTAAACAGAAGGGCAGGAATGATGGGACTGTCAAACAGGACTAATTTGATAGCTGAAGACCCCAAACCAAAAGCCCAACCTGCCTATTTTCTCAGATGACTACATGCATTTATGCTTCAGGATCAGGGATGGATTGGTAGATACTAACAAGTTGGGTATTTTGAAACTCCATTATCTCAAACATACAAATAATAAACAGAAAAAAATACTATGATTTAAACAAGCTTTTAAAAGAACAAATGCTGAACAATGATTGTAATGTTCAAAGCCTGATTATTAGGATGACATAATCCTTAGAAGGAAAATTCAGGGAAACACTGTATTCCCACCATAGTTACTGAAGCACTTTTCATAGTTCTGTATTATTCCTGGGTTATCCCTACAGTGACAATATAATCTGAGGACTTCATTGGCAAATTACTTTCAAAATGGTTGTGCGAAGATGGCCTCAGGCTTTTAGAAGCCATGTTAGCTTGGTGCATTTCATATTAAGTAAATCATACTATCTTCATCTGTGTATAAAACTGTGGATCCAAATGTGAACATCTAGATGTGATGACAGAGACAAAGGAGGAAGAACCGCTTATGAGGGCTTACATTCTTTATTTTAGAGGTTTAAGATCAATTCTATGTACCTCCCTCTTCCCAAGGTTGGGAGTCACTTTAGCTTTGACACATCTCCTTAGTGACACATGTGCCCCAGTTAGTGATTAGTCACAGCAACACTGACCTCACCTACAATTCAGTGGGGATCCTGAAACATAATAAGGACTCCCTGAGGAATAGCGAGTTTTGAATTTTAGGGCGAATTCTCTAAAATATGTAAGAATCAAAAGGGTTCAAAAGTGGTCAAGAGAGACATGTGATGTCAATGTGGTTTTATGACATTTATCTCTACTGCAACCCCTTACAATCACCCCAGGAAGGGTGGGGGGGTTGTGTACAGGAGGTGGAGGGGTGAACTCAACCAAAACAGGTAATTCAATCAGAGTGAAAGATTCAAATCACTTATCATGAAATGGTCAAATAAGTTGACTTGTTAAATAAGAAAATAAAACTCTTTTCCAATAGTATGAAATAACTAAATTCATCTCAAATTTTATTAAATAAGGAAACCCCAACAGAAATAAGGAGACAATTACATTGATTACGTAGTTAAGAATTACAGTTCCTAAAAGCACAAAACCTTATCAGAGAATGTACTTACCCATATCAAAGCAGTTCACTTTTCAGCTGCCTCTATGGCTTACAATTTTAAAAAAAGGATTATGTTACATATGAAAACCTCAATAAAAACAAAACCAAGTAAAAATAATAGTCTAGGGCAAATAATCTGTAACAAGAATAGCCATGAATATGCTTGGTATTTATTTTAATATAGTTCATTTCAATAGGGTTGTTTGCTTTCTAATCAAAGAGCAATCTATATTTCCATTTATCTTCTCAGAAGTAGTAACAGAGCTTATTTTGGTAATATCCATCGTGGGGAAGAAGAGGAAATAATTGGACCCAGGACTATCTCAGATGATGCAAAACATTCCCTTTGATGATTCTCAGTAGACCTTATAACACTGACTATAAACAACTGCTGGATTTAAAGGTCACAATGGCATACATAGTCTTAGAGTTCATATAGCAGGATTATAAGAGGGGTACAACTTTCCCTAGAATCAAGAGAAAGTACCATCCATTTGAATTAAAGTGAACTCTATAATCATTTCTAATAACAACCAGAGCCCTAAGCAGGTGTATGTGTATTCCAATACTTCCTCTACATCTGGACTTGAGTTGACATTAGGTGACAAGAGTGGTTTTCAGACCAATTGATATGACAATATGGTTTATGGTTATAATGAATGTCCCTGGTAACCAGTGTATAGCCAGACTCCAAAAACAGACAAATCCCTGGGTTCTGGTCTGGCTTTGCTACTATCCATTTCTGCAACTTTAACCTCTCCTGGCTTCAGGTTCTAAAAATTGGAAAAAAAAAATGGAATACTTCATCCTGAAGATCAACCTCCAGTTCTACCTTCTTCATCAGAAAAATTATGGCAGGTTTAAGAAAATAATCATCTACAGAATTAAAATAAAAGAGACTTGCTGAAGTAAGCAACAAAGTTTACAAAGGACAATGTAAGGTTAATTTTCTTCTAGACTGAGTGAGTTTGTACCCAGTATTTATGTTGACTTGAAAATCATGTTTTTAATAAATTAAACCTAAAATGAGGGCATTTAAAATTATTAGCCACTTATCAGCATGACACACAAAGAACACTGAAGTGTGAGATTCTTCCAGTGAAACTCATCATTAAACTTTCACTAACAATGCCATCATTTCTTTTCCCCTCTGTGATCACACCATCTCCCAGGCGCAATTTTAGATTTAATGGTCTTAAAACTAGGCAAGACTAGGAAAGCTGAGCAGGCAAATCAAATGATTACGTTTCAGAAAGTTTTACAGGTATTTAAGCCTTGGGTAAACTTAATCACAGTTAATGAAGAATTTAAAGCAGTAGGAAATGTTCAAGAAAAAAATGACTATTCGGTTGAAAAAAAAATCCAGGAAGAGCCACAGGGAACTGATGCTAATTATCACGGACAGGAGGAACGGGCTCTGGCAAACACAGGAAGTGACCTGAAGAAACAGACTGAGAAAATGAGGGTAGAAAAGGAAAAGTAAGGGAGATATGTAAAAGGGAGGGTGCAACATGGATTATATTTTTCAGACAGAATACTGATTCTGCTTAAATGTGCTTTTCCTAACTTTCATACTATCATAAAGACAATCAGAATATCCTCAGCTCTTAATATTCGTTCACTCATTCATTTAATATTATATTTGGAGCTCAGTCTATTAGAACATCTGGCTGAGTTCTGTACCATGAAATTCACTAACCCCATATCCTATGAGAATAGATCCCAGTTGCATCCCATAATCCTATGAAATAAAATGCAAAATTTTAAACATCTCATCCTTCTTGGTCTCAGTTACTCATCTGGAACCAGGGTTATCCCTGACTGATGTACTATCCTTAAATGACCACATAATATAACATTTTCTGGAATATCTTATTGTAAATATATATTAGGCATTTGAATCTGTGGTGTTGTTTTGATTTATCAAATAATATCCAAAATGTACAGATAACAGAAACTAAATAGCTGGTCCAAATCTACAGAAGTCACTTCCTTTTGCTCAATCACTATAGGATTTATCAAACTATCCACATGTGATTTAGCTGAATCCCGAGATGGATATATTTCCAAAGCACGGCACCAGAGAGTAACATAGCATTAAAATCACCTTCCAGGAAAACTATTTTTACAGAAATGCACAGAAATTGGGCTAACCTTGGTACTCTCTCCTATTGCAGAAAATAAATATTGTGTTCAGCTATTTCTCCATTGTTGGCAACGTAATATAAATACTAAAATCTATCCTAAATAGTCTACCACATAGTTATCAAAGTCAGGGAACTGCCCACTGATCTTTTAGTGTTGGCTTTCTTTTTGGGAGGGAGGTAGGGGTAACAAAATATAAACTAGAAATAATAACCATAAAACAATGCCAAGGGGCATTAAATGCCAAAGTTTTGGGGATCTGGAGAGTGATATAAGGGCTAATGATGGCCATGATAATCAGAATGAGTTGTGAGGGACTACGCCTCATTCCTGGTCCCCCCTCTGGCAGTCAAAACAGTGAGGAATGTGAAGGATGGGCATAGTCAAAGACCAGCCTTGATCTCCTCAGGCATCTAACGGCATGCCAGTTGGGAAGGGATCTAATAACTGTGACCCTTCCTCATGTCACCATCTTGGAGCAGCCATGAGAAGGGGTCATAGGTAACAGCTGGGACTGACGGGGGATCCCTTTAGTTGCTAGAGATGCTTGCTTTCACAGACAAGCTGTGTTTACTATTAAAAAAAATGTTTTCTAACGTCTTTATTGGAGTATAATTGCTTTACACTGGTGTGTTAGTTTCTGCTGTATAACAAAGTGAATCAGCTATACATATACATACTCCCCATAGTTTCCTCCCTCTGCACTCTTGCATCTCCCTCCTACCCTCCCTATCCCACCCTTCTAGGTGGTCACAAAGCACCGAGCTGATCTCCCTGTGCTATGCGGCTGCTTCCCACTAGCTATCTATTTTACATTTGGTAGCATTGCCTTTGAAGGCAATGTGTACTTAAGGAAACAAATTCATCCACATCTGACATTGGTTGCAGGGTCTAACCTTTGCCAACAGATTAATGCATTAGCAAGGAGCCCAAATGAAAAGTGCTTATGCACACAGTATGGCTATGATTTAGTATGTTCACACTGCAATTTATATTTACTGACTGCTACAGTGGTTTCCATTATTTATTCTTCAAGACAGATCCATGAGGTATTATCTCTAATTTTTTTAGATAAGGATAAATAAGAACATCAAGTAGTTAATATGGAATCATGTAGATTGAGTCAGACTGTGTCTATACAAACAAAAACAACCTTTTGGGAAATAAAAATGAGCTAAAATGTTCTGTCTTCTTGACATTAAATAGACCAGTGGCATTGAGATAATTTCTTAGCAGTAAAACTCTACTTTCTTTTTTTCAAAATAATGTTACACGCAATTCCTTATAAACAAGATAACAACTGCACTGTATTAGTAGAATTTTACTAACATTTTCTAACATTTACTAATTATTAGGGCAATTAATGTTTTTATGAATATAAAAATTTGAATCAGAGAGCATGGATAATAGTTCCAGGCATCTATCACCCTCAGCATCTGTGAATTTCAGAACTCGTGAACTCCACAGACCACAGGACCACTAGCTATAGGGGGGAAATATTCGCTTAACCTAACAGTGAGGAGTTATACATTCAATAAAACTGATATGTATGTGTACACATAATGCAATAGTGTCTGAGCTGGGAATGCATCAGAACCCTTGAATGTAGTCATTTAATTAGTGAACCAAACATCCAGTCCAGAGCGGGGTGAGATGGGTAAAAACAACAGAAGAAGCACCTACACAGGGTGACAGCAAGGGTGCTGGAAGGAAGGCCTGCAGCCAGTGGGAAAAACTTCTCCCTGATCTTCGTTATAGATCTGTCTATAGATCTTTCTCTCAGGCAGGAAACAAACGACCTAAAAATTAAGTCAAGAGTGCTATTGGTTATATTATATTTTTGAGAAGAACAATAGCTTGATGACCTGGAGGCTAGAACTGTCTGTCTGCTGAGAAAGAATTGAGTGGAACTAGAGCTTTTAATGGGTGCATAAAGCTCAAAGGAGGAAAAAAGGCAGGAAAGTAAAGAGAAGCCGGCAGAAGCACAGGTGAGATTCAGCTCATGGAGGTGATGGCATAATATAGGCCGAGACCACACATGTTTAGCAGGCAGTTCACAGCCACGGCTGAGTTAAGGGCTCACTGAGCCACAGAAGGCCGTTCCCAGTGGAGTTAAATGTGGTGAACCAGATTCCAGAAAGGATAAGGCGTGCCTTTCCAGGAACCAGAGAGAATATAAAGAGAATGGCCTGCTCTTGGACATGAGGGAGGAAGTAAAATGAATTACAAAGAAGGACCGGAAGTAGCGACTGGAACCAATGAGCAGGACTGGATGAGCAGAGGACAGAACTGGAAACTGTCGGACCCAAGAGAGTGTCATCTAATCCAGGAAGTTTGGGGATGATACATTTGAAGCACACATATCACCTGTTAGCTCTGCCCACAGTCTATCTCATGCTTCAGACCTGGGCACTGGGTTACTAGACTGCTTTGTATAATATGAAGGCTGCCTTCTAGATCAACTGTAGTAAAATACTTTGGTTCTTTACAAAAGGGGAGCCATGGATGATGTGCTCTAATGAATTGGAGGGGAGGAATCCATTTAAGTAAAGAAGGAAGGCCAGGAATTCCAATAATGAATTTTTTGGAAAATAATTCTTTTATTCCCCAAATCTGTGGAATAGAAAATTAAGCTATTACAAGTGGTAGTGGGAACCTACCTGGGGTTGAGTTTCTGTTAAATGGGAAAGTGTATGTGATTGAGTTTTGTGAACTAAAAATAACTAGAAAAGGAAAATAATACTCTGAAGTGGCCCTGGATTTCAGTCCTTAGTTCACAAAGTATGTGTGTATATATATATTTTTCCTGAATATAAATATGACAGATATACATTACAGAATATTTGGAAAATAGGGGAAAAGATTAAAAAAAGAGAACTCTTCAACCTTAAACCCTCCACTTAGAGATGACCACTTTCAACAGTTTGGTGCATTACATACACGGCTTTATTCTTTTGTTACATCTGTGCCTTGTTTATGAACAAAACTGGGACCCTAATACTTCCTTTTTACTTGTCAACACATTGTGTACTTTGCCATTTCATTATAATCTTAAAACATTATTTTAAAGGCTGCATGAAATTCTATTACTTTTAATAAATTTCCTGAAATTAAAAAGTTAGATCTTCAAAGTACCACTATTTCAAATAAAGTTATGAATTAATGTCCTTGGTTTTACTTGCATTATTTGATTACTGATGAGAGTGATCATTTTTCATGTTTCAGACTATTTGCATTTTTTGTGTGTATTGCCTTCAAGTCTACAGTCCATTTTATTCCCTGAGGCATTAAGCTTTGTAAAAGAGCTCCCTATATTAAATATATTAATCCATCCTCTGTCATACATATTTAAAATTGATTTGTTTTATTTCATTTATGGCATTATGTCATTTATGGTATTTTCTGACATATAGGAGGCTTTAAATTTGTATGTAGTTACATGTTTTCCTTCCTGGTTTTTGTTTTTGTTGTCAAGTTCTGAAAGATCTCCTCTATGCTACAACCACACATACATATTCACCAGTGGTGTCTCGTAGTTCTTTCAAGGTGTAATGAGCTTGGGGCTTGGAGTTGGGAAACTATGCCTAACCCTTACCTTAACCCTGTGCTCTAATCTGCCTCCACTGATCTGAGGGGTAATCTGATCTCTGCTTTAATTTCTTTATCATAAAATGTGATTAATAGTAGCATCTACCTGGTAGGACACTTAAAAGCAGTAAGTGGGATAATCCATGTAATGTACATGGTCTAGTGCCTGGAATATAATAAATACCCAATGAACTCTAGAGATTATTTAACTCCCTACTACAAATGAATACTGTTTTGCAGAATACAATAAAAACTGAACTTAAATTTAAATGTTTCCAAATTCGTCCCAACACTATATTTTGAATAATGCATGTTGTGTCCCACTAATTTGAAATGCCACCACTATTATATACTAAATGACTACAGGTGTTTGGATACGTTTCTAGACTTTTTATTGAAGTCCACTGATCTGCCTGAATAGTAAGGCAACACTGCTACAATATTAAAATCAGTATGGCTGACTATGTTTAATTACTTTTAGTGCAATTACCCCCTCCATAATTATCTTTTTTCAGAAAATGCCCTTGACTAATCAAGCTGCCAAAACTTCTGGTTAAGGCTCCAAGAGGAAATTAACAAAAGTATATGAAATGTCATTCCTCTAAAGAACGCTTTTAGGGCTCCCTCTAATATTTGCAGGGGAAAGTCCAAGGTGAACTTTTCTGTCTAAATTTACCTGAACCCTCATCACTTCCTGGGTTCGTCAGGAGAGTATAAGTGTACAAGGTCAGTATCAACTGTTTAAAAACAATCAGGTTTTAAAAGCATCTTTGTAAAGACCAGATTGAAGAATACATTGAGGCTTCCCAAACCTAGCCCCAGGACCCACGGAATCCTGATTCATCACAGGACTATGGTCAGCCAACCCGAGCTGATGCTGCTTCATCCATTACCTCAAGCAAGAAGACATCAAACACCTGCAGAGCCTGAGAACGGGCAGTCCAAGTGCCAGCTCTTCCTGGTAGTGTCTCTGCCCTGCAGCGGATGGGTTGGTGGCTGTGAGTCTGACCCGCCTCACTATCTGGTCAGTCATCATTCCTGCGGAGTAGCAAGCTAATGAAGTGGGAAGACCAGCGCCAGAAGTGTTACTGTCATACTACTCCTTCCAAGAAAGTAAACTTAAAATCCACCCCACAGAAATATAAGAACAAAAAAGGAGCTCCCTATCAACTTGCTTCAAATCAATATATGCCCTTTGAATGAGAGAAAGCTCCCAAGTCACAGTGGCCCCATCTCCTATTTCGGGGGTTCTGTGTGCAAAGCATACGTTTTGATAGATCACTGTTGACTGTTAAAATGTCATGCCCACATTCCTACTCTACTTGGTTTTTATGTCACAACAAATACCTTAAGACTTTCCAAATTACTCTAAATTTACATCTTGTAATAGGTTCTTTGGGTACTTTTTACATACTCCAGGGATTGGGAAGCTGAAAGGAAAACAAAACTGAAAAGGGATCTTTTAATAGAAATGTATAAATTATGCTGAACATAGAATAAACGATGAGGAAAAGTGCTATTTTTTCAAATTAATTCTGGCCGTCAAGTAGATTCGGAGTGTGAAAATGACAAAAACCATAGGAAAAAGCGTCTATGACATCTTCAAGCTCCTGAGAGCTAGTGAGAGGAATGTTAAGTTTAACCAGATGTATAAAAGTCAGGAAGGGAGCATTCCAAAAGTCCTGATAAAGGGAAGGATGAAACCATGGCTGAGATTCTGGAAGGGAATAAAAAGCTCAGGAGGTTTGTTAGGCTATTCAAAAGGAAATTTCAGTTTTTCTTCTGCAAATAATTCTTAAAAAGGAAAAAGAAAAGGGCAGGAAGGCATATCTAAAAAGATCCATAGGAATCTATGATAACATAAAATTTCCTGAGAATCTGTGCACTTGATAGAAGGGCAAAGAGTTAAGAAGAGAATATTTGTAAAATAGAGAGTCGGAAATGCAAAAGCACATAATAAGCTGACTTGAAAAATATATATATATATGGCAGAAAATATATTCTCCTTCTCATCTTCCTCCTCCTTTTTTTTTTACATGCCATTCAGATCCAGAAGGACCAGAAAGGCAAATGTCTTTGTTCCTCACAGAGGGAATGATTAGTGAATGTCTGGGGTAGAGAGTGGGGTGCTGCTCTATTTATTCTCTTCTGCAGTGGAAGACAACTGTTGATTAAAGATGGTTAGGGCCAATGCCGGCATGAAGCTTGCCAGGCGAGGAGACCATAACAGGTGCTTTCTAATTCTGAATGAATCAAAGACTCTCAGCCATGTTCACTTACTGGTGAACATCCTGGTTTGCCTAAGATAGTCCCAGTTTATGCCTGCCTTTCTGGCATACTTATTAATGGACCTCCCTTCTCTTTTAAAAATAGCTTTACTTGGATGATAAATGATATGGTCATCTTTAACATATATCAGAAAGGTATTTCACATTGAATTGTTTTCAGTCATCTTTGAGAATCTATGGAGAATGGAAGTGGTGCCATGAAAGTTGAGATGAGCATATGTTCTGATTTTCAAAAGTGGAAAGAAGGAATATGTTATTATACCTTGACCAAAGAATATAGACTTGATAATCAGAGGGACAGATTACCGTACAGATTTTGTGATGACTTTGAGAGAGAACAAGCAACCACTAAGAGGGAACATGGTTTTATAAAGACTAAACTAGGTGAGAGTCACCTTCATTCCTTCTTTTTTCAGGCAACTCTAGTACTTGCCATGGGATATCTGTCGACAGATGGAATGTGGATTTTAACTAGACCTCAGAAAAGATCTTTTTGATATTCTTATAGACAAGGGTAGAAATACAAATTGTCATACAATTTAATGGATTTTAATTGGCTGAATGACTATTCCAAATAATGCTGACTAATGTTCACTAATGAGCAACATTAACTCTGCTCTTGGCACTGTCCACTTCAATATTTTTCTCACCAAATTGGATTAAGACATGCTAATCAAAGTTACATCTGATGGATGGCAATATCAGATACTGAGATGTCAGAGTCAGGATCCAAAATTATCTCATCAGACTGAGAAAATGGGCCAAGACTTAAAAATTAAATTTCATGGGGAGAAACAATTTCACAGGGAGAAATTTATTTTCCAAAAACCAGTTGACAAAAACAACAAGAGAGGACGTGAGATTATATAGTAATACATATGAAAAAGAAATAAAGGTTTTGTCGACTGAAAATCATAGTGTGGTGACTTGGCCACAAAAGCATTAATATCAACATCAAGAGGGTAATATATTAATTCTACTCTGAGCCCAGCATATCACAACCAAGGTAACATGTTCTACCCAGGAACCTCAAGCTTAAGCAAGACAGTGGCAAACTGGGAGCCAGGCAGAGAATAATCAGGATAGTAAATTGTGACAGTCATTTTAAAAAAGAGTAACAAATACAATAGCAATAATAATAACACAAAATTTCAGCTCTTTATTTGCAGTTCCAAAATCCAAAAAGGTAGAAAACCAAAATACGTTTAACTTAGTTGTTGCCAAATCTTAACCTGAAATAAGGAGAGAGAGGCTGTCTTTATCTACTCCAACTTAGTGTGAGTATTCACATGGTTATTTGCAAAAATATTAATGTACCTAATTATGAGATTCTGCCCTATGCCCCACTGGGGATATTACATAATATGTCCATATTGCCTTTTAAATAAAAATCCAGTAAGAACTTCAAAAAACATCAGACCTCAAGGGACTGAGGTAAAGGACTGTGAACAAATAATAATGGAAATAACAACAACAACAATCATAATTATTGATATAATAATTATATAAATATATTCATAATATAACAGTATTTATGATATAATATCACTAAAATAATAATGATAACAATAGTAATAATAGGTAACACGTAAACAGCACTATGTGCCACTGGGCTGTGACAGCATCCAGACCAGCAAGGGCATCACGGTGGCAGAGGTCAGGACCCATCCAAGAGCAACATATGGCCACGAGAAGCAACAAGGGTAGACTGTCAGACTTCTGCCTCCCTCTATACCTGCTGTTGGAAGCAGAGTTCATGCCCTTTGTGGACAGTTTAAGGAAAAGACCTCAAAGGGGAGATAATGAACTTGCAGGATATACAGTGCTGTCTTGCAAGGTACGTCTCTTCAAGGTAGCCATGATATGTAGCAGGACAGGGGACACATTCTACAATGTCACACAAAGAGTAGGCATTGCTGGGGAAACTTACAAAGACAGGATCAGCAAGAAAAGAACCCATAGCCCCGCATCCTCCCATCGTATTTATAAAGACGAGTGTGGACCCGTGTGAGCTGTTAACACACAGCGGGGGTTGCTATTTTTTTTTTTTTTCCTTATCAAAGGGCAAGCTCATGCTTGTCAAATTTGTCATGGTAGATGTTACCTTGAGTGCTTTAAACCGTCCAATTTCTAACGTTCAGAAGTGTGTCTAAAACATAAAAGTTTAAAGAGACATTAGCTGGAAAAGTAGACTGCATGACCTCTAAGATACTTTGCAACTCAGAGTGTCTTTGGTTTTATGAGCTGCTCTGGAGAAGTGTTACATATTATTAATATTTCCCCTAATCTTAGTTGGCATTCTATTAGCTTTCTTCCCTGATACTGCACAGTGAATAAAGAACTTAAATGTATCAATATAGACCTTTGTCCTCAAGTCTATTAACTGGTTCAGTGCATTATAAACTGCACTCGGGTTGAACATCATTTCTACCTAACTCACACACTACAGTTCAGTCTCTTCCGATTCTTATTCCATCTTTCGACTTGCCGGCCTCTTCCCATTTACTTCCTTCTCCTACTCATGCTTCAGACTCAACAAAATGCATATTCCAGCTCTACTGTACTGCTTACCAGAGATTCGATAAACCCCAAATATCAATAGCAACAGAGGGATTTATAGTTGTCTGTGTCATAATGACTGAAGGATATAAAAGGCAGTGTGTTTTTCCCTAGTCATAATCCTTAAATGCAGGTGACAGCATTTTCTGTGATCTCTTTGGGATTCTTTCTCATTTAAATAAGGAAGTACATTGTCTTCCTGCAGTGGGTGCTTATGTCCCCAAATTTGTAACTGTAAGTTTGTATCTATATTCAAAGCATCTCAGTGGTGCCAGCTTCACATCAGTTATGTTCAGCCAGACTGTTGAGTGAATCAAATGTAGATTTCTAGGAAATCTACCAGGTGCTGTGCACTGTTAGATACTGAGGAAATAATGAGATGTAGTTGCTGGCGCCCAAGAACTCACAATATAAAAATAAAAAATAACTAGAATTTAATATAATAGTACAATAAAGGAGAGAGGTGCAACTGACAAGCTCAAGAGGGTCACATGTCCCCCAGACAGGAGGAAACATCATTTGTTCTGAGCAAGTTACCATGGCAAAGAGAACAGCCGCTTAACATTTACCCAAATTACATAGATGAAAGTCATCTAGCAATTGTCATTAGGTTAGTACATACCTGAGTGCAAAACCTGGGTCAGGACAAATAACAGAAAAAGAAAAAAATAAATGAATCGGAGTTCTGGTCACATTGCTAGCCAGAGATCTAAAGTCACTGATGTGCTGTAAATGCATGGATGGATGTGGGTCAAGCGTTCAGGTCCATGCCCTGGCACGAGAAGAGGAAAGGAACTTCCAGGCCAATCCCCTCAGGCTCAAACAGCCTCTTCTTTTTGTCCCAGGGAGCAATGTAAATGTCATCACTTTCTATGGGTGTCATGATATGAATGTGGGAAGTGGGACGCCCTGGAAGGATAAGCCTGGGAAATTTAGGGATGATTAAAATTAAACCAGTTAAGTGACTCACTGATTTATTTTTTCCTTGATAAAGGTATTAGTGGGTGTCATTGGTTTGAAGCAGCAACACTGATGAAACCCAAACATGCACAACACTAAGCTTTCATATTTAACATTGTGATTTGATCATTTCTCTTTGAAAACTGCTTCTGGGCATAGGAGCTACATAGATCTAAAAAAAGATATTGACTTCTGCTCTTCCTATTTGTTTTTTATATTTAAGTAGTATCTTTTACATGTTAATAGTTGATAAATAGATATAGACTGGTGTCCCGATTTCAAGGAAAATAATCAAATAATATCATGGAGGAATCTGATATTGACGTATCTTTGGTCCTATTAAAATTCTTGAGTAAATCCAGCTTTTCATCCCTAAAGAGCCATTGAGTGCTACATTTGTGTGAAGTTGGGAGGAAAAATGTGTTGATTCTGAAAGATTCTCCAGGCAAGGGGAGGAAAAATAATAATATAGTGCAAAGGAAATATCTTTATTTGAGCTTCTTAAGGCACTTTTAAAGCAGTGGGTCTCCTCTTTCTGATAAACTGAGAGCATTCCTTAGAAGTACTCTATCAAAAAACACAACCCGAAAAAAGAAAAAAAAAAACCCATCAACAATTATTTTGTAAGTGATCTTCCATTAAGAGGTACTCAGGCATCTGGAAAACTTTATGCCTCTTCAGTGTGCATCTGCTGCCTTCTTTTTGACTGATACTCAGGTCCTGGCTATGGTTGCATCTAGTATCTCAATTTCAGGAATAGAAAGAGTTTTTCAAAATTGACTCACGGTGGGGGTGGGGAGGCCTCCCATCAAGCACTAGGTCTCCTCCACTGTCTTAAATGCAGATGATAAAAAATACGATTGTAACTAACAATTTGAAAACTGATTTTAAATTCAGAAATGTCTGTGTCTGATACTCTGTAAATCATTCTCATTAATGTTTCCCACCCGAGTACGTTTATCTAGTCCCGTTTTTTCTTCAAATTCCTGAGACTTCTGCCTACAAAGCTCTCCATTACATTGGTTGTTTCTTTCTATTTTCCTACTACTTTATTCACTCAACCTCCCTTACTAATTCAATAGCGATTGCGTGCCAGGGTCTATGCTAGAAACTGGAATTGAAAAGATGAGTCAAGCATGATCCCACCCCTCAAGGGGCTTATAGTCGAATGGAGAACACTCTGCTAGTCCTTTTTTAAAAATTAGTTCAATAGCTAATTTTTATACCTCTAAAATTACCATATATAATGTGCATATTAGAGGAAATCTTTCCCTACTATTATTTTTGGATGCATGAACAAATAATTTATCATTAAAACCTAGAATTTCCTCTGATAGAAAATTTTAAATGAGGACACATTAAAATAAAATTAATCAAAGGATTTTAGGGTGAAAAGGGCTCTGTCGAGATCTTTTAGTATAATGTTCTCATCTTGCTAATGGAAACACTGGTGCCTAGAGAGTAAAATAATTTTCTTTGCTCAATAAATATAATGGGAGTATCAACCATATGCCAGGCACTGAGGTAGAAGCTGGAGAGAGTGATGAATGAGATCCACACTAGATTGTATAATTAATATATAATTATACAAATAACTGAATTATAATTGTAATAATTGCTATAAGCGAGAAGTAGGAGATGCTGAAAGAGTACAAAATAGGGTGATAAAACCCCGTCTATACATCCAGGGGCTATTTCTCCCAGAGGGTCTAATTAAAGATGGAACTTACTGTTTAGAAGGCTTGCCTCAGGTCACATAGCCAGTAAGAGGCACAACTGGAACTGGAACCAAAGTTTTTTATAGGATAAGTGGCACATCCTCTTCTATGCACTGGCAAGTTCCCTATTGGTGGTTATTTATTGCCCATTGACAGTGAGATTGTCAGTAGAAGACTGTCTACTTAGTTTATAAGCTCACCTCTAGTCTTGCCTGGCCAGTCTGCTCATACTTCAATGAGAGTGCCGACAATATGTATATAACACACATTTCCTTGATCAAGAAACACATTGCCAGGCTTCCCTGGTGGCGCAGTGGTTGAGAATCTGCCTGCCAATGCAGGGGACACGGGTTCAAGCCCTGGTCTGGGAAGATCCCACATGCAGCGGAGCAACTAGGCCCGTGAGCCACAACTACTGAGCCTGCGCGTCTGGAGCCTGCTGTGCTCCGCAACGGGAGAGGCCGCGATAGTGAGAGGCCCGCGCACCGCGATGAAGAGTGGCCCCCGCTCGCTGCAACTAGAGAAAGCCCTCGCACAGAAACGAAGACCCAACACAGCCAAAAATAAATAAAAAATAAAAATAAAAAAAAGAAATACATTGCCACATACTGAAGTTTCCAAATAACTAGAACTTGCTTTTTAGCTGTTATGTATCTTTAATACCTATTAGGTCCAGAAAAAAATGATTCTTAATCAAATTTATTTTGTAATAAATCATAATAGAATTGAGGAAATGCAATAAATATACATACATTAAATATTTGTATGTATATTTTTCCAGTTATTTCTTTCTGATAGTGAGGTCTTGCTCTTCTGTGCCTTACAATACAATCTATTTAATAAGTTAATTAAGGAAGGGGTGTTTTAGATTTAGAACTCTTGTCAGTAACCTATTTGCCACTAATATAACCCATTTTATTATTGTCTATCTGCCCTGGTGTACTGCCAACTAACATCATTAGCAGTGTGCTTTGCTTAGGAAGATGCAAGGGGATAAGCAATTCTGTAAATATTTGTTACTTCTAACTTTTTGTTAATATTCAGGTACCGTTCATGGTAATGAGCAACACCCTCAGTGCTTTTCAAAAGAGCACAGACATCTGACACCTGCAATGTTTGTTCCTCTTTATGGTATCAATTTACCCTTAGTAATTCCTACAAACCCTCACACAGACACACACACACACACACACAAACACACAAAAACACACACATGCATGCGTCTGAGTTACAGTACAATATTTTGCCTCTTTCGCTTCTATGGTTGGTTGGGACAAGAAAAAAACTCACTTATCTTTAGAATTCATTGAGAAGTGATTCTGGAACTAACACATTAAGTACTTTAGAAATATTTGAAGGAACAGTGAGCAGGTAGAGAAGACAAAAGGTTAGGCAGCCAGTGTTTTGACTTCTTAACCCCTATGTTGATTATGCCTCATCTTCAGCACATCCTTGTGCAGACCAACCAGCCCCTGACAACACGCCCACACCGTTATCTGAGGGTTCCCCATCAGATATTTCATTACTTAACCAAAGTTGATCTCTACTGCTCTGTGGCAGCAGGCTTGTCTTCTCCACCAGCTTTGCCCCCTTCAGACAGCGGTCCATCATCTACGTCCACAGCCCCTGAAAGTTGCTCCGCACTTGCAGTCATCTGCCCATCACGGGAGCTGAGCCCACCAGAGCTGCTCTCCCGATGACTGCACAGCTACAGAGGCACCCCTCACAGTGACATGTTCACGTGAGATTACAAACGGGACAGAGAGTACTGTGCATACATTTTATCTGAGCACCTATTCCTTATCGAGGAAAAGAAAAGCTTGGCTGGAATTCAAAGATTTGGAGATTTCAGGAGTTTCCTCCTGAACCAATCACTTATGACGGAGCAGGGATCTTGCCTCTTTCCCAAGAACCCAGATTTCCAGGCATCATGCTGACTTGTGTTTTACTTTCAATTGCTAGATACATATTGTTAGAGGCAGATACAGGAAGATCCCTCTCAGATGGTAAGTTCAGGGGCTCATTAGCTTGAAAGATGACCTTTCCCCAAATCCATATTTCTAATCAAAAATGGTTTAGTATCCAGGCAGGTATTCCACAAAGACACATTTTTTTAACCTTGGAGATTATTTTTTCCCTTTCTCCTTTATTCCCTGCATTCATTATTTTTAGTCAATTCTCGTGGGTAATCCTCCATTTCCCCCCACTTTATGAATATGTTCTACTTGGATTTTATGAGCTATTCCAAACCCAATACAGAGAGATAAATTTGCAACTGCTCTAAGTGAAAAGAGCATCATTCAAAGCCAGGAAGCTTCACAACTAAACTAGATGCACCCTTCCTAGTTTTCAGAGCATTTTTGAATTATGGTATCTTCCTTAGCACTGATCTTACACTATAAATGCTTATTCATATGTTCATTTTCCCTCCTATACTATGTGAGTTCTTAGATCAGGGATAGACATTATTCTGGTATCCCAACCTTACCAAATATGTAACTCATGATAGGCACTCACTAAATGTCAACTCATGGAATGAATGAAGGGACAAATGAATTAGTGAGTGACTATTAAAGACACCTTCCCTTTACTGAAGACTTAATATGAATCAGGCACAGTGTTTGGACAGTTTTTATAAATGATTTGATTTAATTCTCTCGCTACTGTAAGGCAGGCATTACTATCCCCAATTAGCAGATGAGCAAACAGCCGCCGAGAGAGGTTGAGACTTGGTGAAGCTTATAAATCTCGGAAACGACAGCTTTAAGTGGGGCTCAAGGCTGTCAGTCTTAGTCACTAGGACAGGGGTCAGCAAAGTATGGTCCACACCCCTCTTGCCTGCCACGGTTGGAGTAAACGACGTTTCGTTGCAACACAGCCTCGCCCATTCATTTACATATCGTCTCTGGCTGCTTCAGGGCTGCAATGAAAAAGCTGAGTAGTTGCAAAGAAAACTATCTAGCCTGAAAGGCTGGGATATCTGGCCCTTTACTGAAAAAGAGTGTGATCCCTGCCCTAGGATATACTGAAGGATCAGACCACAGTGGTGAGAAGAAGGGTGAAAAGAAAAGCAAGAACTCCTGCCCAGGGGAGAGATTGGATTTCCATGTTTGCTTAATTCACAGTTTTATCCGACTCTCCACTCCAAAACAACTGGGTTATTGTGGGATTGAAAAACACCCAGGCAAGGTCCTAATTTAAATTCAACCAGCCTTAGGTCAATGTTGGTCTGGTCTGTGCTGCCGCCTTATCTCCTATTGGACCCTGTTTGGTGCTGTGGTTAACTCATCCCCAGTGAAGTCTCTGTTTGAGATGAGAGCGGCTGGAGCGCTGAAGCTTCTGTTAAACAATTAATTAGACTTTCAAAGGGCAGAGATAAGGTAATCACAATCTTCAGCTCTCAACGTAAAGTGTGAAAATATTTCAGAACTTAGTAAGCCTTTCTCTTCTCTTCTTTAAGGTGTCTTTTTCTCCCTTTTCTATTGATACTTCTCTCCCTCCACTCATATCTCTACTTAACTGTTCATCTGTAGAACTTATCAAATGTCAAGTATGTGTTGTATTTACTTTTAAAAAGTCAATGTTCCTTTCTTAATTAAGCCAAGCATTTAAATATGTTACATATGATAGATGTTACACAAACAAGGTATTTTGGCCCAGGCAAGGGCCTAGACATTAGTCGTTTTTGTTGGAAAGACTTATGGTCTTTAGGTGATTGGGCGGGTCCTTCTCTTCCATTGCTCTTTTTACTATGAATTATGAGTTAATAGTAGATTAAAGTCCCCCTGGAAGAAAATAAATTTGGACTGCATTCCCTTTTCTGTGAGATAGTTATTAAAACATTTCTGAGGTTGTTAGATAATCCACACTAAGGCCAGGAGTCAGGAAATTGTGACCTTCGTGAAAGAAGGAACGTGTTGAATTCTTTTGCTACTGTGTTCTACATTGCCTAGCACAGTGCCTGGCACGTAAATATATGTGGATGAAGGAAAGGTTAGCAGAAGGGAAGGAAGGAGAAGGGATGGGAGTGGGGCAATGATGGAGGGAAAGAAGATAAAGAGAAGATCAGAGAGAAAAAAAAAAGGGAGTCCTTTTGAGCACACCCACCATAATGGAGTGGATGATCTAGGCTGAGATTATAGACTTAGCACCTGATTCTTGGAGGGAGGGTGGATGTAGTGTCAGCAGATGGTGGCCGATGCTGGAGTCCCTCCTGGCACACGGGCTCAGCTTGGGGAAATGGCCCGTTTTGTGTATTACCACTCTTGGCTCCCAGTGAGTTTTGCTATGACTTGTTTCTTTCTGACATGACGCTATGGAAGAGAACATCCTCCTCCTCCTCACTTTGATAGATGAGGTTTAGGGAGAGGGGCAGACCTCTGCACCTGGGGCAGAGGCGTCCTCAAGCAACACACTGAAGTTATCAGGAGAAGGTGGCTTGGTGGTCCCCCTGTCTGTAGGCCTGTCAGACTTTAACTGCACCACAACTCCATCCAGGGCATCAAAAACCACTAAGTGTCCTGTGCAGGGGGCAGCGTCTGAAGAGTCTGACCTGGAGAGGTTCTGCTGTTTTCCAGAATATGGAAACAGATCCATGACAAGAGGGATGGATTCATGGTAAAATGTGACCAATATTGCAGATTCTCAGGATTATGTGGATAAGGAATGTCTGGGAAAGCCTGTTTGGTTTTTTCTTTCTACTCATTTGAGAATTGGGAGCCCATGCACCTTGTGTTCTGTGTATTCTTGTTAGCCTGACTGTGTTAGTCACAGGTTGTTAAAGTCTAAAAGCTCAGCACTTTCCTGTCACCCTTGATTGCCTTTCTCTACTGTGAGCTCAGTGGAAAACAATACATGACATCTGGACTAATGTGGTACTAATTCCTTCAGCCCAAAAGTATGTGACAAACGAGCCAGAAATCATTGGCTTGCCTCGTCCCCACCAGGGTGCCTATCACCCTACAATTCCAGTAGCTCACTTCTACTTGTTTTCATCTTTATATATCTATATATAGAGAGATTTTCACTATAAAATATAATACACATACAGAAAACTGAACAAAGCCTAATCATAGACTTCAATGAACTATTACTGTGTAATCACCACATGGGTCAGGAGATAGAGCACTGTTGGCAGTTTCAGACAACTGCTCCCCCCCACCCCCGTGTACCATCATTGACCCTTCTGTACCTTCTCCCAATCACGAATCTATCCTCTTGTCTAAAGGTAACCACTTTGACAATATTTTCCTTGATTTACTTCTTATCATTTCCACCTAAATGTGCATGATGTGCATTTTTAAACCTGTTAGTTTAGTTTTGCCTGGTTTTTTTTGAACTTTATGTAAATAAAATCAAACATTTTTATTTCTCTATTTGAACTTTATATAACGGAATCAGTTTATCTATCTGGCTACTTTTGATTTTGCTTATGAGAATTACCTTCACTGTTATGGTTATGTGTAATTCATTTGTTTTCATTGTTGAATAGTATTTCACTATATAGAGACACTATTATTTGTGTATTTATGCTAGCATTGATGAACATTTGGGTTATTTCTGGTTTGGCTATTATGCACATTATGGTTATAAACATTGTTTTATATATGTCCTGCTACAAATGGATGTGTATTTCCATTGAGTATATAACTAAGAATGGAACTGGTAGATTGGCCAGTATGAATGTCTTCAAACACAACAGAAAATGCCTATTTGGTTTACAGAGTGGTTGAGCCAGTTACACTCCTGCCAGCAGTATATGATACTCCTTATAGCTTTACATCCTTACCAATACTTGATAGTCTCAGTTTGTTCAAATTTAGCCATTCTCAAAAGGTAGATAAGGTAGATAAGGTAGATATCACTACCTTATTGTGGTTTTAGCTTGAATTTCCTAGATTATTAATGGAATTTAAAATCATTTTAACTTTTTTTATTTGTGAAGTATATATTCAAATTACGTGGTTGTTTTGTGGTTTTTTTCCTATTGGGTTGTCTGCCTTTTTCTCATTGCTTTGTAGGACTTTTTTTCTTAATAGGTATTCCAGAATATATACAAGAACTTTGATTGTTATGTATATTGTAAATGTCCCGTCCCATTCTGTAGCTTGCCTTTTAACTCTCTGCACTAAATCCAATAGGAGACATATATTAAAGTCTTTGTGGCAGGTTCTCTGATAGACATATATTCAGAGTACCGTTAGAGTACAAAGGAAGAATTGCCAATTAAACCTATGAGGAGTGGGAACTCTAAAAATGTCATATGAAGGTAAATCTTGAAAATATACATTCATATTTTCCAGAAAATTAAAGGGGCTCTCATGAGTAGAAGGAAGTGAGAACAAAGCGAAAGAGAACACAATCTAAGGGTCACAGATGATACTGATACTTTGGGAGTATATGGGATTGTGAAGAAAGAATGAGTAATAGAAAAGCAAAGGATCAAATCTTGGTAGTCATATTTAGAGGAGCTATCCAAAAAAAAAAAAAAAGGAACAATGAGACAAGAAAGTTGAAGAGTGGCCCCTGAGGCAGGAAGAAAATCAAATCAAGAGAGTGTCATTAATAATCTCAGAGGCAGAACCATACCAAATGAGATATTAAATTTTCTGTGTCAACTTGAACAGCCTATGGGATGGGGTCTAGCTGTTTGATCAAACACTGGTCTAGATGTTGTTGTGAGGTAATTTTTAGTTGTGATTAATGTAGAAATCAGTAGACTTTGAGTAAAGCAGATTATGCTTCATGATGTGGGCAGGTCTTATCCAATCAGTAAAAAGCCTTAGGAGGAAACACTGAGATTCCCCAGAGAAGAAAGGAATTCTGTCTCCAGTCTGGCTTTGGACTCCAGACTATAAACTTCAACCCTTTTCAGCCTGCCAGGTCTCTGCTCACTGGCCTGCCCTACAGATTTTGGACCTGCCAGCCCTTGAAATCATGTGAGCCAATTCCTTAAAATAAACCTCTCTCTACATATACTACTGGTACTGTTTCCCTGGAGAACCATAAAAAACACACCAGATAATACAGAGGTCCTAAATATACCCATGCCAATGTGTAGCTGAACAGGGTTGGAAGGAAAATTTATTAGGATTAAGAAAATCGTCGCAATATGATGCTTAGATTAATTTCAAAACTAATGAGGAGATAATGGGAGAAGTTATATGTTTAGCAATTGAAGTTATCAAGAAAAATAAATATTTAAAATGGGAATAAATGATGCCAACAAGAATTGGGGGAGAGTGGCATTAATATATAAGGACTGCACGGACTTTTAAAGAAGAGTAATTTTCTAGTGATGGTGGTAGAATGGGAGTCTCAAGGCAAACGAATACTATGATTCCTCTCTTGCCCTATAAATGCAAGAGAGAGCAGTACACTTGGATGAAGAAACTTTCCCAAGAAAGGTCTATTCATCATCTATTCAGTGATCAATAGAACACTAGGTATCATTGAGAAAAGGTAAAAGGAGTCTCTAAGATTTAGAAGGATATTTTCACTTAAAATAAATATTCCCTGTGGTTTTAAAAAAAGATTTAAGGGCAGGTGTGTGGTTGTCCTGTGGTGGAGTAGAGCTGAGCTGGATGGCAATGAAAGTGAGTTTCGGAAGTTGTGGATAAAGAAGAAGAAAATAGAAGATTGATAAGTATTATAGGCAATGGATAGCATATCAGCTTTGGAGTCACAGAGATCTGGGTTTAAATTCTGCATTCGTCTAATACACACACACTTACAACCTGTGTGACTGGGGTATGAAGCAGAATTTTCAAAAAGTAACCCTAAATGCTCTTTCAATCACCTGAACAATAAAATAGCTAGAGCTGGAGCCCTCACTTTTCCCAAGGGATAGGGCCACAGTGTTCTCAGAAGAGGGGCTACAACTTCACCCTGGGTTCCAGGGTGCCCAGATTTGGAGCAGCTGGTTTTCTCGCATTGCTGACAACTAAATGCAGATTGCCTGTCATCCAAAACAATATATTTGCACTATCTTGACAAGCGGCTCATACCCTGGCCTCATAAGAAGAGAGAGCAGTTAGGGCAATGTTCTTCCACTAGAACATAAGCCCACTCTGTATCCAGCACGGGGCTGCTCCTTATCCACCGCTCTGTGGGATGTTGAGTCTTCAGGAGCATGTTCTTCTCTTACTGACATCAGCTTGTAAGATTCTCCAATAAAGCCTATTCCTTGACCATGTGATTCAATAGAATCCTCCTTGAGCCCTGCTGCACAATAGTGACCTGAGACAGGTAACAACCATCCTTAGTTTTGATATCCTTACCTGTAAAATAGGAACTATGCCAACTACAGTAATGAGTTATTGTGATGACGGAACAAGATACTGTGTTTAAGATACTTAGCACAGGGTCTATTTTAGATGACTAACAGAAGAAAATTTACTTATGGGTAGAATAAAACCAAAGAGCTTCAGTTTCCCAACTGAATGATAAGTCATGGTTCTGGCCTCAACAAAATCACTCTCAAGATAATGAAATAGAGAATGACAATAGAGTGTGTGGGGGGTGTGATTGGGGGTAGTGTGGCTGGAAAGGACATTTACAAAAAGGGAGGGACTGGCCAGAAGTAGATCTACCTCTGCAAATTCATCCCACTAACAATTGTAGATTGTATTTTCACTTGTAATAATAACGCAATACTTCTTTGTGTTTGTATATATACATACAATTTATGTATATACCAAATATATGAGAAGTCTCTGAATTATCAGGCGTAAGACTCTTGCTATATGACTGAACTCTGAGAGGATATATGTATCTATCGCCATTGTTGGGCTGATTGAATATCATTTGGGGGGGGGGTTTGTTTTCCTCTGTTTAAGATGACATGGACAGAGAACTGTGAGGTGGGAGGTTCTCTATAAAGCAGGTTATTATAAAGAAGCTGGCCAGAGGAAACTATAAAAGATAAGCTCTAATTGTGTAAATAAAGCAGTCAAAGCAAAGACAAATTCTTGTGTTGGAGATGCTTCTGAATTTATTGCTACTGCTACTAGCGCTGGCCAGAAGGACCAAAACTTCAGTTATGGACAATACTGGAGAAATGAAATCCCACTTGGGCCCACTGAGATGCAGCCTGTGTACCTGTAGAGATGAGACTGGGAAGGGAGAAGGTGAGCATGAGAGCAGGAGAGTAAGAGTGGAGCTGATGAATTTCATCATGCGTCCTTGTTCAAGAACAGAGCCAGCTGGATAGGAAGGGGCACCAATCCCCACAGGACTCTGCAGACAACTCAAGGAATTCTACTCAATCAGAATTTAATCCTGTAGACTACTCAGACCCTTGGGGCCTTTTAAATGCAAATGGAACCAAGAATGATGGAAATCTTACTATAAATGAACTAATATTTGGATCTCAGGGTAAAGGAATGTAGGAAGCTTTTTCTCCATGGCAGTTGTGGGGTAGGATGGAGAGAAGACAAGAGCCCTGGTACTCTGAGAGAGGAGAAACAGGCTGGGAGGAGATGGGGCCAGAAGTGAAAGGCGGGGATGGAAAAGACCATGTTGCCTAATCACAAGAGGGAGTCAGGCTTTCCCTGGGAGGAGGGCCTTGACAGAGGAGTGGGAGGCCTAACTAACACTCTCTGTATCTTTAAAGTCAGAAGACACCCCTGAGAACCAGCATTTAAATTTTCACACTGCAATCTTTGAAGTTTTGCTATAATTGTGTCAAACTCTATAGTAATGACAGATACACAGACTTGCTGTAGAGTAAGAGGTAAACAGAATGGTGAGGAAATGCCTCATCGTTGAGTCCCAAAGGCCTCTAGTTGTCACCCACCAAGGATAGTGACTGCTAAGGCCACTCTCTATGTCCTTGCTGGCAACATTGGGTGACCTGTGTTAAAAGTGTTGGGAAGGGAGCTGTCTGTCTTCAGGACACAGTATAACTCTCCACTTGGAAGGTGTGTTCAATATACCATCCTGGGAAGGGTGAACTCTTCCAGCAGCACATAATGGGAAAATACTGCGGCCCTGAGCAATAAATTGAGAATATTTCAGAATCTCAAAAACTACATCCATAGCTTCTCCTAACTGCAGAATATAGGAGTTTACACCGTCCTAACAACAACAACAAAAACAAAAGTTGCAATTTTTCTCTTCCCTACCATGGAAGAGTTCCTTACTAACTCTGAATTTAGTTAAGGTTATTTTAACTGCATTATTCTTTCAGGAGTTGATTCCTAACAAATGTCAAATCCCACAAAAGTAAAATAATCGCCTTCCAAATATCAACCTTGTAAAACAGATGCAAGATCAGAAAATTAGTAGGTCATACTTTATGGGCAAATTCTTTTCGTAGCCTAATGATTGGTTTATTTATCTACCCCTCATGAAATTACCACAAAGAATGGTGTTGCCCTCCCCTTCCTCCACTACCCAAGCCCTCAACAGGGAACAGTTGGCTGGAGAAGTAAATAACTTAATAATTGCCTTAAACTTCACTAATGTTAATTAGATATGGTATCTCCCCTAAAGATCACAGTAGTCACTGACTGGAATAACAAGTGACAAGACAGGAAACCAAATTGTCAACATGGGTACAAAGAATCTGCTAATTTATTGAAGGTTGGTAAATAATAGGAAGTGTTATATTAACATTATTCCCTTGTGATCCATTTTCAACCAAATCCTTTTATTAGCAATGTTAATTTTCCTGATTTTGAAAATAATAAATGCCCCTTTTGGAAAATCAAGGAGATAGAGAAAAATACCAGAAAACAATAGTAATTAATAATACAGCTACCAACCATACACACTCATTTTAACAGACCAGCATTCTTCTTTCAGTCTTTTGGTATATGTAAGTCCTATCCATCACACCATGTATAGGATTTGCATTTTATACTTAAAAGGATGTTCTCTTTTCATTAAACTACTGTAATATTAATGCCTATATTATATTCCATTTTACTGCCATTTGTGTATTTTTTCTAACAGTAAAAGCCTTAACAAAAATCTTCACGCACAAATACTTTTTACTTCAGATTGTTAGTGTAAAACTCTTGGAAGAGGTATTTCTGAACCAAAGTGTAAGAAGAGAATAACTGGCAAGTTATTTTCCAGGAAGTTTTCTTTACTTTATAACCTATTTAATCCTTTGCCAGCCATATAAAAGAGCACTCTCGTCTCTTTGCCCTCTCATCAACCCAAAATATTTCTCCTGCATATATTTTCTAATTCAATAGGTGAAAAATGATGTCTCAAGTTATGTTTAATCGATCATTTCTAAAGCTTAATCGTTTTCATAAATAGTCAAGTGCAGTTTCTTGTGTGAATTGTTTGAATATGTTCTTTGTTGATTGACATTTTAGGATTTTGAGGGAGGTTGTGAGGAATTTGTATAAGCATTATAAATAATCAATATATTAATGTTTTCTTTTATATTTGAAGCAAATATTTCTCCCCGCTATTTCTCCTTAACTTTGTTCATAGTGTTTAAGCCTTTTATTTAGTTAAATCTATTATTTCCCTATGTGATTTTTTTCCCTCAGTTCCTTTAAGTTTAGAAAAATTCCTCCTCTTCTACAGATTAGCTATGCATTATCTACATTTTTTAAATAATTGATTTATGGTTGGCTACTACACATAAGACCCTGATCTGATCTCACTGTGATTATATTGGTGTACGGCTTGAGGTAAAAGTTAAACTTGTCTTTTTCAAATAGGAAAACGCATTATTTTTTTCCAGAAATTCAATTCTACTATATTCCAGGATCTACTTCTTCATAGGCCAGTCTAATCTTATGTTAAAGGTTGTCTACGGATTTTAAAAAAAATTGTACTTGCTTTTTAATTGTTATTGTTAAAATTAAATGAAACTGAAACTTGTTAATAAAATCAGCTAACAAAATTTTCCACTGCTGACCAGATATTATAAAAAACATTGAACCTATCATGTTT
Source organism: Balaenoptera musculus (assembly GCF_009873245.2). NCBI lineage: Eukaryota > Metazoa > Chordata > Mammalia > Artiodactyla > Balaenopteridae > Balaenoptera > Balaenoptera musculus. The sequence goes on along the minus strand of NC_045793.1, from coordinate 25,901,597 downwards.
AATGGTGCATAGATTTTCCCAAGCTGGATAGCTGTGAAATAGAGTGTAACCAATGATTTGCGTGTAACTGTGATTAAACTTTCCAATGTTGGAAGACACTTTTAATGGAAGCTATTATCTATATTTATAGCAGTTTCATTTTTTTACTTTAGCTGTTTCTTACTCATTTTTTTCTCCTTTTTCTGCAACTGATTTGCAAAGTATTCCATTAATTGCCTCGTAACTGTCATATCTATGGAAAATTCTTAGCATGCCTTAAAGTGATCAAGAAAGCTCTTGAGTGTTGAAATATACTATTTTATTTTTAGATCTTTGTGTCTCATCTGGATTCTGCTTAGGCAAACCTAGTTAGATTTAATGATTCTGTCACACATTTGCTATTCAATTGTATTAATCTGGGTCAATCAGACCCTTGAGATATGTTTGCCCCTCTAGGTTCCTTGCCCGGACTAGATGTCCATGCAATTTCTGTCCAGCTCCAAAGCCAGAGGCATTTAAGCTGGCCAACAATGGTCTCTTGCTTTGATAAAGTCTTGTATCTGGAGGTCTAAGCTTAAGAATGAGAAACAGAATTTGTATGGTCCTGTCTGATGCTGAACTCTAGCTTCTGCCTGCACCCCTGGTCTTGCCTCATGGATCTCCTATGTAAAGTCATGATTTTTGTTTGTTTGTTTGTTTTGCAATGTCCTGCTATAAACCATTCTTAGTGCTCACTGTTCTGAGCACTGAGTGTAGAAATAGCCGTTCCCTCTCTGCCCCAATGTCACAGGTGCAGCAGGGCAGCTGCACCCATGGTGCCAGCAGGTCCAGCATCTGCAGGACAGCGTCCCCTCCCTCCCACCCAGAAAAAGTCATGATTTTTAAGGATCTCTGTTCCTACTAGGATTATCCGGATGGGGTAACTTTTCCAGGAGCGTGTAGGGTAGTGTAGGGAGGGGAGGGATTGAGGTGTCTGTATTCAAGAATAACAAATTCTAGGCCAATACAACACATCATGAACTACCCCCAATACAAGGTTAGTAATATATGAAAATATTTTTAAAGGAAATGTTGTTTATGTTATAAATAAAATAAGAAAAGAAAAATGACCGCCAGAGTGATATCTTCTATAATTTGGGCAATACCCACTTTGTGCCAAGAACTATATCATGCACTAGAGACAAAGGGTTAAAAGATATAGTCCCTGCCCCCAAGAAGCTCATGGCATGGTGAGCAGACTGTCTAGGAAGTAGTATAAAAGCTATGAGAGGGGCTTCCCTGGTGGCGCAGTGGTTGAGAATCTGCCTGCCAATGCAGGGGACACGGGTTCGATCCCTGGTCTGGGAGGATCCCACATGCCACAGAGCAACTAGGCCCGTGAGCCACAACTACTGAGCCTGCGCGTCTGGAGCCTGTGCTCCGCAACAAGAGAGGCTGCGATAGTGAGAGGCCCGCGCACCGCGATGAAGAGTGGCCCCCGCTTGCCACAAATGGAGAAAGCCCTCGCACAGAAACAAAGACCCAACACAGCTATAAATAAATAAATAAATAAATGAATAAATTAAAAAAAAAAAAAAAGCTATGAGAGGCAAACACTAAATGATAGGGAGTAGATGGAATGGATGCCTAGCTCAGACTGTAAACAGCTGGAAGACTTCCTGGAGAAGGTGACCTACGAACTGAATTTTAAAGGAAGAAAATTTCAGGCAGATGGAATAGCACACTAGAAGGCTCAAAGCTGTGAGGAAATAGCCCACTTATGGCCCTGCAAGTACTCCAGCAAAGGTCTTAATTGGTTAGTGGCAGAAGATGGAAATGAAGGGTTCAATAGACCCAAATGATTAAGGTTCTTATATGTCTTGCTAAGGATTCTGCATTCTATCCTAGGCTGTGGAGAGGTACTGAAGGATTTTAAGTAGTCAAGGGGAATGATCAGATTTGCATTTTAGAACGATTTCTCTGGCTGCAGCCATGTAACTGGGGAAGGATGGGGGGACATACCGATACAAAACGAATAGAGGACGATTATAGCAATTCAGGAAAGAAATTATGAAGGTCTTATCTTACTCTGAAGAAAGATATTAAAGCGCTAAGGAGGCAAAATATGATTGTTGATTACATGGTTAAGGAGATGGGGATAAGGGAAAAGAGTGAAGGCAGGTCCAGGATGCCCTAGATTTCTGGCTTTGGCAACCAGGTAAAATGTGATGACATTCACAGAAACGGAGAGCAGCAGTGTGAGAGGAGACTTGACTCAAGGTAGATACAACTATCCTGAGTTACCGACCAAATGTCCTAGTGGAAACACAGGGCCGCGACTAGGGTGAGGTGAGTGAGGCACTCAATTGGATGCAAATATTAAGGGGCAAAAAAACTCAGTAATCAGAATAAATACTACATTAATGAAAAAAAATTTAAACCCAAATTAAGGCAGAAATTCATGAACAAAATATCAAAATATTAAATAAAGGCAGCATCAGTACCAGTGGCATGCCACCACATGGAGCCACCTTGGAGGAAAAGAAAAATCAGGAATACCTATCCTGGTACGGGATGCAGTGGCCACAGCCCGAAGCCCTGGCTCCTTAAAGGAAGCTGTGATTGAGAGAGATCGGATAGTCCTCAGCTGGGCAGGAGGTTTACAGAAGGTGTGCTTTGTGGGTTTCCCCCCAGCTTTTTTGAGGTATAATTAAAAAATAAAATCGTAAGATATTTAAAGTGCACATTGTAATAATTTGACATATGTATACATTGAAAAGAATTCCTCCTACCTAGTTGTTTAACACAAGGGAGGTGTTCTTATTTCTTTTTACTCTTCTTTTATGAGAGAAGAAACTTGAACATATCTGCTTTCTGATGTTAAAAGGGCTGGCGATGGAGGGAGGGCTTTGGGAGCAGGAAGGCAGAGAAGCACAGGGAAAGATGGGGCTGGAGGGAAGGAGAGGAAGATGGGGACTGATGTAGATAAGTTAGTAAAGGTCTTCAGAACTAAGGGAGTTTCCACTTAGGAGCTGACAGTGAAGGAAAGAGCTTTTATTGTCTGGATAACACATCAGCATATCATCCCTCTGCAGATCATTCTTTTTATCTTTTGTAATGTTTATAACATTTCCTCACATCTTTCTGCATTTTTTCCCATCCCCAAATTTAGAGGAATTAGTATGCCATACTTATCTCCCATAATCCCCCTCTCTTTTGAGCATCAATCAGCAGTTCCTAATGTGAAGCTTCAACAACGGAAGAACAAAGAAGCATTAAAAACTGTTTGATGAAAATAATAGAAGCAGTGCTTAAGTGCTGCTCACATCGTTTCAAAAACACTCTTACCCAACCTTCAGGTGAAAATTATACTCAAGGCTGCAATGGCTGGATCCCCAAGTTCACCACAGTCTGCACCTTAGAGCAATTTTCCCATAAAACAGTTCTTTTATTTTAGTAATAAAATATCTACTAAAAAGGTGAAAAACAATGCAAGCAAATGCAGTAAATGTCTGTTATTCGGAGAAGCAAGTTATTCCTTTGTGCACTACCATTGTTTGAGCTAAGTTCCCGAGGTTGATACTAATGGAATGGATTGCAGAACTACTTCTCAAACATGCTAAGTATCCAGGCTGTCAAATTAAAGGAGTCTCCAAGGCTGGTGCTTCTCTGGTCATCTTTAATTAGGCAATACTCTGGTGGAACCCTCACAATTAATCTTAAGAGTTGTTTTTCTCCTACGGTAAATGGAAGGGGAATTTTTAAAGTATATGTAGTGGCTTGCTCTTTGTTGTAATTTTATTTAGAGGAGTTTGTTACAAAGATAGAGATATAATAAATTGCTCTATTTTCCCCCGTTGAAGGAAAACTAAACAAATAAACATAAATTTGCAGGAAAATTAACAAAAGGGATGCTTACCTTTTCTATTATTTTATCAGTATTTAACTTATATTAATATTATTTTTCAGTTGCATACATGTCACAAAACACTCCAGGCATATCAGGGTATGTGCTACTCACTAAATGTAAGTATATGTTTAGTAATGCTTTTCCACCTCTGGGATCTATTTGGGAAGGAAAAGCGTCATGTTATTTTTCTATACCTGGAATGATCCAGACTTATCTGCCTGTTAACACTTTATCCATCTGATGCTTCCTACAACATCCAGCCTTACCTGATAAGCTATCTTTTCTTTAATTTATCAAACAGTTATTGACTATCATAAATCACTGGACAAAACAATGAAGAAATGAATTAATTGATCAATGGGGTCAGATTCTATGGGCTACATATCTTTGTGACCCCAGTGGAGCCTACCATGGTGCCTGGAACATCAGCAAGTCAAATAAGTATTTACCAAATTATTAATTACGTGTGTATTGCACAGGTTGGAATACATTTATATTTACTTCAAGGAATTCTCCCTAAATTATAATCATAGCTTCTGAGGAGAAAAGCATATATTTCCAGCAACCTGATCCTTAAAATCTTCAGAAGCACTTTTTCTGTAAAGGGAAATAAACTTTCTTTTAAATGTGGTGGGAGAAGCCGGTGGATGATTTCTGAAGGTCTGGCTGCTGCCCTCAAGGCTTAGCAATCACCTGAACCTGAGGGGCTTTTATCTAACCTTATCCCTGCACCTGACTGCCAAGCAGAGCTAATCACTTAAGTTCCAGTGAATTAATGGGTTCATCTGTAAAACACGATTGCCATCAAAGGACTTCAGAGGAAAAGACTAATGATACAATGACCGAAATGATAGTAGATTTAAAGATTCAACAATGCTATCAAAATTCAGGGCAAACCCATTTTCCATACTGTCCCTCAAGTGTAACTGTGCTGCTTTGAGGAGGATCGAATTCAATAAAAATAAGCTTATAAGAGCTCTGTCGTGCTGTTTTGTATCTGCTGGATTGATGCTAAATGTCAATCCCCTTGCTTTCAAAATTTTAAAATGGAAAGCAATTGGAAAATTCATGATATTTTCATTAGATGCCCAAGGACTCTGGACTTCAATGGACAAAACACACCCCCTATGACTTTGTAAAGACGGCTAACTAGAAAAGCAATTCATACATTTCTTTTTAATCACCTTTTTCCTCTCTATTTCCTTTCATTTTTCTACTACATTTTGAATTTGACTTTTATGTTTCTGCATCTGAAGCAGTCGGAAGGTTTTTGCAGACTCCAGGGTGCCATTTTCAGTGTCTGATGAGGTTCTCCCTTCGATGTGTGTCAAAAAATCATTTCCAGGCTCCAGATAAAGAGCCAGGGTGCCCCAGAAGTGCCCTAAGCCCTCTGGGGGCTTGCTTGCCTGAGATGGTTGTATCCTTCTAGCTGCAATGCATATGTTTCAGGGCAATGATAAATATTGGCTCAAAGGAGAGTGATGGAAAGTATTCCTCAGAGAAATAAGATCTGCATCTATTGAAAAACTGATTTTTTTTCCAGGCGCTGTGACATCTGTTCAGGGTAACTAAGCATCGCTGCATAAGGGAATAGAGGACATTAACTGAACTGGTGTTGGGTCCACAATGAAATAGAAGAACATCAGAACCAATGCACACACTGTTCAGATAGTTCATAGGGTCCTTTTAATCACCCACTTGACTTTACACATTGATTTAATATGTGGGAAGTTGGTATAGAGCAGACAGAACAACTGTAATTGCACAATATTGGGACCACTAATGAACATAAAAAGCCGTTTCATGTGCAGTGTTTGAAAGAAATCATGTTGGACTTAAAGGAAATCAGGAATACAAGAATTCAATTCAAAGAAAATAAAGCTGAAGACTGTATCAGAATCAAATACCTCATACCTCTACATTCTAGCAATTAATGATTGATTTTTAAGAAAACCTATTTCTGCAAGAATGCCAAGTAATCTTTTTTAGATCTCACTTTTAAATATTTCTTACCATGTTCTCATTCGTTAGCTCAATTGATTCTCTTAAGAATCCTATAATTAAAAAGTTATCATAATCTACATTTTAGAGTTTAAAAAGTTGAGAGAAATAAATTACATAATTTGATAAGGGTGGTAAAGGGGCCTCTAGAACTCCAGGCTCAGCTGAGTGCACCCAGCCCAAGGCCATTCTCACAACATTTGATGAAATAAAAATCTCTATTATTTATTTTTAAGTTATGTTCAGCCAAAAAAAGCAGCTACCTAAGCTCTCAGATGCCTAAAAATCAGTGCAACAAAATTTAATTTTTTGATAGTCATAAAACAGTGGAGAAAACAATGTTGTCTTCTTCTCCAGAGACTTTAAGTGTTTATGTTCCTAAGTCAAAATTCCATCCTGACCTAAGAACAGTAAATTTGTTTCTATGCTATATTTCCCACATTGTCCCATTACTTGCTTCCTCCCCCTCTCCATCCCTTCCTCCCTCCCTCCCTTCCTTCTTTTAATAAACATGTATATATAACCAGTAATTACCAAGCACTTGCAATGCACTGGGCAGTGCGCTAGGCTCTCCATGGCAAACATTTTAAACTACAATAAGAGAAGCAGGAAGCAATGAAATGAGTCAGCTATTATGGGAATCAGTTTAGTCACAGTTGCTCCCATCTGCAGCCTCAGAGTGTTGGGTTGGGCTGCCCTGAATTGCAACCACATGCAATGCAGAGCCGTAGGAGCACAGTGGACCTGTCAGTTCACACTGCAGGCCCATTTATAGCTCTTATCCTAGTTAATAGCGCTGCTTATACATGTAAAAGGTACTTGTGAATTCTCATACAAAATATGGAAAGGACCTCAAGATACTTCTAGTCTCCTGGTTCTCAAATCTAACCATGTACCAGAGGCACTGGTGGTTTTTATAAGGAACAGATTCTTGAGCTTCACCAAGGACTTCATTATTTCCAGGAAGGAATTAAAAAAATAAATCTGTGTTTCTAGTAAACTCTCCCAGTGACTTCTGAGTAGCCTGTTTAAAACGGTGTTGGAAAACCTTAGACTATAGTCTTCCTTTTGATTTTTATTATTACAAGATCTAGAATTGAGTTCAAATGGTCAGGTTTTGTGAGAAATGCTTCTGTTTAGTCTTGGAAATACCACCAGCAGTAGAAAATGGCTTATAGTCCACTTAATCCCAGCCATTGGAGATGACAGAAGCAAACAGAGTAACCAAGTAGGCTAGGGTAGGGAATCTGGACCCCTCTGCGACAACTTCTTAAAGTGAGTCTGCCAGATGATAGTGATCATTTTAAATGGGCTGCCTGCATCCCCTGGTGTGTTTTGGACAAGCCCATCTCCCATGCCCTGCTTGTGGCATGGTGACAGCGGTACAACCTGAAGCCAGAAGTTGGGACAGTGGTTTCCTGATTCCCCCACTTCCTGATGAGGCAGAGCTGGTGGACCAGTTCTGGGGTGGTGTTCTTGGGTTCACTCCTGAAGGTCCAATCTGGAGCTCTTCCCAAGCCTTCCCAAAAAAACTGTAAGCACTAATCTATCGTGTGAGATTCCTTCCTGCTAAAAATGGAGTGGTTTCTCTTGTCTGTTGAAGAATAGCAAGTGATAAGGACATGAAGGATGAAAAGGAGGCAGGTGACAAACCAGGAAAAGAGAATTCTAGGCAGAGAGAACAGCAGGTGCAAAGAGTAGTGAGGCTGGGAAAGGGCTTGGCACATTCAAGGAACAGAAAGGTCATTGGTGTTGGAACAAACAGGTGGGAATGGGAACGAAGAGATACAGTAGAAGGCAGATAAGGTCTATGCCAGTGAGATCAAGTTCAGATTTTTTCCCAAATATATTGGAAAATCAATTAAGAGTTTCAATCAGGCATGATCTAGTTTTAAAAACTTACTCTGGATGCCTTGTAGAAAAAGAAAGCAGGAAGACTAGTTATGGGGCTGTTTCAGCAGTAGTGGTGGTGATAGTAGTAGGAGTAGTGATAGCAATGGTAGTAGTAGCAGCAGCAGGGAGGGAAAGGAGGAATTAAAGATGAGTCCTCGGGCTTCCGTGGTGGCGCAGTGGTTAAGAATCCATCTGTCAATGCAGGGGACACGGGTTCGAGCCCTGCTCCGGGAAGATCCCACATGCTGCAGAGCAACTAAGCCCGTGTGCCACAACTACTGAACCTGCACTCTAGAGCCCGTGAGCCACAAATACTGAGCCCTCGTGCCACAACTACTGAAGCCCATGCGCCTAGAGCCTATGCTCCGCAACAAGAGAAGCCATCGCAACGAGAAGCCCGCGCACCACAATGAAGAGTAGCCTCCACTCACCGCGACTAGAGAAAGCCCATGCACAGCAATGAAGACCCAATGCAGCCAAAAATAAATAAAATAAATAAATTTTTAAAAAAATGGTGAATCCTCAGCTTTTAGCTGAATCAAAGGATAGATGTGGTACAATTCACTGAAATGGGAACTCTTGGGATAGAATAAGTTTGTGTTTAAGGCATCAAGAATTTTTTTTGCACAACTTGAATTTGAGATGCTAACTGGCCATCTAAGAGCCTATGTCAAGGAGAGGTTGTAAATAAGAGTCTATAAAAGAAGAGTGTTCCATCTGGAGACCCTCATCTGAACCAGGTCAAATTTTTTAAATTACAAGAGTCAGGAAAAAGCCCTCTGAGCACAGCACATCCAAGCGCCTATTTCTTATATTGGCTATTATCAAAGACCGTAGGCAGTTCCACTCTATTAACCCTACTACCACCTCCCCTGTGTTTTCTCTGAAATTCATGAACACTTCCTCAGATCCAGTAAGGTCTGGACCTCTCCTGCCTAGTTACCATCAACAAAAATCTAAATCAGGCTCTCTGGTCATCTACAAGCCTCTTACTACATGTTTGCTTCATACTTCTAACACAGACCCTGAGACAGTAACCTCCAGTCTTCTCAATTTTCTCTGATAACTACCTAGAGAGCTGACTTGCTCTTCTTTATAAATACATTCACAACATCATTAGCTATGATGTGCCATGATGCCAATCTCCTTGCTGTTGTGTAAACTTGCTCATCCCATATGCATGTTTTATCATCATAATCATCAACATCATTGTGGTGGTAGCTGTTTTCATAATTGCTATATATTGAAAACTGGCTATATCAGTCATTCTTTGAAAGTATGCTTTATTTCCACCTAAGTATATTTGCATGCATGAAATCTTTACAGGGAGAATACATACGGATATATGTGTTGACACACCTATGTTATGTATATATACATATGTATGTATATATGAATGTATGTATGTATATGTACATGTATATATATAAAACCAGCATTTTATCATCAATGTTATTTTAATTCACAGCCATTGAAACATACAAAACTTTTAAGATTTCACTATCTGAAAATATGGGAGAGCTCCAAAATGTTTAAGTGTTCAACCTTTAAGATGAAAGTATTCATCATAAAAAAAAGAAAAAAAAGATCTTGGCATATTTAGGAATGGCAGTAAGTAACCAAAGGACCGTTTCTTTTAGGAAATTTCACTGTGTTAACTTCAAACTACTTATTATTTTACATGTCATCTAGTTTGTTAAAACCTAAGGCAAGTAAAGAAGATCCAAGCAATCATTAAATATATCACTAGGAAATACATTTTAGATAAAAGTTCCATTATTTTAAGATAGGAGAGAACATAAAATTGCAAGGGTTGGTATTAATTTTAATGTCACTGACAGTATATTTAGTAGAAAGAATATGCAAGTGATATCAAGTGTTGTTTCTTTTTGTTTCAATATCCATGTGAACCTGAGAGAAATCACCTATTACACTGGGAAAATGTATAAAGAAGGTGATTAGTTAGGGCCCTCCAGAGAAACAGAACCAATAGGATGTGTGTGTGTGTGTGTGTGTGTATATATATATATATATATATATATATATATGTATTTCAATATATATATTTAAAGAGATTTATAAGGAATTGGCTCATGCACTTATGAGTCAACAATTATGGAGTTCAACAAGTCCCAAGTCAGCAAGCTGGAGACCCAAGACAGCCACTGGTGTAGTTCCAGTTTAAAGGCCGTCACACTCAAGATACAGGAAGAGTCAATATTTCAGTTCAAGTCTGAAGGCAGGTAAAAGCCAATGTCCCAGTTCAGAGGCAGTCAGGCAGGAAAAATCCTCTCTTACTCATGGGAAGGTCAGGCCTTCAACTGATTGGATATGGCTCATCAACACTGGGGAAGGCAATCTGCTTTACTCAGTCTACCAATTTAAATGTAAGTCTGAAAATACCCTCATAGAAACACCAAGAATAATGTTTGACCAAATATCTTGACTCCTTGTGTGACCCAGTCAAGTTAACACATAAAACTGATCATCACAGTAGGTCAACATTCTCTCAGGATACAGGATCTTTTGTCTTTTCTAAAACTCCATACTAAAGAAAAGACTAACATGAATAGTAACTGACAGAGAGAGTACAAACCACTCTAAGTCTGGTTGTAACAAGTATTATGTGCATTTTCCTCAGATCCTTATTTCCAAAGACTCCCGTTATTCAATATGCTTCATCCATACCCAATATCTGCCATATCAACTGCAAAAGTCAATAAAACACTCACTAAGACCTTGGTCCTTGTTACCTCATGCCTACCTGGCAGTCCTATCACTAGTCTTTCTTCATAACAATCCATTTCTACACAATTACTTGATAAATCCTCCCCAAACATTACTATCGTCACAACCCTCCCATAGTCAAGAACCTACAATGTCTCACCAGAGCAGCAAAGGCAGATTAACTTTCATCTCTACAAAGAGGCTATGGCTATTATTATGTATTAGACATTACAAAAATTAAAAGTTAAAGTCCCTATATTCACCTTTAGAATTTCAAAGAGGAGTCAGAATTGTAAGCAAAGTGGAAACAAAATGAGTATTCTAATAGTACATGGGGTGTGCATTACAAGCAAACTGTGACTGCCATCAGCTGTATGTATTGGGGGAAATGGAGTACCAGTAAATACGTCATCTTAGTGGTCTTTCTTTCCTTCAACAACCGTTTATTTAGTGTCTTCTACACCCTAGTCTATACTAGGATTGGGGTTTCAAAACATTAAAGGCACAGCCCCTGACCTTATGGAACTCAGAAAACTAGCAAAAGTAATTCAATAATGACAGTATCCACTTATAGAAGGCTAACTTTAAGCCAGACATTTGCATTCTCTAGCATAGCTAGACACACAGTAGGTGTTTAATAATAATCTATGTGATACAATTGAATTAGATTAGGAAACATTTAAATTTAGGCATTCGAATTTAATAATGTATTTATTTTTCCTTTCGAAAAGGCTAGCCTGATCTCTTTCTTAAAATAGTTTTTTTTTCCTTCCTTATATATAGTCCGTCTTAGACTCCTGACTTTTCAGTCTAATTGGCCTAATTTAAAAATCATGTTGGCAGCAGTATTTTCCATAACTATCTGGAGTTATAAAGCAGTTACCCAGAGAAGTGTATTTGACAGCTAAGTTATTTCTCTACAGAAATGCACTGAAATTTAGAAAGAGATCAGTTAGGCTTGTAATAACTACAGTTTTTCTATAATACCTTTTACTCCCCTGTGGTGTCTGCCTATGTCATTCTCTCAGAGTCCCGAAGGTGAGTGCTGCTAGAAAGTATGACTTCATGATGTGACCTATCCACTTTTGCAGCAACCCCTTCTTAAATGCCCCTACGGAACGTTGGTTCTCACCTCCTCCCTCTGGTCCAAAACTTCTAATGCATCTTTTATTCCATCTGTGCCCAGAAACTTCAAAAGCCAAGAAACTTCGTTCTCCCTGAGGGTGTTTTAAAGTATCACTCTACTCTCATGCACAGACAGAATATTTGAGAACATTTGTAGGCAGAAGACAAAGTATCAGTGAAGAGGGACAGACTAAAGAAATGGCAGCAATTGAGAGAGGAAAGCATGAGAGAGAAGAGGAAGGATCATGAACATGAGTGCAGGGGTTATTCTCCAAACAAGGCCGCTGAGCTCCTCCTCCATCAAAGAAGAGCGGCAATAAACATGTCAAGGGGAGCAGGAAAAAGATAATAGTTTCTTTAAAAATTTTGTGAGGTGGAAAAAAGTAACTATAGGAGACCTAGAGAGTCTACACATTTTCCTTAAAGATGTAGGAAGTGAGATCATTCGCTTGGGAAGTGCAGCAAATTATGAAAAAGACTTAAGGCCACTTCCAAGATGTCTTTGGGCATGTATAAAAAGTTAATAATTGTGGTGAGAGCCTAAAGGAAAGTAGATGGCACAAATGTATAATGGTGTAGTCACCAGAATCCTATAGCTTTCAGCCAATTCTGGACAGGGAAGAGGTCGAAAGTGTGAACAACAGACCTGATCCTGGAGACAAATAATTCTAGGGACCGGAAATGGAAAGCCTTAGCGTGACTGACAGGTCCAGGCTTAGGAGGCTGGTGGGACAAACAGGAGCCTGCATGTACCATTAGTGTGAGCCGTGCAGGGACATGAGTGGCAGGGGTAAAAGAGTTCATAGACACAGCCAACCATTGCCCTCCTTTATGCTGGGAGAGCAGGTCAAACTTGGCTGAGACACACAGCTGTGAACAGGTTTTCCCAAAAAGAGACAATTGAGAAAAATAAAGCAGGTCAATAACCATGCTGTCTCTACACACAATTTTCTCTACATATTTTCAATATAGCCTTTATTTCTACTTCAAAGATTGTGACATTGAGTATTTGAAAATACATTTTACCCCATATTATATATTACCAATTTACATGTTTGTAAAAATTAAAATTCACAAAGCAATTATTTAATCAAATTAATAATAGACCTTAAGTTAGCAGTTCTTTTGGTTAATATCTGAAGAATTTTATGGAAACATCTCTTTACCTAGAAACCATGCTGAGAACAAAAATTTATGATTATCTAAAAACTATTTTCTATTTCTAGAAATAACTCTTTCACAAGAACATAGTTTAGTGGATCCCTTAATTTGAACAGTGATGCCTTTCAGAATTGCAGTGAGTTATTTCTATTTTCTCATTTTTCCAGAGGAAAGGCTAAACTTGCTCCATATAGGGAAGTTTAAAAAAATGCATTCTTCAAGGACCAAATGTGTTCATACCTGACTATTTCAGAATCAGGTTCTGGAACAGAGGAAAAGATTTGATTCACAGAAGTTCTGGGTTTTGATTCAGAAATTCCACAACCGGCCATGAATCAGGTAAAAGAATTTGCGATGATGAGCTCTGCCTCTGTGCTGGTGAGTTCCTCTGCTGGTCAGAGGTGGAGGTCAGGACTTGTCAGGGTAGTCTCCACTGGCTACTTTGCAAGGGCATCATGGCCACTGAGAGTCAGAGGTAGACGTAACCAGATGCTAACTTTAGATTTTCCATTTGCTTTCCATTTCCAATCTCTAGAATTGTTTGTCTCTGGAATCAGCTCTGTTGTTCATGTTTTCTACCTCTTCCCTGTCCAGACTTGACTGAGAGCTACAGGATTCTGGA